>NW_027507686.1:18069745-18504387 GCF_037356315.1 Lithobates pipiens
AATGCTGACAAAACTTTTACCCTTTAAAAATCTCCATTGTACAGGTTGCATGTTTTGAGTTACAGAGGAGATCTAGGGCTAGAATTATTGCTCTTGCACTACCAATCACAGCAATACCTCACACGTGTGGTTTGATCACCGTTTTCATATGCAGGCGCGACTTACGTATGCGTTCACTTCTGCACGTGAGCTCAGCAGGACGGGGACTTTACATTTATTTATTTTTAGTTATTTATTTTACTTTTTTTTATTTTTATTTTTTTACACTGTCCTTTTAAAAAAAAAAATTTGGGTCACTTTTATTCCTACTGCAAGGAATGTAAACATACCTTGTAATAGAAAAAAAAACATGACAAGTCCTCATAAATGTGAGATCCGGGGTCAAAAAGACCTCACATCTTATATTCACACTAAAAAGCAAAAAAAAAAAAAAAAAAATGAAATGTAATGTAATTTCCCCTTTAAGAGCATCCAATGTTATGGAGCCAAACGGGTGCCATCTTTCCCTTATTCGGCATACTGCCTGTGAGGGAAGAGGACCTGATCGTCTCCGCCACTACCAACGGCTCTGCTAAGCGGTGGAGACAACCGGAGCGCAGTGGGGAGGGGGGGGGGGCCCTATAGAAGTGACGAATGCGCCGCGGAGACCACTTTTATCTGAATGAGGACCGTCCGCTCTTGAAGAGTATACCAGAGGTATGGAAGCTAGGTGCTGCCATAACCCTGGTATTCCTCTTCAAACAGCCCAACTGCGGCAGGCGGTCCTTAAGTAGTTAATCTTCAAATGCCACAGTGCTGCATATGTGATCAGTTATGACTTCAGCTATTGGATGGTTTGATAGTTTGGTTAAGAGCACAAGTAAAGTGACAGTTACATTCATAACAGTTTTTTGAAACTGTTAAATTGGTAGGTTTTACTTTACACCCCTTTCACACTGGAGGTGTTTTTCAGGTGCTTTAGCGCTAAAAAATAGCGCCTGAAAAAAGCCTCACCTGCAATCCAGGTCACCCGCCACTCACTGACCTTGGATTCATGATGCCTCCTGATGCCCAAGCTGCTCATCCTGTGGAGCTGTTCTTCATACAAGCTGTGAACGTTGGGTGGAAGCTGCCCAGCTTCTGTTCTGAGCTCTGGCTGCCTTTGGTCACTGTCTTTCCATCACCTGAAAAAAAAAAAAAAAAAAAAATCAACAGACGTGAATATTTTATAAATAGTAAGTAATGTGTGGAGCGTTCAGCTTCCAAAAGGTGGGGAAATATTCACAATGTCCCCTATTAGGGCTCATCCAGACCCGCCCTCCGCGCTGAGCCGCTGTCGGCTACGTGTGAAGTCACCTTGCAGCTGTGTGCCCGCAACCCATAAGTGTAGCCAGATGCACAGACATATTGGACATGCGTGCTGGAGTGCGGGCAGGGATCCAAACGCACAGCGCCTGCTTTCACACCCATGAACCTGATCTATGTAAAAACGTTGCCATGCCCCGTGGCAGTGGGTTACAAAGCCTCAATTATGTGGCACATCTGTGGCGGGTTTCAAGTGGATGAGAAATATAGTGACCGGCAGCATTTTCTGTGCATGTGTGGAAAAGTGCGGATTGGTAAGCCCCTGCCTCCTGGGATAGTTGTGACATAGGCTCCCAAATTCCCCCCGGAGGAGACCAATGACACAACTGCGCAGGAGCAGATTTTTATAAAAATGGAGACGCAGAAGAGCAGTATGTGTTGGGGTTGGGTGTACAGGTGTGAGATGGGGGGTGGGTACAGGTGTGAGATAGGGGGGGTGGGTGTACAGGTGTGAGATAGGGGGGGGTGGGTGTACAGGTGTGAGATAGGGGGGGTGGGTGTACAGGTGTGAGATAGGGGGGGTGGGTGTACAGGTGTGAGATAGGGGGGGGTGGGTGTACAGGTGTGAGATAGGGGGGGTGGGTGTACAGGTGTGAGATGGGGGGGTGGGTGTACAGGTGTGAGATAGGGGGGGTGGGTGTACAGGTGTGAGATAGGGGGGGTGGGTGTACAGGTGTGAGATAGGGGGGGTGGGTGTACAGGTGTGAGATAGGGGGGGTGGGTGTACAGGTGTGAGATAGGGGGGGGTGGGTGTACAGGTGTGAGATAGGGGGGGGGGGTGGGTGTACAGGTGTGAGATAGGGGGGGGTGGGTGTACAGGTGTGAGATAGGGGGGGTGGGTGTACAGGTGTGAGATAGGGGGGGTGGGTGTACAGGTGTGAGATAGGGGGGGTGGGTGTACAGGTGTGAGATAGGGGGGGTGGGTGTACAGGTGTGAGATAGGGGGGGGTGGGTGTACAGGTGTGAGATAGGGGCGGGGGTGTACAGGTGTGAGATGGGGGCAGGGGTGTACAGGTGTGAGATGGGGGGGTGGGTGTACAGGTGTGAGATGGGGGGGTGGGTGTACAGGTGTGAGATGGGGCGGGGGTGTACAGGTGTGAGATGGGGGGGCGGTGTACAGGTGTGAGATGGGGGGCGTACAGGTGTGAGATGGGGGCGAGGGTGGGCATACAGGTGTCAGATAGGGGTGGGGGTGTACAGGTGTGAGATGGGGGGGCATACAGGTGTGAGATAGGGGTGGGGGCATACAGGTGTGATATTGGGGGGGTCGTAAGGCCCCCCCAAGAGTCTCTATTGTAATGAAAGCCAACCTACTGGAGATATATATATATATATATATATATATATATATATATATATATATATATATATATATATAGATATATATATATATAGATATATATATAGCTTTAGTATCCCTTTACATGTGCAGATGGGAAGGGCGGCAGTTGAGTAAACACAATGCTTTGCCCAGTGAAGCGGAGAAATGTAAATAGGATTTGAATGGCATGAATAAAAGATGAGCGGTATAAACTCCGCAGTGATCCATCCAGTGCGTCCCAACGGATTTCATTATTACTATGGCTGGACTGACTGGTCTGTATGGGAATGGGAAGGGGGGAGTGTGGGGGGGGGGGGGGGGTTTATTATTAATACCATGTGAAATAAAAAAGGGAATTCACATACTGAACACTACAATTACCGCGCCGAACACTGCCATTACCGTAGCGGACACTGCCATTACCGCGCCGGACACTGCCATTACCGCGCCGGACACTGCCATTACCGCGCTGGACACTGCCATTACCGCGCCGGACACTGCCATTACCGCGCCGGACACTGCCATTACCGCGCCGGACACTGCCATTACCGCGCCGGACACTGCCATTACCACACCGGACACTGCCATTACCGCGCCGGACACTGCCATTACCGCACTGGACACTGCCATTACCGCACCGGACGCTGCCATTACCGCCCCGGACGCTGCCATTACCGCCCCGGACGCTGCCATTCCTATACCATCCCATCCCATGAAAAACACTTTCTGCTATAATAAATATCCACAAAAATATATGTAAAAAAACGAATTTTTTCATCATTTTAGGCGATTGTATGCCGATGTATTCTTCTACATATTTAAAAAAAAAATGGCATTGTTATTTATTTTCTCTTTCTTTTACTAGTAATGACGGTGATCTGTGATTTTTAGCGGCACTACGACATTGCGGCGGACATGCTGGACACTTTAGACACTTTTTTGGGACCAGTAACATTTATACAGGGATCAGAGCTATAAATAGCCACTGATTACTGTATAAATGTCACTGGTAGGGAAGGGGTTAACACTAGGGGGGTGATTAGGGGGACATTTGGGTTCTATGCCCCAAGCACAGGTAGGATTTGCGCATTTTCCCATGCATCTTTGGTACACGGCAAAAAAAAAAAAAAAAAAAAAAAACGCACCAAAAAAATGCATTTTAAAAAAGATCTAGAAGCTTCTTTGGGGCATTTGTTGCTGGTAAGGACAGCCAATTACAGCAAATGGACCACCCGATACACAAAAAGAAAAAGAACCCGCAACGCTCCAGTGCGGTAAGAACGGAACATGTAAGGTATATTATACGGCGTACAGAGCGGTCTCCAGCCACATGGAGGGTGTATGCCGCACACGATGGGGGAGGGGGGGTTTACCAAAACTGGAGCAGACAGAATCTGGAGCAGTTGTCTGCGGCGACCAATCAGCTTCTAGCTTCAGTTTGTACACTTAAGCTTTTCAAATGAAAGCTGGAAGATGATTGGTTCCCATGCACAGCTTCCCCTCAGTTGCAAAATAAAAAAGGACATCTATAATATAATATGTAAATCTGCAGACATAGACAACCATTGCAGGTCTCACCACGGTCCGCATCTCTCAGCTCCTCGCTTCTCTCATCCCCAGTCGGTGCAGCCTAACCCGATGAACAGCCAGAATGGCAAGCCGCCTCGCCAACCACAGCCAACGTCCCGCCCACTCCCGTGGCTGCAGGAACCAATCACCGCGCGGCCCTTCCATCCGCCTACCGATGGTTGGGTGAGTTTCTAGTCACCTAGGAAACGGCTTTCGCCTTGTTTCCGACCATTGGGTACAGGGCTGGCCATTGGAGATGGAGTGTGGCTGAGCGGCAGGAGGTTTATCCAATCAGGCGGCAGCCAGAGGGGGGGGGTTGGTAGAGAGGAAAAGGAAGCGTCGCCTTGTTACCATGGAGACGGGGCACAGTTTGGTGGCTGGGTGGACGGTTGGAGGAGGTGTGGCAGAGAACAATAAACAATGCAGCAACCGTCACTCCAGGCTGTAATGGAATGTCCAGAGTCCTCCACAGCTGGGCAATGTTCTGACTGACAATCCACACACTGTACAATCTGATTGTACAATCTCCTCGGTTCACACTGGGGTGGCTTCAAAGTTGCCTGACTCTGAGACCGCCGCCCCACACAGAGCGGCCTCAGCGCAACTCACCCACGAGTTCTTCAATAGAAGTCAAAGAAAGTCGCCCCGAGTGGTACAAGAACCTTTCTCTGAGTCTCTGTGATTAGAACGGTTCCATTGCACCGAATGGAGCGCGCCCCAGTGTGAGCCGAGCCTTACCCCTTCACCACCATGCTTTAACCGAATGGCGGCTTTTTTTTTTTTAACGCAAATTTTTTCCTCCGTTTAGGCCGATATGTATTCTTCAACATATTTTTGGTAGTAAAAATCACAATAAGCGTATATTGATTAGTTTGTGCAAAAGTTATAGCATCTACAAACTATGGGAAAGATTTATGGCATTTTTATTATTATTATATATTTTTTTTACTAGTAATGGCAGCGATCTGCGTTTTTTTTTATCGTGACTGCAACATTATGGCGGTTTTTATTTTTTGCTAAAAAAACAATAAAAGACCTAAAATTTTGAAATAAAAAAAGTTTTTCTTTTGTTCCTGTTATAAAAATTTTGTAAATAAGTAAGTTTTCTCCTTCACTGAAGGGCACTGATAAGGCGGCACCAATGAGGTTGCACTGACGGGCACTGACGATGGGCACTGATGGGTACTTATGGGTGGCACTGATAGGCAGCACTGCTGGGCACTGATAAGCAGCACTGATATGCGCCACTGATAGATGGCATTGATAGGCATCACCGATGGCACTGGCAGGAATTGGGGATGGGCACTGATTGGCATTTCCCTGGTGGTCTAGGGTGGCATACCTGTTGGTCCAGTGTGGTGGCAATCCCTGGTGGTCCTGGCGGCATCCTAGTGGTCCTGGGTAGGCATCCGAGGGGGTGCTGCGCTGATAAACAATCAGCACAGACCCTCCCTGTCAGGAGAGCAGCTGATCGGCTCTCCTCTATTCACGTCTATCAGACGCAAGCGAGGAAAAGCTGATCAACGGCTCTTCCTGTTTACATCGTGACCAGCTGTGATTGGACAGGGCTGAGCATGTGGTAAAGAGCCTCCGGCAGAGGCTCTTTCCCGAGACCAATGTAGAGGTGTGTCAGACTGACACACCACCAATCGCCGTGATGCGCCCCCCCCCCCCCCGTGTGTGCGTGAGAGTGGTCGTTCTGGAAGGCCGTCATATCACGGTGGGCGGGCGGGGCAAGTGGTTCAAGCAGCTATGTAATGTGCCGACCTGCTGCAGTATAATGAGGGCGGCTGCTCAGCAAGCGGTAAATGATAATGATAAACAGGAGAAATAGAGAGGGGAAATCTCCCTAATGTAGGGTGACCAGACATCCCCGCTTGCCTTCCCTGGCCGGAGTGATCTTCCTCCACTCCCCACCCAGTAGTAGCCAGGGCCCGGAAAGTAAGACTCGACAGGCTGTGAGGCGGGCGGTGGCGGCGAAGGGCAGAGAGACGCTAATTGCCGCAATTATTAGTAAAAAAAAAAAAAAAAAAAAAATATATATATATATATATATATATATATATATATATATATATATATATATATATATATATATATATATATATGTTCCCGGATTTCATTTAAAAAAATCTGGTCACCTTACCCTAATGGGTACACAGGCAGCAATAAAAACATGACAGGGGTTCTAATCTCTCTCCACGCTGCCCAAAGCTAAACAAAAAGTTTTGCCTTCGGTTATATTGCAGGAGCAGTGGAGGAGGGTGATATATCTGCTATTTACATGGATGAAGATGAATGAAGTATCAGCAAGAAGACCCTTGCAGTGCAGGTGGTCGGGTTCAGCCCCCTCTGCCCCAATAACAACAACAAGCAGTACAATAGTGACGTCACAATAGAGACACCTTCCAAATCTCGTGAGAACTGCAATCCCCGAGTGCTGCTCTGAGCAATCATCATCATCACATGCCAGCAAATGCACTGCAACCTCTGCTGATTAATTCTAATGAATGTGGAGATTCTTCATGATTTTGCTCAGCCACAACCTCGGCCTTTCTAGTTGTTCCTCATAAATTAGCAAATCTTTAGTCTTTTGAATACAGGATTACTTTGGGGGAAGAAAAATAATAATCAAGCTTGCCCACATCAATCATGGCTGCCTCTCTCACTGATATCAGGTCATGTGACCACAGCCCAGCCACAGGAAGTGAAGATGCTGAGAGCCCATGTGAAGGTAATCGTGTGCTCTGTGGTGCACTACAGACAATGACTCCTTTAGTAAGATTACATTCCACTATGTAGATTTCCCTGCAGATCTGACTTTCATTTATTCTCGTTGTTTTATGCAAGACATTCCCACCAGTGATAGATTTACTGGCTTCAGGAGAACTACAAGTCACAGCATGCCTTTGAGGCTGTCAGTTATGGTGACATTGGCACTTGGATGGAGCTCAGTCTGTTCTGATTCACATTCTCATCCATCGTTGTACTAGAAATCAGAGTTTGTACAGCCGCCTTCACTCCTCCCAACTTTTTGAGATGGGAATGAGGGACACCTACCAGCAAAAGTATGCAGGTGTGGCGACATATTCGGTGACCCATCGCCGTTTGCTCCACATCTCTCCATAAAGAGTACCTGTCACATGCCTATTACTGTCACAATTCTCCTTTAAGGGGGCGTGGCAGGGTGGTGTCCTTTGGCATATTTGGTGACCCATCGCAGTTTGCTACGGAAGTGACATTCCACCGCCGCCATCTTGCTACACCCAGCACTCCTCCACAGTAAGGATACACTAAGAAGGGGGAAAGCGGACATCTCGTTGCACCCACCAGAGTTTTGCATTTCACACGTATTTATAACTGTAAAGTCAGTTTCTATAGTGAAATACAGGACTCACAACTCCACCTGACTGCTTAGATCTTGAATTTTAAAAGTAGTGAACTTCTGTCAGATTAGTAAACCTGTGAGATGAGCAGGGTTGCCGCTGCTTTTAAAATTCAAGATCTAAGCAGTCAGATGGAGTTCTGAATCCTGTATTTCACTATAGAAACTCACTTTGCTGTTATAAAAACGTGTGAAGTGCAAAAGTCCGGTGGGTGTAACAAGATGTCCGCTTTCCCCCTTCTTAGTGCATCCTTACTGTGGAGGAGTGTGGGGTGTAGCAAGATGGCGGCGACGGAATGTCACTTCCGTAGCAAACTGCGATGGGTCGCCGAATATGTTGTTACACAGGAAAAGGACACCCCCCTGCCACGCCCCCTTAAAGGAGAATTGTAACAGCAATAGGCATGTGACAGGCCCTCTTTATGGAGAGATCTGGAGTCTATAAGACCCCAACACCCTCCGCATTTCAAAGTATTCAAAACGTCAAGATCGACTTTTTTTTAATACTTTATTTTTTAAAACTGATGCCTTTAAGATGCCAGTAATCCAGGAGGGGATGTCATGACACCACTTCCGGATTACTAGATCCGAGACCCGAACAAAGCATCGGCGGACGTGCCGGCTGGTTGCTTAGGCCTCCCGGTGGGATGAGAGAGCCCGGGCAGGGGTGGGGGGCGGGGGGCATCTTCTCCCGCTGCTTGTAATAACAGCTGAGCGGCTGCTGAGCCACATCGGTTGTTATTACAATAAAGCCGACCGTCAGCTCTAAAGAACGGTACTGGGGTGATACCTACAGCTGCCTGCATCACCCCGGTAAAACACCTTGGAGCAATTTCGGTCAGCTTTGTTGACCGATACTTCTAAAAAAGTGAATATTGGCCACACAGATAATCGGTTGATCCCTAACCTTGTCACGCCCAGCCCACTCACTATATGGGTTGGGTGTAACAAGGGCTTCGCTGCCACCTTCTGACTGCAGGCTTACTGCAGCCGAGTGAAGGGTGTACCAAGATGGGCGTCGCAGTGTTTCCGGTGGAACGTTACCAAATCTGATGGGTCGCCGATTGTGACGGAACTATTTGTCTTAGAAAATCAACATAAAAAATATAATATTTATTATTAATTTTGGAAGCTGCAGTGAGGCCCATCTGTGCCCATCAGTTATGCCAGTCAGTGCTGCATAATGGTGCCTCCTCATCAGTGCCCATCAGTGCTGCAAAAGAAGATAATATTAGTCTGTATTGTGCTATGAAAACAGTCACATGACATAAAAAAAATATAGTTTATTGGGTCAGTGATTACTTGGGGGGGGGGGGGGGGGAGGGGGAAGTATCAGTATATCAGCGCAACCCTGGTCATCATCACTGATACCCTTTTTTTTTTATATTATAAATAAAAGCTCCTTCTATTCATTATGTAATCACCTCCAAATTACAGTTTTCACACTCAGCTCGGAGACACACAGCGGGAGATGCCCGCAGACTGTGTAATATAGGCACTGACTACACTGAGGCCTGCGATTATGTACATGGCGAGACTGCAGTATGGGCACAGTGAGGCTGCCATTATAGTCAGACCCAAGCTGTGGTTATGGGCACGGCGACGCTGCGATTATGGGCACGGTGAGACAGCATTATGGGCACGGTGAGACAGCATTATGGGCACGGTGAGACAGCATTATGGGCATGGTGAGGCTGAGTTTATGACATCCTAGCCATGCCCCGCTATGTCCGGCTTCAGCCGTTGCCATAACAATGGTGCTAAATCAGCTAAAAGTAGTTGGAACTGTATGTGCGTTATAATTAATCAAAATTATGAACATTTTAATCAGTAACAGCCCTTTTACTTTAGATTTTTTTTTACTTATTTTTTTATTTTTTATTATAATTTTTTTTTTTTTTTTTTTTTTAACTCTGATTCATACATTTTCCCCTGCAGTCTTTAAACCGGTCCAATGTTCTTTAGTCCAGGAGTACTGTGAGCCCAGGCTGCATGATGACATCCCCAAAGGGGGCGGGTCTACGACAGCCTGGACCTACAGAAAGTGGGTTAAACAACACTGGCCATCATTCAACCCAGAACACTGGTGACATCTAGTGGTGGGGGGAAGAAGCACTGCAAAGAAGGTGAGTATTGCATGGCAAAATAATGAAAAAAAGGAAGAGTGAAGTTGTCCTTTTTATTAAAGTATAACTAAAGGCAAAACTTTATTTTTTATTTCTTTTTAGTTTAGGATAGAGTGGAGATGGGTTAGAACCCCTGTCAGTTGTTATTGCTGTCTGTGCCCCCTTTAGGTAGATACATCCTCTCTATTTGTCCTGTTTACCATTTATCATCAAAAGTAAAAGAAAATCCTAAATTTTGGGAAGTAACAGAGGGAAAAGCTTCCAATGGGGACACTGAATGTGTGAATGGGGCCTTAATGTTTGTGACTCCGCCCACCCGTGTCTTTTGCTCCCGTGTATTTTATATGTTTTTGTCTTTTTAGCGCCGGTTGAAGGATGTGGCTATCATACTCTGCGGAGGAGGGCTCCTGTTTTCCTCTTACCTTACCATCAAAGGAGACGAGCGTTTCTACTCTGAACATTTGATACCAGCATTGCAGAAGGTCGTCTCCCCGGAGCAGGCACACACTCTGTCTGTAAGGTTTGCAGCGCTGGGGCTGCTCCCGAGATGCACACAACCCGAGTCACAACGTCTGGTATGTACTGCCTTAGTAATGTTGTGCGTATGGAAACCTCAAGAGCCTTTCCTACCCACAATTTTAAAGGGAAAGCAAAAACGTCACTTAAAGGGTAACTCCACTTCCGTGGGGGGAAAAAAATAGCAAATAAAAAATTAATTTATCGTATACAATTGCGACACAAGTCATATTGTAATTGGATGTTATTAGAAATGACCTTTCCTTTTCCAATCAGCAGCCGATGTCATTTTTCTATAAATTCAGTATGGCCACCTGGAGTTGTTCTGCACACAAAGTGTGTTCTGACCCCTCCCCAGAAATGTCATTTCCTGCTCCTGTGATTGGCTCACTGATTTTCCCAGAAGTGAGATTTCAGGCATCCCCTGCAACAAAAATGTCATTTTTGGTGAAAGGCTCCCAGTAGGAACACCTAAAGGGATGAAGGCCCAGCAGCTTTCCTCATTAGGGCCCTGCGGGTGCACACCTGATAGATAATTATGAAACCACTCCCATTAGGCTACTTTTGCACTGAGACGCTACAGCGCTAAAAATATCGCCTGGTAAAGAGCATCTCCTGTCTCTCCAGAGCGGTGCGTTTGCAGGACGGTAAAAAAAAAAAAAAAAGTCCTGCAAGCAGCATCTTTGCAGCGCTGTAGGAGCGGTGTATACGCCACTCCTAAAGCGCCCCTGCCCCATTGAAATCAATGGGGCAGCGGTGCATTGCGGCCCCCACTAGCAGCCGAATAGCGCCACTAAAACAACAGTGTTTTAGTCACCAGCTCTCTGCCTGGGAGCTCTGAGAACACGAGCAATCGGCAGTGTTTGATCGCTCGGTTCCCATTCTTAGAGACAGTAGGGGACAGATGCAGCATCCACCTAGGCAAGTATGATTCTACAAAAAATCCAATACTTCTCTTTTAAAAACCTAAAGCTCAACTGAAAGTTTTACTAAACCCACAACAGTAAAATCAGTATGCATGTGCAGTAAAGCATGCTTGCTATACTCGCTGTGGAGCCTAAGGGGTTAATCCTCCGCATTGTGTAAAGAGCCTGTTTGATCCTGTCTTCTCTGGTCCTCCCCTTCTTCCACAGTCCCTAATCCATCTCCTGATAGAACAGAGGCTTGGGGACACTCTGCTGCACATGTTCAGTTTGGTGTGTATTGCTAGAGTTTTCTTTCTTTCTCTGGAGGGTGCGTGTGATCGGCCAATCAGCACTGTCCAGACACAGGGTCAGGGGTTCTACAGCCTCATAGGACAGTCAGAGTAGAATGAGAACTCCTCCTACAAGCTTTAACTAGACACTGATAGAAGTCACAAGACTGCTATATACTGCTGATGAGAAAATGTATTTAGCAGTTTATATTTACTAAAATAATTGCGTTTCCATGTTCTGTGTACTGTGGGAGATCAGATATAGTGACTGCAGGGTCCTGGATTTAGTGACACTTTCATTCTGCCCCACCACATCATTTTATACATACAGTACCATATTTCTCTTTTCTCTTACTGGAACTTTTATTTCCCCAGGAGGTGAATGTTTTAGGTTGCAGGTTCAGGAGCCCGGTGGGATTGGCTGCGGGCTTTGATAAACACGCAGAGGCCGTGGACGGGCTCTTCAAAGTCGGCTTTGGCTTTGTAGAGATCGGAAGCGTTACACCAAATCCTCAGGATGGGAATCCAAAACCAAGAGTGTTCCGCCTACCGCAAGACCGAGCGATTATTAACAGGTAAAAGGTGTGAGAGACCCATTCTAGGGAACGAGCGATCCCAATTGGTGAGCTACCAGTCCTATCAAACGGACTGATGTCTTACTGGTTTTCTTATTAAACATATTGCCTTCCCTTAAATATCATAACAAAAAAAAAAGCTTTCACTCTAATACAGGGGTCACCACACTTTCTAAACAAAATGCCAGTTTATTATCTTTCAATCTTTAGAGGGGCCAGACTGTGGCCAGTAGGAGTAGAAAATGTCCTGGTGTCGGTGCCCCATCATTGGTGTCAGTGGGGGGAATAGTGCCCCATCATTGGTGTCAGTGGGGGGAATAGTGCCCCATCATTGGTGTCAGTGGGGGGAATAGTGCCCCATCATTGGTGTCAGTGGGGGGAATAGTGCCTCATCATTGGTGTCAGTGGGGGGAATAGTGCCCCATCATTGGTGTCAGTGGGGGGAATAGTGCCCCATCATTGGTGTCAGTGGGGGGAATAGTGCCCCATCATTGGTGTCAGTGGGGGGAGAATAGTGCCCCATCATTGGTGTCAGTGGGGGGAGAATAGTGCCCCATCATTGGTGTCAGTGGGAGGAATAGTGCCCCATCGTTGGTGTCAGTGGGAGGAATAGTGCCCCATCGTTGGTGTCAGTGGGGGGAAATAGTGCCCCATCGTTGGTGTCAGTGGGGGGAATAGTGCCCCATCGTTGGTGTCAGTGGGGGGAATAGTGCCCCATCGTTGGTGTCAGTGGGGGGAATAGTGCCCCATCGTTGGTGTCAGTGGGGGGGAATAGTGCCCCATCGTTGGTGTCAGTGGGGGGGGAATAGTGCCCCATCGTTGGTGTCAGTGGGGGGGGGGAATAGTGCCCCATCGTTGGTGTCAGTGGGGGGGGGGAATAGTGCCCCATCGTTGGTGTCAGTGGGGGGGGAATAGTGCCCCATCATTGGTGTCAGTGGGGGGAATAGTGCCCCATCATTGGTGTCAGTGGGAGAAATAGTGCCCCAAGGGCCAGATAAAAGGAAGCAAAGGAGCGCACTTTGGAGACCACTGCCCTCATACATACTTTATCCTTGGCCATGTACTGCTTCAGTATCCAGTGCTGTTCATCTTCCAGGTAGAGTGACACCCAGTGTCACCAAATCCTACTTGTTGAGAGCCCCCCGTGGGGTATTAGTGATCCACCTGTTATCGCGCAGCCTGGGCTCTAAGATCTCCTGGACTGTGTGGCATGCACGTTTTATTACATTGGTGCAGCACAGGACCACCCACCATGGTCGCTGAAGAAGAGAGGGGACCTGTGACGTCACTGGACTGGTCAGAATATTGTAGGAAAAGGGTGCACATGGGGTGCTTAGGACCCATGGGGGGGGGGGGGGGGGAGAGATGGGCTTTAATTTTAGACCAATGTAATCTGTTGCAGCAAGAATCCTGAGAACACCCCCCAGGGTTGTGGTAGGGCTCTTCCTCACCCCCCATGCTGTGTAACTTCTACTTTTCCTTTTTGATTCTTTTAGAAATATTCACCTTCAGACTTTAGAGTTTGAATCAAATTTTGGGCTTTAAGAGATTTTAGTGCTGTCATCTTCTTCAAGGTGACAATGTTACTATCATATTAATAATAGTAATCGATCAACGTAGGTCATAATAATTTACTCGCCTTTCTAAAAATGAATAAAAAAAAAAAAGTGATTTATTGGTGAAAAAAGTGTGTGGCTTCATTACATCATGGAATGTATGTCTCCATATCCAGGTACGGGTTTAACAGTCATGGCATAGAGGCGGTTCGCCAGAGACTCCTCGGTAGGACAGAGAAGCAAAAGAAGCTGACATCTGGTGAGGAGGAGACCTCCAGTATTTGGACCTTTTTTCTTCTGCCTATAATGATCATTACTATATGATAACCTGGCCTATAAAAGCTTATCTACACTGTTAGGACCGGTTCCCATTGGTGCGACATGGGGATCCGACTTGTGAGAGTCGCATGATGCGTCAAATTCAATGTTTTCCTATGAGAGCCGTCTTATAGGGGATGTAAACCTTTTGTGCATTCTATGCATTGAGGTGAAAACCCTCTTGCAGTTCAGCAGCCCACCCCCCCCACCCCCCCCCCAAGTGCACCCCGTTTTTTACCTACCTGAACCCTCTTCTTCTCATGCCAGGGATGTGAGCACACCAGCTCTAGCCGGTGTCTCCTGTCCTGATTGGCTAGATTGATAGCAGCGCAGCCATTGGCTCCCGCTGCTATCAATCAAATCCAATGACGCGGGGGGGGGGGGGGGGGTTGCGGGGCTGAGTCCGGCATTCATGTCTATGGATGCAAATGCTAGACTCGGGAGCGCTCCCGCAAGGCAACCCCCTTGGGGAAAGGGCTTCTCCGAGGGGGTTATGTAAAGGGCCCCAGAAAATGAGGTTCGGGGGCCACTCTGTGCAAAACAAGCTGCACAGTGGAGGTAAGTATGATATGTTTGTTATATTAAACAAAACAAAAAAAACAAACCCTTAGGCCGTGTACACACGGGCGGATTGTCTGCCCAACTTAGTCCGCTAAACCGTGTTTCAGCAGACAATCCGCTCGTGTGTGGGCTTCAGCGGACTTTTTCAGCGGACAATCTGACGGACTTAGTCTTTCGGAATTTCCGTAATTTTGTCCGTCCAAACTTGGTTTCAGCGGACAGTCCGCTCGTGTGTAGGCAAGTTGGACGGACTAAGTATGGCGCATGCTCAGAAAGGATTTACACGCCCGAAGGTTGCATTGCAGTGTATTGGACGTCGTTTTTCTAGTCCCGTCGTACGTGCTGTACACGTCATCGCGCAAGTTTTCAGCGGACTGTCTGTTCATTGTGTGTGGTCAAGTCCGTTCATTCAAAAGTAGGACGGACTGTCTGTCGGATTGTCTGACGAACTTAGTTGGGCAGACAATCCGCCCGTGTGTACGCGGCCTTACAATCACTTTAACTGATCCAACACAAGTTGCTCCGACTTTAGAAAAGGTTCCTGCACTACCTTAGTCCAACTTGGGTGTGATTTCAGCCCATAGAATATATTGGACAGGCTCCTAAGTCGTATCCAATTCGGATCAGCATATTAAAGTGGAGCTCCACCCAAAAGAAGAAGCTCCATTTGTTCACCCCCGCCCCCCAACTCCCACATTTGGCACTTTTTTTGGGGGGGGGGGGGGGTGAAAGGGAAGAGCAGGTACCTGGTTTTGACAGGTACCCACTCCCACTTCCTGATCGCAAAATGTGAAAGGAAAGACCATGAACCTAGAGAGGCTTTCATCAGCCTGCTGCTTCTCCTTCATTGTAGGGTTGCACCATTGTAGGGTTGATACCTGAAACCGATACTTTCAGGCTCAGTTCTTTGAGCTGTAGGTGGGTCCCCCCTGTTGACAGTTGAAGTGTTAAAGAAGTCCGGTAATTGGAGCTGTCAAAAAAAAGCAGCCGGGAATGTTTATTAACAACATTGCTCAGCTGCAGAAACACTACAATAAAAAGAAACCTTGTTTCATTTTGAATATTTTGGTTTCTTCATCTGCATATCAAAGGTATGAACAAATGTTCCTCTGTTTAACCCCATTATAAACCCTTAATTTGCTCTAATCGGCCTTAACCACGTCAATACTTTAGGGTGTCATATGACGTCCTTGAGTTTGTGAAGGGGATATCTGAATGATGGGTGCAGCTGCAGGCATCATTCAAATATCATTCTTTCCCGCCGGCGATTCTGTGCACGGTAAGAACAATCATCGTGTGCCATCGGGGGCCCAGAGAAAGAATCGTCCGGCGCCGGATGACGACGATAGAGATTTCCAGTGACTAGATGGTCACCAGTTATCTCTATGACCGTCGGAGGCCCGGGCGTGACGTTATGACCTCCCGCCCGGCTTTCCGGGTGTGAACAAAGCCGTGATCGCGGCTGTCGGCATGAGATCGGTGAATTTTCTCGATCTCATGCTTTCCAGCCTGGTGGACAGATGTGGGATCTTATTGACCCCGCATCTCTCCATAAAGAGGACATGTCACAATAGATTCCTATTACAAGGAAACTTTGTTCCTTGTAATAGAAATAAAAGTTAATTTGGAAATAATAGGGCTGTAACTGATTAAAATTTTCGTGTTCGATTAATCAATTTTTTTTTTAAATCGATCGACTAATTTTGATTAATTATAAAGCACATACAGATCCAACTACTTTTATCTGATCTCCTTGCATTGCAGCTCTATCATTAGTCGGTGATAAATGTGGTATACGCTAGTTCGTTTCCACAATCCATGACTTAACTTCACAGTTCACACAAATACGTTTTAAATTCAAACTGCAGCACTGACGTAAGTCACTATTTCTTTTTTTTTTTTCCCACAGTAGCGTGACAATCCCTCCAACTCCGGTCTAACTAATCACGCTCACCTTATGGCATGGACCCCTGTGCAAACAGGTGGTCGTGCAAGCGGGTATCAAAAGGGGTTAACACGGACCATAAACTTCCCTCACCTCTCCTTAGATCTCAGCAAGGACGGAAGGTCATGGGAAGAAAGAAAAGATCTAAGTGCTCACTGCTTAAGTACAAGATTTAATTTTTGTGTTCAAACACAAACTACTCACATAAAGATGATAAAAACACAGCATGTAAAGCCGACAATCGTGTCAGTTCCGTAGGGCAGCAGCGGGTGACGTCTTGTATAGCTCCTCCCCTGTACGCGTTACGTTCAATCAGAACTTTGACGTCACCGGACTCCTCCCCTTTTCCTTAGTTAGCAGACGGAGGCACTTGGGGAAGGGGGAGGAGTCCGGTGACATCGATGTCTGTGACGTCACCGGATCTCAGACGAGACCCTGAAGCCGACGGAGAGGGGTGTACCAATTTTGTTCGATCAAAAAAATGAATCGAGGAATTAATCTTTAATTTCCACAGCCCTATTAAATAACTTTTCAGTGCGTTGTACCATTGCTGACAGCTGAAGTGAAAACAAAACAGTTGCGGTAGGTATCGGTAATTGGTATCGGCGAGTACTTAAAAAAAAAAAAGTATTGGTGCATCCCTAATTCGTTGTCTAATCACATCGTCGGGGCTGATTAGCGACAAGCTGCTTTGCTTAACTGCCATAGAGAAAACTTGAAGTCGCCAAACAGTTTGTCTTACATTTCCACAGTGCCCAGGCACGTTTTCTGATGCGTATGCTGATTTCTTTTAGAGGGAATGCCGCTTGGAATAAATCTGGGAAAAAACAAGACGTCAGAAGATGCAGCCGCGGACTACACCAGGGGGGTGCGAGAACTGGGCCCCCTGGCTGATTACCTCGTTATCAATGTGTCCAGTCCCAATACACCCGGGCTTAGGGACCTGCAAGGCAGGGAGCAACTGCACCATCTGCTGGCCAAGGTGTGTAATGGTTAGAGATTGCTTGCAGCAGGTTTTGTGTCGATGTGAGTTTTCAGTCCGTTATTTTCCCGCTAGGTGGTGAGTGCGCGGAATGCCCTGCCCCCAGACCACAGGCCGGCGTTACTGGTGAAGATTGCACCGGATCTTTCTCCGCGTGATAAGCAAGACATCGCCAGTGTGGTTACAGAGGTACAAAGCTGTTATATCTATTAGTAATAAGTAGTAAAAATGATGTAATTAATTTTTTTATATTTTTATTTTTTACTTGGTGTTAAACACAAAACCAAAAATGTAATATATTGCTATATTGCAACTCTAAGATGTGGTGGTTGCATTAGAGGTTTTTTTTTTTCTTCCCCCCCCCCCTCTTTATTTCACCCGGTGATCCTGCCAATAACACACTTCCTGTCTTAAGGTGTCTGCATTCTGGATGAAGTAGTAAAGCAGACGCATCTGGACACCAGCGTTGTCAGTCGGGGGGGGGGGGGAGTGTTTTTTAGATTAGCAGGTTTCGATGGATTGGACTAATAAATGAAAGCTGAACTTCACTTTAACCGCTTGCCGGCCGGCCGCCACAGTTATACTGCGCCCGGTTGGCACAGCTGCGCAAATCGCCTTAGCTGTATTTCGGCTGCTTTACGAGCTCTAGGGGGCGTGCCTGCGATTCCGGAGCCGATGCACGTGGCCGGCAGCCCGTGATGTACGGCGACTAGCAAGAGCCAGAATGGGGATTTGTCAATGTAAACAGGCAGATCCCCGTTCTCTCAGGGAAGTAGAGAGAGATCTGCTGTTCCTAGTGATCAGGAACAGCGATCTCTCTGTAATCGCTGTCAGTCCCCTCACCCCCCCCATTAGAAATGCCTCCCTAGGGAACACTTAGCCCCTTGGTTGCCCCCTAAGTGTTAACCCCTTCCCTGCCAGTGACATTTATGCAGTAATCAGTGGGTATTTGTAGCTCTGATCGCTGTATAAATGTCACTGGTCCCAAAAAAGTGTCCGGTCTGTCCGCTGCAATGGTGCAGTCCCGCTAAAAATCGCTGATCACTGCCATTACTAGTAAAAAATAAATAAAAATGTATAATAAAAATGCCATAAATATATCCCCCTATTTTTCTAGACACTATAACTAAATAAAATAAAAAGTAGAAGAATACATATTGGCCTAAACTGATGAAGATTTTTTTATTTGAAAAAAAAAATATATATATATATAATATATATATATATATATATATATATATATATATATATATATATATATATATATTATAGCATAAAAAAATAAAAACTGCAGAGGTGATTAAATACCACCAAAAGAAAGCTCTATTTGTGGGAAAAAAAGGACATACATTTTATTTGGATACAAAGTCAGTTAAAGCTACGCAGTGCCGTATCGCAAAAAATGGCCTGGTCATTAACCACTTCTCTGCCACGCATAGTGATATGACGGCGGCAGGAACACTTTGTCCCTCCGGGTCGCCCTCATGTGACGTCTTTTACTTTCTGAGCCTCTAGGGGGTGCTCTCCGCCATGTCACTAGACACCCGATGCCATTGCCTGTGAACACAGCAGGCCCATGGATCTGTGTGTGTAAACACACAGATCCACGTCCTGTCAGAGGAGAGGAGACCGATGGTGTGTGTTCCCAGTGCAGAGGAACACCGATTGGTCTTTCCTTGTGAGTCTCCTCCCCCTACAGTTAGCATCACTCCCTAGGTAACACATTTAACCCCTTGATCACCCCCTAGTTTTAACCCCTTCCCTGCCAGTCACATTTACACAGTAATTAGTGCATTTTTATAGCTCTGATCGCTGTATAAATGTGAATGGTCCTAAAATGGTGTCAGAAGTGTCCGCCGCAATATCGCAGTCACAATACAAATCGCAGATCGCTATATCTGGACTCAGTTCTCAAAGAATGAATAAATGACACTCGCACGATGCTGCGCTCTAAGAACTGATTGTATTGAGTTATCAGCCGCCGTTACTAGAAAAAAAATAACAATAAAAATGTACAAATCAATCAATATACGCTTATTGCAATATTATTATTTTTTATTTATTTCTTTACCAAAAATATGTAGAAGAATGCATATTGGCCTAAACTGAGGAGATGTGTTTTTTTTATTATTTTTGCTATAAAAAAAAAATATATATATTGATTTTATTTTTTATTTTTTTCCCAAATTGTCGCTCTTTTCTTGTTTTATAGCGCAAAAAATAAAAACCGCAGAGGTGATCAAATACCACCAAAAGAAAGCTCTATTTGTGGGGAAAAAAATTATCAAATTTTCATATGGGTACAGTGCCACGCAATTGTTATTCAAAATGTAACAGCTGAAAATTGGTCTGGGCAGGAAGGGGGTGAAAATGCACGATATTGAAGTGGTTAAGGGGTAAATTCTTCTGGGCCTTAAAGTGGCGTTCCACCCAAAAGTGGAACTCCTGCTCGTTGTGGCCGGATTGTAGAGGGGGCGGGAGCAGCTGGCTCAGTCTCCCAGTGGCAGCTGGTTAAACTCCTGGGTGGATCCCGACTCTGAAGTCAGGATCTTTCCCCAGCCTGGACCAGCTGAGTGATGTCAGATCTTACATCGACATCGATTGTGTGGATGTGGGGCTCTGTGAGGTTTTTCCCTGCTATACTGGCAGGATCACCAGGTAAATATCAAGGGAAAGAGCCCCCAAAAAAAAGACAAATGCAGGTACTACATCTAAAAATTGGTGCGCTACAATTTGCTAATTTTCTTGGGGTTAATATTGCTTTAACTTCTCCATGAATATGTTTGTCGTCTTAAATATGCTTTAAAGTCCATCTCTAGGCAGATTTTGATTTTGCCTTTTTATTGTTGCTGCCCTCAGCTGGGTATTGATGGTTTGATTGTCACCAACACGACAGTCAGTCGCCCCAATACCCTCAAGGACCCTCAGAGTTGCGAGGTGGGCGGGCTGAGTGGAGTTCCACTTCGAGATATGGCAACAGAGACCGTGAGAGAGATGTACGCTCTGACCTCAGGTGAGATCACCAGAGAATATGTTGGCCTTCATTTACCAACGTGTCTGAAAGGAGAACTGTCTGTGGGCCTTGCACAGCCTGTGAGTTTGTTTGTTTTTTGTTTTGTTTTTCGAGGCACTGTCCTAGGCACTTTCCAACTGACCCCCTTGATCCTGTCCTAGACACCTTCCAACCGACCTCTCAACCCTGTCCTAGGTACCCCCCAACCGGCCTCTCAACCCTGTCCTAGGTACCCTCCAACCGACCTCTCAATCCCTGTCCTAGGTACCCTCCAACCGACCTCTCAGTCCCTGTCCTAGGTACCCTCCAACCGCCCTCTCAATCCCTGTCCTAGGTACCCTCCAACCGCCCTCTCAATCCCTGTCCTAGGTACCCTCCAGCCGACCTCTCAACCCCTGTCCTAGGTACCCTCCAGCCGACCTCTCAACCCCTGTCCTAGGTACCCTCCAGCCGACCTCTCAACCCCTGTCCTAGGTACCCTCCAGCCGACCTCTCAACCCCTGTCCTAGGTACCCTCCAGCCGACCTCTCAACCCCTGTCCTAGGTACCCTCCAGCCGACCTCTCAACCCCTGTCCTAGGTACCCTCCAGCCGACCTCTCAACCCCTGTCCTAGGTACCCTCCAGCCGACCTCTCAGTCCCTGTCCTAGGTACCCTCCAGCCGACCTCTCAGTCCCTGTCCTAGGTACCCTCCAGCCGACCTCTCAGTCCCTGTCCTAGGTACCCTCCAGCCGACCTCTCAGTCCCTGTCCTAGGTACCCTCCAACCGACCCCTCAGTCCCCGTCTAGGCACCCTCCAAGCGACCCCTCAATCTTGTCCTAGGCACCTTCCAACCAACCTCTCAACCATGTCCTAGGCACCCTCCAATCAACCCCTTGACCCTGTCCTGGGCACCTTCCAGTGACTACATTTTTATCGCTACATCCCTGTCGTCACACCCACAAAGTCACCGGCAATTGACAAGAACACCTAGTATTGTCAACAACTGGAAACTGATTGGAACACCTCCTGGCTACCCCCATATGACAGCGCTGGTGATTGGACAGTCAGCCCCAGTGCTACATTGCGGGGAGTCGGGTAACATGGTACATGTTTCCCTATACTCAGATGTACCGGAATCCGTGGAGAATAGTGTTCAAACCTACATCTAAAGATACGTATAGGCATTGGATGGTGGGTGGGGGCTTTATGGATTTGTTCCAACATAATCGATTAGCCGAACTAATAAACCGCCAACACCTTAAACAGTTGGTGCATTAAAATATCTTGTAGCATAAGATTAGTTTAGCGCAACTCAAATAAATAATAAATACTCGCACTTCTTCTCCTATACAAATTGTGCAAACAAATCATTCACAAAACACATTCACTTAAAAATAGCCAATATGATAAACATATTCAACTAAAAAATAAATTACACTGTAAAAAGTCCAGATATATCCAATCACCACTGTGTTCGATATGATTCCAAGTACCTTTGTGCCTCCAACACCTGTGCAGACTGGCCACTCACCTCAGTTATGACCCCCCCCCCCCCCCCCCTCAGCTCTGATATCCTTTCTTTTCTCAGGCAAGGTCCCCATTATTGGAGTAGGGGGTATCAGCTGTGGTTTGGATGCTCTTCAGAAGATCCGTGCGGGTGCTTCTCTCATCCAGCTGTACACCGCCCTCACTTATCAAGGACCCCCCGTTGTAGGAAAAGTCACACGGGAACTGGAGCAACTGCTGATGTAAGTTTTTCAGATGTCCCATTCGGGAGATTTTAGGAGCAATCAAAAAGTCACACGGGAACTGGAGCAACTGCTGATGTAAGTTTTTCAGATGTCCCATTCGGGAGATTTTAGGAGCAATCAAGCCAATTGAGCCGATGTCGGCATATCCCTGATTCTTTGTGTTCTCTCCACAGTGAGCAAGGATTTTCCAGCGTCTCGGAAGCGGTGGGTGCTGATCATAGGACAACAATTCAGGATTCATCGGTTAAATAATAAGATTAAGAATTCGTATGCTGATCGGTAGTTCAGCCCTGTCATTTTTAAAGAGACCCTGTCACTTTGTATAACCAGGCCTAAGTGACAATGTCTATACATAGGCCATGCCTCCGATGCCAGGCATGTATACTCGTTCAGCCCGTGCTCCCAGCTGCACTATCTGTCTAAGATCTGGTGTTGGAGCTTAGATGGCGAATGAAAGAATTATTATCTTGACACCGGAAAAGCTAAAAGGATTCCAGAGAAACAGAACAGACTGCCACCACTGATAACTGTCACTGCAAAACCCGGACTGGATTATTAAGCCGATGCATCCCTCTTAAGATCCGGGAATCTTGCAACTGTAAAAACAGAATGAATCGAAAGGGCTTAAATACCTAGCGCATTATCAACAGCACTTAACTAAACGCTAAAAAAGAGTACATACTAAGAAAAGCAAAAGTTGTAACACAAACAGAGGATGCGAAGTCTTACATGGGATGGAACTCTTTCTTCTTCAGCTGACATGTTTCGGGGGGAAAATGAGTTTCGCCCTGAAGAAGGGGGCACGTCCACCCGAAACACGTCAGCTGGTATTATGACATTCATTTGAACCAGAAGAGTTTCATCCTGTGTAATGCCCCGTACACACGGTCGGAAATTCCAGACGGAAAAAGTCAGATCGGAGTATGTTGTCGGAAAATCCGATCATGTGTGGGCTCTATCGGACTTTTTCTGTCTGAATTTCCGACAGAAAAAAGTTTGAGAGCAGGATCTAAAAAAATTTCCGACAACAAAATCCGATCAGGCTTTTTCCGATCGTGTGTAGAGCATTCCGACGCACATAGTGCCACGCATGCTCATAAAAAAATTTGGAGGGGAAAACTATTGGCTACTGGCCTCTATGTAGTCCTGCCGCTTTGTCCTTCGCCTCGTTCCGAACGAACGTATTTTACGACAACTTTGTGCGACCGCGTGTATGCGAGACTAGTTTCGGCCAAAATCCGTCTGAAAAAAATCAGACGGATTTTGTGGTCGGAATGTCCGTGTGTATGGGGCATTAGACCCTTTGCTTCCTCGGTTCATGTGCAACGCTGTTACAACTTTTTGCTTTTGTTCGTATGTACTTTTTTTTTTTTTTAATCCTTTAGTTTTTGATAATGCGCTTATTCTGTTTTACAGTTGCAAAAGGGCTTAAATACCTAGCGCATTATCAACAGCACTTAACTAAAGGATAAAAAAAAAAAAGTACATACTAAGAAAAGCAAAAGTTGTAACAGCGTTGTACATAAACCGAGGAAGCCAAGGATCTTGCAGAAGACAAAACTCTTCTGGTTCAAATAAATGTCCATAATACCAGCTGACTTGTTTCGGGTGGACGTGCCCCCTTCTTCAGAGCAAATATCATTGTCCCCTGAAACATGTCAGCTGAAGAAGAGTTCCATCCTGTGTAAGAGCCTTCGCTTCCTTGGTTTGTGTACAACGCTGTTACAACTTTTGCTTTTGTTAGTATGTAATCCATTTTCATTTCTTTTTTTATCCTTTAGTTAAGTGCTGTTGATAATGCGCTTATTCTGTTTTTACAGTTACAAAGGGGCTTAAATACCTAGCGCATTATCAACAGCACTTAACTAAAGGATAATAAAAAAAGTACATACTAAGAAAAGCAAAAGTTGTAACAGCGTTGTACATAAACCGAGGAAGCAAAGGATCTTACACAAGACGAAACTATTCTGGTTCAAATGAATGTCATAATACCAGCTGACGTGTTTCGGGTGGACGCGCCCCCTTCTTCGGAGCGAAAACTCATTGTTTGCTCTGAAGAAAGGGGGCACGTCCCCCGAAACACGTCGGCTGAAGAAGAAGAGTTCCATCCTGTGTAAGACCCTTCGCTTCTTTGGTTTACGTACAACGCTGTTACAACTTTCGCTTTTGAGGGTATATGCAGTGGAACCTTGGATTATGAGCATAATCCAATCCAGGAGAATGCTTGTAATCCAAAGCACTCGCATATTAAAGCGAGTTTACCCATAGAAGTCAATGGAAACTAAGCTCATTCGTTCCACATTGACTTCCATTGCATGCAATGCCGCATGTGGCCAGAGGTGGGAGAGCGCCAGAGATCCTCGGAAATACTTGGGGACAGCTCGGCTGAACTCGGAAACACTCGGGAATGGAGTATTTACAAGTCATTCCGAGTATTTCTGAACCATTCCGAGTGTCACGAGAATTCTGCTCGTTTTGCGAGACAACACTCAAACTGAGTCGGGATTAAAAAAAAAAAAAAAGCTGCTCGTCTTTTCCGTTAACCAAGGTTCCACTGTACTCTTTTTATCCTTTAGTAAAGTGCTGTTGATAATGCACCAGGTATTTGCACCCTTTTTGTTTTGTTCTGTTAGATGGCGGTTGATATCACAAGCCTTCACACAATGGTGCTTTTGCCTGGTGACTAAGTGACCTCAATACTTTTACACTGGGGGGGGGGGGGGAGAGTTGCATGTTCCCTCCAGCCCAAAATCTCCCCTCTATTGGAATGGGCTTTTGCGGTATGGAGATGTGATTTTAAAGTGGAAGTAAACCCTGCTATCGTTTTCAGCCAAGGAAGCCGCCATCTTGGCTTTTTTTAAATTTATTTTTTAACTCGGCAACTGCTATGATGCTGCACATACGATCCTTTATGACTGCGGCCATTGGATGGTTTGACAGTTTGGTTGAGAGCACAACCAATGTGACAGTTGTCATTTTTTTCTCAGCATGCTGGGAACGTCAACTGTTTTTTGAAACAATCAAATCGGGTTTACTTCCGCTTTAAAAGTTTAACTGAATGGTGACGGTGTCGCTTTTTAAAGTGAATTGTCTCTCCTGAAATGATTGATAGGAAATGGGGGTTTCAGTCGATCTTTAGCCCCCGTTCACACAGGGGCGACGTGACTTGCAGCGCGTCTCACAGACGCGACCTGCACACGATTTCAGCGGCGACTTGCAAAATGACTTCTGTATAGAAGTCAATGCAAGTCGCCTGAAGTCGCCCCGAAAATACTACAGGAACCTTTTTCTAAGTCGGAGCGACTTGAGTCGCTCCTATTAGAACGGTTCCGTAGTACAGAACGGAGCGCGACTTGTCAGGCGGCTAAGTCGCCTGACAAGTCGCGGTAGTGTGAACCGGCACTTACAGTTTCATGTAGCACGGGGCGGGGGGGAGGGGGTTGTCAGGATTTCATGGAGTTCCTCAAAAGCTGCAGGAAAGTGAGCTTCATATGGCTGCTAATGTTCTGTATCCCCCCATTGGTTCCATCGGGTCTAGGCTTCTGTTCTTCTACAGTTAGCATGGTGCTGGCTGCTTAGGAATTTAATTGAACTTGGGAAATGAATGGACTCTTGTTGTTTTTTTTTTTTTTTTTTATTTTTTTTTTTTTCCAATATCAACTGCAAATATCTTGTAGTAATAAAATGTGATGATGCTTCTTTGTAATATATATTTTTTTTTTTTGGGTACATCTCTACTGTTGAATTCAGTAATGATATTCACATAAATAGAGGCACTCCTCTCATACCTTGTATAGCAAAACACGGATCCAACTCTCTCCATGATATAAACTAGGAGAGGTATTGGTCAGTTGGCACCTGGCTGTGTCCTGGGTGCCCCAAAATGCCAGCTATTCCCATCATTAAGGCTACGTTTCCACTTGTGCGACTTGGGATTTGCAAAGTCACATGACAAGTCGTACCCCATGATTTCCAATGAGTACCGTTCATATCTGTTCGACTTCAAGGTAGTCCTTGCACTACTTTGGTCCGACTTTGATGCGGCTTGAGGTCCATACACCTCAAGAATACACAGGCGCTGCTTCAAGTCATGTCAGAATCGTGCGACTTTCAGGTGGCAATAATGGAAACCTAGGCTTACAGCAGAGCTTCACTCAAAAGGGAACGCGCAAAAACTGTACCTTTCCCCATTTGAAATGCATTGAAAACGCACCCTTGTAACTTTTATTTTTATTTTTTTGTAATGCGGTTTTTGAGTTGCACTATTTCTCTCAAAACCAATGGAGTACTGATTTTGGGGCCTATTCTACTCCCACTGCTTCCCCCCGAAAGCCTAAAATACAGTAAACTAGATGTGCAGTTCATTTCGTTCCGAATTTAAAATTCGGACAAATTTTCGTTATTCAGAAATTCGGATGTATCAGAACTTCCAAATTAGAAGAATAGTACTGAATCTAAACAAATCCGAAATAATGAGATTTCAAATTCGGACGAACTTTCGAATTCAAATCGTTTTCCAATAGTTTTTCGAATTCAAAAACTTTTTGACTAGTTTTCCAATTTCCAAAGAGAATAAATAGAAAAGGAATAGAATAGAAAAAAACTATATTTCTATTCCTTTATTTTCTATTCTATTTTATTCTTTTTTTTGGAAATTTGAAAACTATTTGAATTTGACAACGTTTCAAATTTAAAAACTATTCAAAAACGTTTTTGAATCGATTCGAAAACAAATAAACAAAGCGAACCCCCAAAAACAAATTAAACAAATGAAACTAATTTATGTAAATAACGAAACAAATTTTTTTGTTCTGCACATGTCTACAGTAAACTGGCCCTTTTGCTTAGAAGTTTTGGAGGCCCCTGGACGTGGTATGAGTCTGCCGGGTTTGGAGACCCCTGGGTGCAGTACGAGTCTGCCGGGTTTGGAGACCCCTGGGCGCAGTACGAGTCTGCCGGGTTTGGAGACCCCTGGGCGCAGTACGAGTCTGCCGGGTTTGGAGACCCCTGGGCGCAGTACGAGTCTGCCGGGTTTGGAGACCCCTGGGCGCAGTACGAGTCTGCCGGGTTTGGAGACCCCTGGGCGCAGTACGAGTCTGCCGGGTTTGGAGACCCCTGGGCGCAGTACGAGTCTGCCGGGTTTGGAGACCCCTGGGCGCAGTAGGAGTCTGCCGGGTTTGGAGACCCCTGGGCGCAGTAGGAGTCTGCCGGGTTTGGAGACCCCTGGGCGCAGTAGGAGTCTGCCGGGTTTGGAGACCCCTGGGCGCAGTAGGAGTCTGCCGGGTTTGGAGACCCCTGGGCGCAGTAGGAGTCTGCCGGGTTTGGAGACCCCTGGGCGCAGTAGGAGTCTGCCGGGTTTGGAGACCCCTGGGCGCAGTAGGAGTCTGCCGGGTTTGGAGACCCCTGGGCGCAGTAGGAGTCTGCCGGGTTTGGAGACCCCTGGGCGCAGTAGGAGTCTGCCGGGTTTGGAGACCCCTGGGCGCAGTAGGAGTCTGCCGGGTTTGGAGACCCCTGGGCGCAGTATGAGTCTGCCGGGTTTGGAGACCCCTGGGCGCAGTATGAGTCTGCCGGGTTTGGAGACCCCTGGGCGCAGTATGAGTCTGCCGGGTTTGGAGACCCCTGGGCGCAGTATGAGTCTGCCGGGTTTGGAGACCCCTGGGCGCAGTATGAGTCTGCCGGGTTTGGAGACCCCTGGGCGCAGTATGAGTCTGCCGGGTTTGGAGACCCCTGGGCGCAGTATGAGTCTGCCGGGTTTGGAGACCCCTGGGCGCAGTATGAGTCTGCCGGGTTTGGAGACCCCTGGGCGCAGTATGAGTCTGCCGGGTTTGGAGACCCCTGGGCGCAGTATGAGTCTGCCGGGTTTGGAGACCCCTGGGCGCAGTATGAGTCTGCCGGGTTTGGAGACCCCTGGGCGCAGTATGAGTCTGCCGGGTTTGGAGACCCCTGGGCGCAGTATGAGTCTGCCGGGTTTGGAGACCCCTGGGCGCAGTATGAGTCTGCCGGGTTTGGAGACCCCTGGGCGCAGCGGTATGAGTCTGCCGGGTTTGGAGACCCCTGGGCGCAGCGGTATGAGTCTGCCGGGTTTGGAGACCCCTGGGCGCAGCGGTATGAGTCTGCCGGGTTTGGAGACCCCTGGGCGCAGCGGTATGAGTCTGCCGGGTTTGGAGACCCCTGGGCGCAGCGGTATGAGTCTGCCGGGTTTGGAGACCCCTGGGCGCAGCGGTATGAGTCTGCCGGGTTTGGAGACCCCTGGGCGCAGTAGGAGTCTGCCGGGTTTGGAGACCCCTGGGCGCAGTAGGAGTCTGCCGGGTTTGGAGACCCCTGGGCGTAGTAGGAGTCTGCCTGATGGATTTTTATTTTATTTTTATAGACCCCCATATTACAGAAGTCTGTAACTGTAAAGAAGATTGCACAATTGGATTGCAATGCGTATGGCCACCTTAAAATAGAATTCTCAGTCTAAAGTCTGTGCAGAATGGAGATTTCAGGGATATGTTTGTTCCCTGCAGATGTTAATTTTAGAGGTGACTGCAATTCTATCCAGTGGCCACTAGGTGACAGTATTGTAACACTCTCTATTTTATGTCTCAGTAGTTGGATTGGAAGCTGAATTGTAGCCTCCCATTACCAGTCTCCTTTATTCAAATGCATTTTTGTAATTATGATTTGTTTCCTATAGCTTGTGCACTACCCTGCTGGTTATATGGAGGCTTTAACATGTTCTGTCACTACTCTGCTCCATAAGTATACCTTGCAGTGTCTGTAGTATTTTATTTTATATTTTTTCCCAGTTCTACATCAGTCAAGAATCTTGCATCTGCCTATACAGCAATGAAACCAATTTATCAAAGTGTCTGAATAAAAAAAAAAAAAAAAAAACGGAACCATCAGGTTCAGACTTTCAGATTGCTGCAGTGCAGGTTTGAGACTGACTTTTTTTTTTCTCTGATGAATGAGCCGCGTAAGTTTACATGAGATTGCAGGGAAGTCACTGGGGGGAGATTTACTAAAACTGGAGCACTCAGAATCTGGAGCAAGCTGCGCACGGGAGCCAGTCGGCTTCTAACTTCAGCTTGTTCGATTAAGCTTTGACAATAAAACCTGGAAGCTGATTGGTTTCTGTGCACAGCTGCACCTGATTTTGCACCATGCCCTGTGTCGCATGCAAGATAGCATCCAGATCCCATGTTCTGCAGCATAAGGCGGGGGGGCCTTATGCTGCACAACATGGGATCTGGATGCTATCTTGCATGTGACACATGGGGGGGGCATGCACCTTGGCAGTTTAACCCTGTGCATTTTTGTGTGCACCACGGGAGGTACAGGTGCACCATCAAGCCCTGCAGGTACAGCATCCAGACGCTGCATATTTCAGCTTGTTATAGATTTGGATTCAAGCAGCACATCTACATCTATGACAAGCTGAAATATGCAGCGCCTGGATGCCGTACCCGCGTCTAAGGCCCTCTTCATTCAGGAATGTACGCTCGGCACACACAATTCCTGCACTCCTAGCAATACGGCCCTTAAACGCGGATATCACATGCGTCCGGTCATTTTGCATTTCAGCCTGGCAGGCGACAGGGCTGGTTGCTCCACCTGTGCCTGCGGGCATCGATGCCCAGTGTGCATGTAGCCTAAAGCATACCGGGAAGGCTGGACACTTGGGTGAGAAGTGTTCTCTATTATATTGTGTTTCTCGGAATGCCCCGTGTGTCTGCACCACTAGCCTGTTCATATAATGTGAGGGAGCGCGACGGGTAAAGGGTATGTGAACCCCAGCAAGGGTCTGTTCAACGTAAAAGTGAAAATCTTTTGTTTTATTGGTTTCATCAATTCAAAGAAGTATCTGTTGCTTTTGCTGGATAACCTTTCCTCTCCCCCAGTGCTGAGTGTTAGCAATTGCATTGTTAGCAATTGCAATTGCCTACGGAACCTACAGAATACTCTCTTAGGCTGGAGTCACACCTATGCATTTTTAGTGCATTTTTGCGATGGGGCGCTATTCCTTTCATTGACACCAACGATGGGGCACCATTCCTCCCACTGACACCAAAGATAGGGCAATGATAACTCCCACTGGATGACAGGACATTTTCTACTTCCAGTGGCCACAGACCTGCTCCTCTAAAGTCTGACGGACAGTAAAACGGCCCTTTGTTTAGAAAGTTTGGAGACCCCTGATATAGACAATAGGAGAGGGTTGGGGTTGTACAGTCTTATCAGGGTTCTGTTTTTTTTAATACAGAAGAGCGAGCGAGTGCTGCTAATACAGGACTGGAAGTATGGTACTGTTAGGCAAAATAAAGGAGAAAAAAAAGTAAAAAAATAAATAAATAAAGGCAGCCACCACATCTCTGAACTGTAAAATATAACGTGTTTGTTTTAAGATTTAAGTTTTGAGGCTTGATCTTCTGCTTTACTGGGAGAGGACATGGTGACTGGACCTCCTGATAGCCCCTCTCCCCCAGCAAGGCATACCGACTGATCCGGAATGTAGGCGTCCAATCTGGATAAGCTTCGATTTTGGAGTGCGTCGGAGTTTACTCCAGTGGATTCCATCTCTGGACCGATACCCCCATATGTAACCCTATTTTCAAGGTTCCATTTTCTACACCTCTGGAGAAAGGCTGCGAGCAGTTTTCTAAAGTTATTTTTGTTCACAGTAGCTGTAAAGCCTGATTCACATCTATGCATTTTTAGTGGACTGTAGTGCAAAAAGCACTAAAAATGCAGAGGTGGCCCAGCCTGCAAATCCGGTACCCTCAGGCCACCTCGATTTGACACACATCCCCCACAGTCTCTTCCCCTGATTCAGGACTCCTCATCATTGACCGGGTAACGATGAGGACTTCACTAATGACCACGTAGAAGTGACGTTTCCTCACAGACTTCTTGGCCCATCCAGCCCTCCACTGTGGTAACACTGACCTTTCTCTGCCCTGAGTCCTCGATGAAGAACTTGACCGGACCATACGTTCCGACAGCTTCACCTGCTCCTCTGCTCCAGGAGTTCCTTATCAACGACCGTGTGATGTTAAGGACGTGTAAAGGCAAAGTTCCCTCAACTTCTGTGTTTACAAATGACAGCTTGTCTCCCAACGGCTCCCACCGATCTGATCTCCTGAGCGGCTTCCACTGAGTGCATTATGGGGACAAGGGAGATGCAGGTGCCCGGGGTGCAGTGCAGATGCCGACACCACCACTGGATGATCTCCCTGCAAGTGAGAGAGGTGGGCCAACTACAGTGTGCGGGAGGAGGTTTTAGAGATGGATGGGTGCTTCAGCTTAATACAGCAAAAAAATTAATACGTGGAAGATGGTGGAGCTTATAAGAAGGTGGGGGGAAGATGGAGGCAGTGGGGGGGGGGGGGGGTGGGGTGTATTCAGAGGTCAGAGCTGAAAAGGGGTGAAAGTGAGATGTGGATGGAGGATGCAGAGGTAAGCAGCTGTGGAAGAAGGCTGAACTCTGAATTTTAGACTCATTTGACCACCTTAAACGCACCTTGAAGATCCCGAGGCTACATGGAAAAAGGTGTTATGGTCAGATAAGACTAAAACTGAATTATTTGGCCTCAACACCAAACAATATCTCTGGTGGAAATCCAGTATATCTCACCATCCAAATAACCCCATTCCTACAGTAAAGCATTGGGGTGGTAATATCCTTGGGGGTGTTTCTCTGGAGCACTTGTCAGGATAGAAGGAAAAATGGTCACACATCCAGTCCCTGGGCCACAGTTTGGAGACCACTGTTGTCAAGCAATAACATATCTTTTGTTCTGCTGGTGTCAAAGTGGAGCATTTTTGTTCTTCTAGCATTGATTAGGGAACACAGGACTCTTATTGGATATACCCAACATGTGAGTAAAGCCACCACCTCTAGGAGGTTTGGTCACAATGCAAATCTCAAAGGACGCAGCCTCATCTAGTGGTTATATCCAAGAAAATGCTCTTAAACTCAGTTCAGCTTGGTGTCCTAAAGAGGTAGAACATCTCTCTCAAGCTCTGCTGAATCTAGACTTTGCTTATGCCGCGTACACACGATCGGACTATCTGACAGACTTAGCCCGATCGTGTGTGGGCTCCAGCAGACTTTTTCTTCCCAAAAGTCCGGCGGACTTAGAAATAAGACTGACTTCAAAATTGTCCTCCGAATTCGGCTTTTAGTGGACAATCCGTTTCGTCTGTGTGCTAGTCCAGCAGACTAAAACCGACGCTAGGGCAAGCTATTGGCTACTGGCTATGAACTTCCTTGTTCTACGTCATCACGTTTGAATCCACCGGACTTTTGGAGTGATCGTTGCGTGGCCAAGTCCGTTCGCTTGAAAGTCCGGAGGACCTCCGCTGCAAAGTCCATCGGATTGTCCGCCGGATAGTCCGATTGTGTGTACGCGGCATTAAAGATAACTCTTATCAAGCAGCTGCTGCCAGTGGCAGATAGGAGCAGAATAGCCTGGCTATTCACTGCAGTGGCCACAGATCTGAAGGTTCTTGTCAAGTCGCTTGGAGGCGAGGTGACAGATGCACCCCGAAGGGATCAGGAGTGCACCGCAAGGTTGTGGACCCTACGGCTGACTGCTGCAGACGGGAGACAGATCCCACTGGGGTTAGAGCGTAAGATTCCCTGGGGTGCGGAGTCTAAGAGCCAGCAAGTGTTCACCAGCGCCTCTAGTGGTGAGGATGGACTTGGCTGCAACTGGCTCCAGGTCGTGACCCCCAGGGTCCCCCAGCTCACACCCACAGTAGGCAACAGGAGGATAGGGATAGTGAGGGACAAAGCCAAGGTCGGGGCCACAAGCAGACAGGAATAGTCGGGGACACGCCAAAAGGTCAGGATCACACGCAAACGGGGATAGTCAAGGACACGCCAAAGTCGCTAATGGAAAACAACAGAAGAGCACACGGCAGGTAACAGGAAGCTAACACACAAAGGTTGATCAGCAGGGATGGCCTGCAGTGCACAGGTTAATATAGAGTTCTCTGATAGGAGCTAGGGTGGAGCCATGCCAGAGGATGGATTACAAAAGCAGTCCGGTGAGGGTCGGCTGGTCTCTAGAGATGAACACATGGAAACAGGTAAGCAGACCAACTCTATTGCATAACCATGACAGTTCTTCCCAGACCACCACATTCAGTATTCCACTTCAAAGTCCTTGCCTAGCCTGAGTGACCACCGGTCACCGCCGCGGTCACACCAGGTGTAGCGTTCTAACATCAATGCAAAGAATACCCCAAGACTTCGAGCGATTTTTGCATGCGGCCCTTTTCCATTTCTCATCTCTCCTATGCATACGTAATTCTCAGGGCCGTCCTTCTGACTGGAGACACTTTTGATAAGTACAGGCTGGTGTTAACATGATAATTAACTCCTAACGAGTGTCGTAATGTCAGAGGCAGTCCCACAACAAGTGGATCAGTTGGCTTATCGGCAGCTCCCTCTGCTTGAAGCCAATTTAAGTGCTGTATATTGACTAAAAGGCAACTGTTAAATGCTGATTATTGATTTTCCTGCTCTGCTGACGGGATGAAGTGCAGCTGAGGGATTCTGGCTCGGCCTCTGCTCTGTGCAGAGGGGAGTTTTGTCACCGCGCTCCGTCCAGCCAGACAGCCGCCTGCTAGTTTACAAAGATCAGACTCTACACTTGTTTCTGTGAGACTTTATGAATGAGGAGATGATTCCTATATGCTTCTCTGCATTGACGATTCTCAGAGACGGATAGAAGAAATAGCAAGCCAAAGAGTTTCCAATCATTTTTCTTACAATATACAGCGCCTTGAAAAAGTATTCACACCCCTTGAAATTGTCCACATTTTGTCACGTTACAACCAGAAACGTAAATGTTTTTTATTAGGATTTTATGTGATAGACCAACACAAAGGGGCACATAATTGTGTAGTGGAAGGAAAATGATTAATGGCTTTCAAATTTTTTTACAAATAAATATCGGAAAAGTGTAGCCTTCCGTTTGTATTCAGCACGCTTTACTCTGATACCCCTAACTAAAATCTAATGGAACTAATTGCCTTCAGAAGTCCTAAATAGTAAATAGAGTTCACCTGTGTGTAATTTAATCTCAGTATCAATACAGCTGTTCTGTGAGGCCCTCAGAGAACCTTAGTGAACAAACGGCATCATGAAGGCCAAGGAACACACCAGACAGGTCAGAGATAAAGTTGTGGAGAAGTATAAAGCAGGGTTAGGTTATAAAAAAATGTTTTTCCCAAGCTTTGAACATCTCACGGAGCTCTGTTCAATTCATTATCGGAATATGGAAAGAGTATGGCACAACTGCAAACCTGCCAAGACATGGCTGTCCACCTAACCTGACCGGCCGGGAAAGGAGAGCATTCATCAGAGAAGAGGTCCATGGTAACTCTGGAGGAGCTGCAGAGATCCACAGCTCAGGTGGGAGAATCTGTCCACAGGACAACTATTAGGCCGCGTACACACGGGCGGACTGTTCGCCCAACCTTGTCCGCTGAACAGTGTTTGGGCGGACAGTCCGCTCGTGTGTGGGGCTTCAGCGGACAGTTTCAGCGGACAGTTGGACGAACAAGGTCTTACGGAAATTCCGAAAAACTGTCCGCTGAAACAAGGTTTCAGCGGACTGTTCGCTCGTGTGTAGGCTTGTTCGGCCAACTAAGTCTCGCGCATGCTCAGAAAGGATTTCCACGTCGGAAGGTTGCATTGCAGTGTATTGGACGTCGAAATTTTCGATCCGTCGTGCGTGCCGAAACGTCATCGCGCACGGTTTCAGCAAACTGTTCGTCCGTCGTGTGTGGCCATGTCCGTCCATGCTAAGTTTGAGCGGACTGTTCGCTCAAACTGTTGGACGGACAAAGTTGGGCGAACAGTCCGCGCGTGTGTACGCGGCCTTAGTCGTGATCTCCACAAATCTTCTCTTTATAGAAGAGTGACAAGAAGAAAGACATTGGTGAAAGAAAGTCATAAGAAGTCCTGTTTGTAGTTTGTGAGAAGCCATGTGGGGGACACAGCAAACATGTGGAAGAAGGTGCTCTGGTCAGATGAGACCAAAATTTAACTTTTTGGCCTAAAAGCAAAACTCTATGTGTGTCGGAAAACTAACACTGCACATCACCCTGAACACACCATCCCCACCGTGAAACATGGTGGTGGCAGCAGTAAGTTGTGGTGATGCTTTTCTTCAGCAGGGACAGGAAAGCTGGTCAGAGTTGAAGGGAAGGTGGATGGAGCCAAATGCACGGCAATGTAAAGGCCCATACACATAATCAGACTTTTTGACAACAGACATGCAAATTAGCTGTTTTGAGGCAACATCCGACCGTGTGTACGCTCCATCGGACAAACTTTTTCGGTTTTCATCAATTTTTTGTTGGCTGTGCGAACGGACAAACCTTTTGACAACATAAGTCTGATGGAGCAAAGTCCGATCGCGTGTACACAAAACCATCGGACTTTTGTACAAAGTACAAACACGCATGCGCAGAACCAATGCAAAAGATCAGACAACAATACAGAAGGTGGCGCTGGAGTAATTGAACGTCCTCTTTTGAAGTGTCGTCAGTACGTTGAAACGTCACTACATTTGTGCTTGTTGCCGAAAAAAATTGATCGTGTGTATGCAATACAAACTTACGGCCAACGCACCTTTGTACAAAAACTGAAGGGAAAGTTTGTACAATGTCCGATGGTGTATATGGGGCTTTAGAAGAAAACCTGTTAGTGTCTGCAAAAGACTTGAGACTGGGGCGGAAGTTCACCTTCCATCAGGACAACGACCCCAAACATACAGCCAGAGCTACAATGGAATGGTTTCGATCAAAGCATATTCATGTGTTAGACTCGCCCAGTCACAGTCCAGACCTAAATCACATTGAGAATCTGTGGCAAGACCTGAAAATTTCTGTTCGCAGACGCTCTCCATCCTATCTTAAGCTTGAGAGATTTTGCAAAGAAGAATGGGCAGAAATGCTCCTCTCTAGATGTGCAAAGCTGGTAGAGACATCCCCAAAAAGACTTGCAGCTGTAATTGCAGAGAAAGGGGGTTCTACAAAGTATTGACTCCGGGGGGCGCCATACAAATGCACCGCACACTTTTCACATATTTCTTTGTAAACAAATTTGAAAACCATTTGAGCGAGAAGTGGGAGGAGGCTGGAGTGGACCTACATAGGCTTAACAAACACCGGATAGATAAAATATTGAAATCTTTATTACAATATGTTAAAATATACAGACATTTAAAATGGGCAACAGTGTGTCCCAGGTATCATGCTGTAGTAAATCACAGATGGAGTGACTTCTGGAGGTTAACCATTGTCAGCTTTAACAAAAAACATCTGTGTGTTAGGTGCTCAACATGTTTCGTGGGGAAGGCCACTGCTTCCTCAGGAGCTTATTACATGAAGTTAAAGAGCAAGCATCACATTTATTACCGGGACACTGTCAGGGGGCATAGAACCAAAGGTAAGTCTCCCGCCACGAATACGGGAGCTCCGTATACATAGGGGGACATCTTCGTCGTAACAGATGCAGTGAGTCTGGGTCAGATCCTCTCAAATTTAAAGCTGGGTCATAATAGGGAAGCTCATTTTAACAGAACAAAACACTTATGGGATCACCATACATGAGATGGAAGGGTACAGGTATGTCTATGCGTTTATATGATTCCCAGATAGATTATACACCAACGGTATAGCTTCCAAAAAGCAATAAAGACACCAAAAGCATAGATAGAGAGAGTGGTCATATTGACATCCACTGCATGTCTCACATAAAAATTTCCCAGCCACACAGAAGGGAGATCCATCCCACGGCCACAGCAACGGGAAAACCATTTATCATTTTCCTTCCACTTCACAATTATGTGTCACTTTTTGTTGGTCTATCACATAAAATCCCAATAAAATACATTTAAGTTTTTGGTTGTAACATGCCAAAATGTGGAAAATTTCCAGGGGTATGAATACTTTTTCAAGGCACTGTATCTACAGCGCTGTGCAAACATTTTAAACAGGTGTGAAGAAATGCTGTAAAGTACGAACGCTTTAAAAAATATATATATTAACGACTTCAGATCTGCTCTATAGTAGAATGACGGCTACAGCGTGGACCTGCTTTGCCGGGAGTACGTCTATTGACCTCCTCCCGTGCCCGAGCGGCCTGCGCGCCTCCTGCAGGGCGCGCGCGCGGCACGTTCTGTGATCAGCGAGTCTATGAGACTCCCTGGATCACAGATCGGAGTAAGGGGTCGAGATCAGCTGTCATTGGCTGACAGCTGATCACGCGATGTAAACAGAGCCGGTAAGCGGCTATTTTTTCTCCTCGCGCTGACGTGAGGAGAAAAAAGAAAGCCGATCACCGGCGGCCGTGAGAGGGACATTAGTCCCAATAACGGAGAGCAGCTGCCAGCTCCTCAGTGCCACCTAACAATAGACAACAGTGCAGCCTACCAGTGCCCACCTGCGCCACCCACCAGTGCCCACAGTGCCACCCACTGCATCGCGGAATCGAATCGTGGACAGTATAATGGTAATCGAATCGTGAAACCAGTGAAGATGCACTGAAGGGCAAAGTCTCCAGGGAGGAACAACAGGTCGTAGTCAGGAGGGCTGGAGAGTGTCACACAGTCGGGAGATCTGGGAGGCATGCCTCAGAGGATTGGGAGAGTGCCGTCTGAGGTGGGTACAGAGCCAGAGGAGTGGTCTGTGGCGTCACAGGCAGTAGAGAGAGGCAGCTGCAGCCATGAGGGCTGGCAGGGCCTGACGATGTGGCACTGGGCTCAGTAACGACGTGGACAGGTAGCACTGAGACTATCTACATCTTTGCTATACTAGAAGGGCCCCGCGGTCCCTGCCTGCAAAGGGAATTCACCTTAGGCCTGGCCGAGTCAGTGTCCGGCCTACAAATCAGTGCTAGGTTGTAAGGCAAGTGCGAGCAAGTGATGTGCTGGAGGTGTTGAGGAGAGATAGTCTGCAAGCAAGTACGGTTGCCACCTTTTCCGCAAGCCAATCCCGAACATTCTTGTACCTATAAAATATGCTTACAATGCTGTGCCACAAGTAAGTCTCTCACAGACATGTATAAACCTCAGCACAATAATTTAAAAAATAAAATAAAACTTTTCCAAAAAAATATGATTTGTGGACTGAATGAAAAAAACTGATTCCTTTATCCACACAAATTAGGTGGATGGAGGTATTTCCTCCCTCCTTAGGGGGAGGGGGCCAGAGGATCTGGCCATTTCTGATTAGAGCTCTGTGTGGCGAATCACCAGATAGCCCGACTCTGTGGAGGGGGCAGAGATCCCCGCTGACTGGAGTTGGGGGGCTAGTAGAGTTTTCCTCCTGCCCGGGATAGTTAGCAACAGTTCATTGTAAATAAATGTGTTCGGGTTTCATGCAGTCTGAAACCCGGGACACATGGTTCAAAACCCGGACTGTACGGGCGAATCCTGGACAGGTGGCAACCCTACAAGCAAGTGATGTGCTGGAGTTGAAGTCTGGAGTTGTATATACCTGAGGTGTATATAGTCGGCCCCATATATATTGTTCTGCAAATCAGTTTGGGCATCACGTGAATATCCTATCCCCATCCACGTTTATTCCCCCCAATAAAAACAAAGTTCAAGGACTGGTTTTCTGCCTGAGGGCGAATGGGAACTGTGTGCCTGGCTGGGCAGGGTGACAGACGGACTACAACACTCAGCAGCCCCTACGGGCGGTACCGCTACACGAGGGTCCGTAGCCCACCACACCATAGCCAATTGCTCTAAGACATAGACTTTATTCGCTTATATACAGGGGCAGACTGACCATTCAGGCACTCGGGCCCATGCCACCAAGGGGCCCCATCAGGGTTGCCAGCCTCAATGGAACCAGGGACAGTATGTAAAAATCTGTGTTTTTAAAAAAAAATCACAAGATTATAACTGCCCCACCTCTCCAGTACCTTTTCAGTGTGTGTATTTGTATTCTGTGTGTGTATAATGTGTGTGTATATAGTGTGTCTATGTGTTTATACTGTATGTGTGTGTGTGTGTGTGTGTATATACTGTGTGGCTCCATAATCTATTGCCCGGGGGCCCCATAATCTCCTATTGCCCGGGGGCCCCATAAGTTTTCAGTCAGCCCCTGCTTATATATATGAAAAATGACGGCGTGTAAGAATATGTATTGATCTACTTAAAGGGGAACACCTCAAAAAGAGAAAAAATGAGAGAGCACCTCAGTGGTCATTTGTCTAGTTGTAAGCAGCACCCATAACTCCGCTACCGCCTTCTCTGCAGCTTGCTTTCAGAAAATGCGGTCACACTGCCTGTGTTGGTAATCTTATGTTCTATATAAATTCCATAGAATTCCTGACAGCTGCTTTGTCATTAAGGTCATACGGCCTGTATAGTGGGTTGCTCAGCCTATACTGACAGCTTGCTTTCAATCAATGCGGTCACACTGCCTGTGTTGGTAATTCTGACTCTAAATTCATTTACTGCTAATTTCATATAGAGTTCCCGGCAGATATTATTGAGGTCACGCTGCCTATGTTGCAAATTGCTCAGCCTATACTGACATTTCTGCTGCATGCTTACAATCAATGTGGTCACACCGCCTGTGCTGATAGCAATTTTTACCTAAAGTCAGAAAAACGAGACTATCAATTCTATAGGTTCCAAACAGGCACTTAAAGGGTAAATTCACCTTTAGAGAAAATCTGTAAGGTGAGCTTACACTGGACCACCTCCCCACCCCACCCGGTCCCGCTTTACAGAAGTCCCGCAATCACCCGCTGTGACACATTCGGTCACCGATTCACCGGTCCGAGGATTTAAAATCCCCGCTGCTTAATCCATTTTGAGAAGGGAATGAGGGACACCTAGTAGCAAATGTATGTAGGCACAGGACACGCCCCCTACAACACCTCCTTGAAGGAGAATTAACCCCCAAAAAAAGGTTAATTAACCACTTTCAGACCGGACCATTTTGCTGGTAAATGACCAGAGGTCTTTTTACAATTTGGCACTGCGCTGCTTTAACTGGTAATTGCGCGGTCATGCAATGTTGTACCCAAACAAAATTTGCGTCCTTTTCTTCCCACAAATAGAGCTTTCTTTTGATGGTATTTGATTGCCTCTGCGATTTTTATTTTTTGCGATATAAACGTGAAAAGACCGCAAATTTTGAAAAAAAATGATATTTTCTACTTTTTGTTATTAGAAAAATCCAATAAACTCAATTTTAGTCATACATTTAGGCCAAAATGTATTCAGCCACATGTCTTTGGTAAAAAAAAAAGTCAATAATTGTATATTTATTGGTTTGCGCAAAAGTTGTCACATCTACAAACTAAGGTACATTTTCTGGAATTTACGCAGCTTTTAGTTTACGACTGCCTATCTCATTTCTTGAGGTGCTAAAATGGCAGGGCAGTACAAAACCCCCCCAAATGACCCCATTTTGGAAAGTAGACCCCCTAAGGAAATTGATAAGAGGCATATTGAGCCCATTGAATATTAAATTTTTTTTTTTTTTTTTTTTTTAAAGTTGTCACTAAATGATATATTGCTCCCACATGCTATGGGCATATGTGAAATGACACCCCAAAATAAATTCTGCTGCTTCTCCTGAGTACGGGGATACCACATATGTGGGACTTTTTGGGAGCTTAGCCGCGTACGGGGCCCCGAAAACCAAGCACCGCCTTCAGGTTTTCTAAGGGCGTAAATTTTTGATTTCACTTCTCACTACCTATTACAGTTTTGAAGGCCATAAAATGCCAAGATGGCACAAACCCCCCCCCCCCAAATGACCCCATTTTAGAAAGTAGACACCCCAAGCTATTTGCTGAGAGGCATTTTGAGTCCATGGAATATTTTATATTTTGCCACAAGTTGCGGGAAAATTACAAACTTTAATTATTATTTTTTTTTTTTTCTCACAAAGTTGTCACTAAATGATATATTGCTCACACATGCTATGGGTATATGTGAAATGACACCCCAAAATAAATTCTGCTGCTTCTCCTGAGTACGGGGATACCACATATGTGGGACTTTTTGGGAGCCTAGCCGCGTACGGGGCCCCGAAAACCAAGAACCGCCTTCAGGTTTTCTAAGGGCGTAAATATTTGACTTCACTCCTCACTACCTATTACAGTTTTGAAGGCCATAAAATGCCAAGATGGCACAAAACCCCCACAAATGACCCCATTTTAGAAAGTAGACACCCCAAGCTATTTGCTGAGAGGCATGTTGAGTCCATGGAATATTTTATATTTTGCCACAAGTTGCGGGAAAATTACAAACTTTAATATTTTTTTTTTTTCACAAAGTTGTCACTAAATGATATATTGCTCACGCATGCCATGGGCATATGTGAAATGACACCCCAAAATAAATTCTGCTGCTTCTCCTGAGTACGGGGATACCACATATGTGGGACTTTTTGGGAGCCTAGCCGCGTACGGGGCCCCGAAAATCAAGCACCGCCTTCAGGCTTTCTAAGGGCGTTACAGTTTTGAAGGCCATAAAATGCCAAGATGGCACAAACCCCCCCCCAATGACCCCATTTTGGAAAGTAGACACCCCTAAATTTAGGGGTACACTAGTGAGACTAGGTAATAAATGGCGGGTGCCCTGAAACTATAAAAAAATAACTAACCAACCAGCGTCACCTGTAACAGTTATATGGTGATCACTGGTGAAAGGGTTAACTAGGGGGCAATCAGGGGGCTTTATGCGGTAGTATATGGGGGTCCCTGGCGCTATAAAAAGCTGCGGCGAACCTAAATACCTACCTGCCTAACTAGCGTCACCTGTGACACTAATACAGCGATCAGAAAAACGATCGCTTATTAGGCTGGGTTCACACTGGAGCGATGCGGGAACGCCACGAATCCGCGGCGGGTTCCCGCATCGCATGCCTCCCGGCGGCAGTTCACACTGCCCTATGCGAACTGCTGGGAGTGTCAGTGAAATGTTAATGACACCCCCAGATCAGTTCGCATATCGCAGTGCAATCTGCAAACTCGGATCGCATGGTGTGAACACCCATGCGATCCGATTCTGCTGCGGGCCAAAAAAAGGGTCCCGTGCGAATTTGCGGCAGGTGCGGCGGGTGCGATGCGAATTCAGCCATACTATCTGTATGGCTGAACTCGAATCGCACAGAGATCGGATGTGATTTGCACTGCAGTGCGGTGCGAATCACATTCGTTCTCATAAACCGCTGCAATGTGAACCCAGCCTTAGTGACACTGGCGACGGGGGGTGATCACGGGGTTAAACCTTTATTGGGGGGGTTAGGGGGGTACATTAGAACTAAAGGGGGCTAACCCTAACTGCCCTAACAGTTATTACAGTCACAAATGACACCAATGCAAAAAAAAAAAAAAAAAAATGACATTGGTGTCACTGTGACTGGGGGGCAGGGGTAATTGGGGGAGTGATCGGGGGGGTGTGAGTGTGCCTGGCATGTTCTACTGTGTAGTGTCGTGTTGGTGCAACTCACCGATCCTCTCTCCTCGGTGTCGGAACGAAAAATACCGACACGGAGGAGAGATTACATCACTTCCTCTCCTGTGTTTACATTACAGGAGAGGAAGTGATGTCACGGAGCATTTTCATTCGTCGGGAGCGATCGCGAGGGGGTGGCCATGAATGAATGGCCGTCCCCTCGTCCGGGATCGCTCCCGAACGAATACCGACCGCCGCAGGCACCGGGCGGGGGCCCGATCGGGCCCCCGACTCGCGGGCAGGCAAGGACGTACATGTAAGCCCTTATGCCTGCCCGTGCCATTCTGTCGACGTACATCGTCGTGCGGCGGTCGGGAAGTGGTTAAATCCACAAGGGCTTTTTTTTTTACCACTCCTATTCCTTTATATTGGCTTTTAAAATGTACAAATGCAGCAATTTAGCATTTGGATGAAAGGTTTAGAAAGCTTTTTGAAAGATAAAAATTGCCTTTTATATACAACTATATAGATCAGAATGAGGGACAAATGAGGAGGAATGAGGGACAGGGGGACATTGCTCCAAATCAGGGACAGTCCCTCGAAATCAGGGACAGTTGGGAGGTATGCTTAATCTCCTAAATGTACCTTGTAAAGGTACCTTATAGGAGGCATTGTAATTGGAGAAATCAGAACCCGCCTAGCCCGTCCTGTCAGCCCTGGAGAAGAGGAGAGAAAGCCACGGGGATTTCAAATCCCTGGACTGATAAAGTCTACAGCCCCCACCTGCTTGTATGCATGCCTGACGTTGGGGGGAAGATCCTAATGAAACTACGAATGGTGTCCTGGGGTATTTCCTCCCAGATCTGGACCAGGGCATCACTGAGCTCCTGAACAGACTGAGGTGCAACCTGGCGGCATCGGATGGACTATTGGATTTAGGTCAGGCGAGCCTGGGGGCCATTCAATGGTATCAATTCCTTCATCCTCTAGGAACTGGCTGCATACTCTCGCCACATGAGGCCAGGCATTGTCGTGCACCAGGAGGAACCCAGGACCCACTGCACCAGCGTAGGGTCTGACAATGGGTCCAAGGATTTCATCCCAATACCTAATGGCAGTCAGGATGCCATTGTCTAGCCTGTAGAGGTCTGTGCGTCCCTCTATGGCAGCCTTTCTCAACCTTTTCAACACAGAGGGACCCTTGAAATAGTTCTCCGGTCTCGGGGAAACCCCTGCTAAAAATTAGAAATCTACAACTCATGATACATTAGTGTGTCAGTGGGAAGAATGGTCCTTACACTTGTGCTCATTGGGAAGAATTACCTCTGTACAGATAGTTAAAAAGATCAATAGTGCCAGTGGGAACTTATCTGAGAGGCAGAAATTGCCCAATGCTGAAGGAACCCCTAGCAACCTCTGGAGGAACCCTGGTTGAGAATCACTGCTCTATGGATATGCCTCCCCAGACCATCTCTGACCCACCACCAAACCGGTCATGTGAATGATGTTACAGGCAGTATAATGTTCTTCATGGCTTGACGTCTGTCACATGTGCCCAGGGAGAACCTGCTCTCATCTGTGAAAACCACAGGGCGCCAATGGCGGCCCTGCCAATTCTAGTGTTCAATGGCAAATGCCAATCAAGCCCCACGGTGCCGGGCAGGATGTCGGGCCCTCAGGCCACCCTCATGAAGTCGGTTTCTGATTGTTCGGTCAGAGACATTTACACCAGTAGCCTGCTGGAGGTAATTTTGTAGGGCTCTGGCAGTGCTCATCCTGATCCTCCTTGCACAAAGGAGCATATACCGGTCTTGCTGATTGGTTAAGGACCTTCTACGACCCTGTCCAGCTCTTCTACAGTAACTGCCTGTCTCCTGGAATCTCCTCCATGCTCTTGAGACTGTGCTTGGAAACACAGCAAACCTTCTGGCAATGGCACCTATTGAAGTGCCACCCTGGAGGGGTACCTGTGCAACCTCTATAGCAGTGATGGCGAACCTTGGCACCACAGATGTTTTGGAACTACATTTCCCATGATGCTCAACTACACTGCAGAGTGCCTGAGCAGCATCATGGGAAATGTAGTTCCAAAACTTCTGGGGTGCCAAGGTTCGCCATCACTACTCTATAGGGTCCAGGTATGGCCTCATGCTACCAGTAGTGAAACCGACCCTAGCCAAATGCAAAATGTGAAAAACACTCAGAAAAAATGAGTAGGGCAAAAAAAAATGTCAGTGGCCTCCACCTGTAAACACATTCCTGTTTTGGAGGTCGTCTCATTGTTGCCCATTTAGCGCACCTGTTGTTAATTTCATTAACACCGATGCAGCTGAAACTGATTAACAACCCCCCTCTGCTACTTGGTTAATTGTATTAAAGAGGACTTTACAGGCAAAGATGTAGTAAAAATTGGTAATTTTTATAACGGATGTACAAAAATATCTTAAAAACATATAAAATATACTAGACTTATATAGGCAGTAATCAGCACATCCAACTCTGGCCGCTGGGCCCGAGTCAATGAGTGTAATGACCACTGGGGGTTCCCTTAACAGAGAGGGGGCAGAATAAAATTTTTGGGGGTACAAGCTCGACATGTTTCGCGATATGATGCTTCTTCAGGAGCTTATCAGTAGTTTTCACAGAAAGTCAGTATATGTATACAGAACGGCCATGAGGTTTAGTTTCTCTATGTAGGTAATACAGCACGAAAGGGGGAGACAGCACTAAAGAGAGGGCTTATGGCTCACAGAATTGGAGTGTCATCTCAAACAGACATAGTGAGTGCGTGCCATGTAACCATTGTATAGAAAAAGTGAAAAATAAATATAAAGCTCAAAGGGGCTATTGTAATATTGATAGGCAGCACTGGTCAATGAATAGTTAAATTCCCACAGATGTCCTGAGTAAGAATGAGCTCAGGCGTGTTCGCAACGCCACACGTCCACTCCCGCCAGGAAGCTGACACTAAGCATCGCTAATCACAGGAAGTGAGACATTACCTACTACCTGTGATTAGCGCTGCAGAGTGTCAGCTTTCTGGCAGGCGCGAGCATGTGGGGTTGCGAACACGCCTGATAGAGCTGCACGATTAATCGCCAAGAATCGTTATCACAATTTTTTCCCCCGTTGCGATCTAAACTTTGACTAAAGTGTTTCACGATTCTTAATATGTAAAGATTTCTCTCTGCTCTTCTGAAGCCACAGCCATCAAAAGAAAGGAAGAAAAAAAAAATGGGCAGTCTGCCAAGAATCACAACATTCTTTAGCAGCGAAACTTAAAGCGGTTCTGCACCTAAAAAAAAAAATATTAAAAGCCAGCAGCTACTAATATTGCAGCTGCTGACTTTTAATAAATTGACACTTACCTGTCCCAGGGTCCAGCGATGTCGGCGGCAGATGACGAGTGATCGCCCGTCTCTCTGCTGCCCCCGCCGCCATCCTCTGTCAGGGAATCGGGAAGTGAAGCGTTGCGGCTTCACTGCCCGGTTCCCTACTGCGCATGCGCGAGTCGCGCTGCGCGTCTCTTCTGGTCCCCGCTGTGTCCTGGGAACTGTGTGTTTCCCAGAACACAACGGGGGGGGGGGGGGGGGGCGAGGCACCTGCGGGGGTCTGCGGCGGTCTGTCCCTGAAGTGGGTGCAGATACCTGGATTATCCAGGTAACTGCACCCCCCTCCCCCCTGAAAGGTGCCAATTGTGGCACCGGAGGGGGGGAGGGATCAGAGTAGCGGAACTTCCCCTTTAGGGTGGAGAACCGCTTTAAGTATAAACATTGTAACAATTTGTCAATGAAATACACACTATCAGATTTGCTCCTGATTTTTTTCCATCAGATTTACCAAAACCATATAATATGAGGTCAAACCTTGGGGGTTTCAATGTGTATGCAATCAGGCAGGCCCTTGCACTACATGGTTTTGGTAAATCTGAAGGAAAAAATCATCAGACAAACTGATAGTTTGTATGGGGCTTAAGGCTAGGATCACACTGCTGCGAATTTTATTGCGAATTTGAGCCGTTGCTAGTTCTCTAATTCGCAAGTCAATTAAATTACATAAATTAACATTAGTGCCATTCACATCAATGCGTTGTGAATATAACCTGCAGGAAAAAAAAGTTCCTGTGCAAGTCTGATCCATGTGCAATGCGAATTCAGCTCCATAGACTGCAAAATTTGCAGTAGAATCACAAGAACACATAAAGAATTCGCAATGCGAATTCGCAACACAATGGGATTAAAATCAAGCTAAATTCGCACTGCAGCAGTGTGAACCTAGCCTTAAACACCAAACCTTTTTCTGACATTTGATGGTTTCAAGTTAAAATCATTTCTTTTTTTTTTGCTAGAAAATTACTTAGAACCCCCAAACATTATATATATATATATATATATATATATATATATATATATATATATATATTTTTTAGTAGAGACCCTAGAGAATAAAGTGGTGGTTGTTGCAATATTTTATGTCTTTCAAATGCAATTTTTTTGGAAAAAATTACTTTAATGAATGAAAAAAAAAAAAAAAAAGAAAACCAACCAGTAAAGTTAGCCCATTTATTTGTACAATGTGAAAGATTTTAAGTCGCGAGAATCGTTAGAGAATCGTGATCTTTTTATTCTAAGCAAAAAAATCATGATTCTCATTTTGGCCAGAATTGTGCAGCTCTAAGCCCTTTTACACACGGTCGGAGATTCCGGCGGAATGTTTCCGATCGGAGCGTTTTGTCGGATATTCCGACTGTGTGTGGTCTGCATCGGACTGTTTTAGTCGGAATATCCGTCGGACTAACTTTTCCAACTTGCCGGAAATATTTTACGACAAAATGCTCCGATCGGACATACTCCGAGCATTTGTAGCCTACTCCGACGGACAAAGTGCCACGCATGCTCAGATCAAATTCCTAGACCAAAGCTATTGGCTACTAGCCTGAATGTAGTCCCGTCGTAACGAAATAACGTCATCACGTTATGTACAATCGGATTTTCCGACAACTTAGTCCGACCGTGTGTATGCAACATCACTTCCGGGCCTCTTCCGGAATTAATCCGTCGGAATTACTCCGACGGATTTGGTAGTCGGAATCTCCGACCGTGTGTACAAGGGCTAACACCTGAGCTCATTCTTATGCCCCGTACACACTGTTGGATTTTCCGACAGAAAATGTTCGATGGGAGCTTTTTGTGGGAAACTCCGACCGCGTGTAGGCTCCATCGGACATTTTCCATGGGAATTTCCGCCACACAAAATTTGAGATCTGGTTCTCAAATTTTCCGACAACAAAACCCATTGTTGGAAACTCCGATCGTGTGTAGACAATTCCAATGCACAAAGTTCCACGCATGCTCGGAATGGCTATTGAACTTCATTTTTCTCGGCTCATCGTACGCGTTGTACGCCACCGCGTTCTCGACGTTTGCAATTTCCGACCAACTTTGTGTGACCTTGTGTACGCAAGACAAGTTTGAGCCAACATCTGTCGGAGAAAAATCCATGGATTTTGTTGTCGGAATATCCGATCAATGTCTGATTGTGTGTACGGGGCATAAGTCCTGAGCATGATTGAGTGTGAGTCTCTCAGAGCAAGCAATCCCAAACATATTGCTGACACAGAGCTCACGGCCGGGAAGTAAGGTCTGCTGGTGGAGGTGTCTGTCCGATTTGTCCAACTTAGTTGGAATCGAGGATAGAAATAATGTGTGAAAATTCTCCTATGACAAAGGCTTTTTTTGTGGTTATTTGTTGTTTATGATCATGCACAGTCATTTGTATCTGATATTTCTCATATACAAATCATCCGAAATCAGTAAACGAAAATGATTCTTTATGTTCCCCTACGAGAAACATTTTGGAGTTTCGGAAATTATGCGATCGGAATCGGTTATCAAAAGTTGTGTGCCATTGTTCCTCGGATAAAAATGTTCGCCCGATTTTCTTAAAGTGTGTACGGGGCTTAACTCTCTCTCTGCGGTCTCCTCTCTGTTCCTTGGGTGTTCTCCAGGTGGCGCTGGATCTCTTGATTTATCGATTTCAGATTGCAGCGAGTTGGGAGAAGATCGGGCCCTTGACTGATGCAAAAAGAAATCACGCTTATGGATTGCCTGAAGGATGTGTGAAATGCAAATTTACATACATGTAGAGAAGCATATGACACACGAAACCTTTATTTTTTTTCTCCTCCATTTGCACTCATATCATTTTAAATAACATTTACGTTGCTCATTAAAGCATAAATGTGTAGAGGTGAATAAAGAGAATGGAATAATCATTATACTGTAAGAGGAGCTGGAATTTCCCTGAGCACCTTCCATGACGGAGTGTTGAGATATTCAGCCATGGATGGACAGCGGGGCCCATCTCTGTACATGAACATGGAGTGATTAATCACTGTCTCTCTGCTGCTCATTAATATTTACAGCTTTATTTATAAAGTATTAATGTTCTTCTCCAGCTCTGTACCAAAGGCCCTCGGATGAAGAATTTGCATCGGGGTGCTCTTAGGGTGATTGGATTACTGCCTGGCTGAAAACCATAATTACAACAGACAATACAACCACCATTAGGACAACAGAAGCAAATGATTTGTCAAGCTTTAGGGCTCACATATATCAGCAGCTCTTCCAATGCTCATGTTTGGTACCCCCCCCCCCCCATTATAGTGAGTCAAGTAGCTGGAGCAAGACTTTCCGACCATGACTCCTAAATGTAAGACCGCCACTATGGTGACGAGATCTCGCCATAGGTGCTACCAAAAGAAATAGGCAACTGCTTGGTGAATCACTTATGGGCAGACAGCTGAGTTGCTGGGACAACCAGTGGCAACTGTTGCTCAATAAAACATTTTTTTGAAGGGGGGGGGGGCAACAAATCAACTTAGCCCCCCCCCCACGGGAGACAGACATAAAGCCAAGGATTACCAGCACTATCAACCACCCACGCCCCCTACCATGGGAGAAGGACATGAAGGTGACGATCACCAGCACCACCAACCACTCATCCACCACTCACCCCACTGTGGGAGACAGACATGAAGGCAGCGATCACCAGCACCACCAACCACCCACCCCCCCACCATGGGGGATGGACATGAAGGCGGCGATCGCCTGCAAAACCAACCACCCACCCCACCATGGGAGACAGACATGAAGGCAGCGATCACCAGCATCAACCAAAGACCCACCCTCCCCCCACCCCACCGTGGGAGACAGACATGAAGGCGGCGATCACCAGTACCACCAACCACCCACCCCCCACCCCACCATGGGAGACAGACATGAAGGCGGCGATCACCAGCTCCACCAACCACCCACCCCGCCGTGGGAGACAGACATGAAGTCGGCAATCACCAGCACCACCAACCCCCCCCCCCCGGTGGGAGATGGACAGATGGGAAGGCGGAGGGCCTCATTACCTTAGGTGGCAGATGACGAGTCTACCGGGGATAACACTGTGATCGCCCCTCCTCCCTCCACTGTCCGAGCCAGAGTGCTGGATGTGGCTATGGGTGAGCCATCCATGGAGACCTCTGAGACTCCCTGGCCAATCGGGTCTCAATACCAGCGGCCGTTTCCTGGTTGGCCAGAAGGAGAATCAGGAAGACAATAGCGAATATTAATTTGTTATTGTCACACAAGTGAGTGGGCTCTGCGCCCCAAACCCACCCTGTTTTAAAGCCAATTAGCCAATCATGTGCTTCAGAAAAAGGCCATGGTATCTATGTGCCCAGTGCCCCGCATGTATGTTAGGGGGCTGGACGCATGGATAGGGGGGGCACCCCTGAGCCACTGGGGAGAACTTTGTTAACCACTTCAACTCCAAAAGTTTTGACCCCTTTCATGATCAAGGCATTTTTTTTTCTATTCAGCACTGCGCTACTTTAATTGGAAATTGCGTGGTCATGCAACACTGCACGCAAATTAAAGTGGAAGTCCATGCAAAAGCTAAAATCCCTGCATCTATAGCCACCAACATTCTAACACAAACAAAAAACAAAAAATCAGTATACATACCTTTTCTACAGGCGATCCGACCCGATTTCCAGCGGCGGAAGCTCTGCTGTGTACACATCTGACAATGGTTGTGAAATAAATAGGAAGTGACATCACCCATAGACTTACTATGGGGCTTCCATTGATGGATGTGTCCTCTGCACCCGCCCACACAGCGAAGCCGCGGCTGAAAGCTCAGTGTGGGATCAGAGCTTCCGTCGCTGGAGATCGGGTCGGATTGCCTCTGGAAATGGTATATATATTGTTTTTTTCTTTTCAGGGCTAGAGAGGTTTGTGTTATGCCCCATACACACTGTCGGACATTCCGACCACAAAATCCGTCGGATTTTTCCAGACGGATTTTGCCCGAAACCTGTGTTGCATACACACGGTCGCACAAAGTTGTCGGAAAATCCGATCGTTCTGAACGAGGTGACGTCAAACACGTACGTCGGGACAATAAGCGGGCAAGCAGCAAAATAGCTTTCGTCTCCTAGTTTATTCTGAGCATGCGTGGCACTTTGTCCGTCGGAATTGTCTACACACGATCGGAAATTTATGCAATCGGATTTTGTTGTCGGAAAATTTTAGAACCTGCTCTCAAACTTTGTGTGTCGAAAAATCAGTTAGATGGAGCCCACACGGTCGGATTTTCCGACAACATGATCAGATCGCACATTTTCCGACGGAAAATCTGACCGTGTGTACGGGGCATAAGAATGTTGGTGGCTAAAAATGCAAGGATTTTAGTTTTTGCATGGACTTCCACTTTAAATTTAAATAATTTTTTTCACACAAATAGAGCTTTCTTTTGGTGTTATTTGATCACCTCTGGGTGGGAATATTTTCTACTTTGTTATAAAACATATCCAATAAAATCAAATTTATTTATAAATTTAGGCCAAAATTTATTCTGCTACATGACTTTGGTAATAAAAATCCCAATAAGTGTATATTAATTGGTTTGTGTGAAAGGTATATAAGGTCTAGAAACTATGGTATATATATTTAAAAATTGATCAATTCTGATGTAATGGACGGCCTATCTAATTTCTTGAGGCCCCTTCAATGTTGGGACAGTACAAATTGCCCCCAAATTAACCTCACAGAGGTCTGGGACCCAGCCCCGGTGGCCAGGGCGAAATGCATCAGTGAGCATGGCTGGAGAGGAGGCCATACACATACACACTGACTTAATGTCGGGTTGCTTTGATCTTACCTTCAATATGCTCACACTCCTGGATTAGTGAATGTACGCCTCGCCTGCTCCCATTCTCTGAAGACTGATGGGGAAACTTTTTTATCTTCCAGCTTTGAGCAGCGCCACAAGTTTATCAAGACCACATGGACTATATCCAGAGAGTGAAGGGGAATTAATTTTGGATTTACTAAAGCTGGATAGAGAGATGGGTGATCAATGTGCCTATTAAGGTGAAAGGCCATAACTCCCTTAAGAAGGAGGCTCTGGGCCTCAACACCATCTTATCCTTGTGTAAGACCGGTAAGAGTTGATAGCGATAATGGAAGCAACTTTGTGAGTAAAGGGTGTGTCAGAAACTATGAAATCAGACCGAGACAGGAGTACAGTTAAATCACACTTGTTTAATAATAAAAGTAAATAGAACAAACGTAGTCAAAACACAGCCAGAGTTCAGGAACCAGAACGGATAGTCAGACGAGCCAAATGTCAGGGAGCCAGAGATGAGCGTAGTAAAACAGCAAGCAGGATCTGGAGCCAGAAGGGATGTCAGCCAAGCAAGTCTTTTAACAGGAATGCAGGAGAGCATCTCTGTGATGTTGACCAAGGCAAAGGCAGAGATCTTCTGGGCTGGACGGCTTAAGTAGGCAGGACTGACGAGCAGGATATCATCAACAGCTGAGTAACTGTGGAGAGATAGGAGCTGGCAATTAGCCATCAGCTGAGCGGCCAGCTCAGAGAAGGAAGGGCTGAGCCCAGCCCTGACAGGGTGTAAAGGCGAATATTCTTGATAGATTTAAGAAACATTGAAGTTGCAAAAGAGCCATATTAAAATTCGAACCATTCACTTCTTACTGTTAGCGAAGCGCATTCCCCCTTCTGGTTAGTACATTACACTTGATCTATATACGAACCTCATGTTAGCTACTTTGTATACTTCATTCTAGCCAATGTTCTTTGCTCATGTACTGTTATACACCTTGCAAGCCTTACTCTGATCTTCTATATGTATCATTATACTGTACTACTGCTTCCTGTTTATCATTTTATTGTAATATCTCGGAAAAACCTAATAAATCTTTTGTGAAACAAATTAAAATCGAGAGTCACAGGTGGTTGCACAGGAGGAGCACAGAAAAGACTCCCTGTATAAAAGTCTTTACCAAAATTGGGAGGCTGGCTTTCTTTAGAATAAGATAGCAAGGGCTGAGGTTTGCCCCTTGATTGTACTCAAAGTCAAATCTTGTTCCAGGTCTGATTGCAGAAAGGTCAGGATTCTTCCCACCCAGTATTTCCTGAAAACTTTTCTTTCCTTGCACAGTGAGGGGTATGCCATCTATGTATGATTGGTAGACCTCGCGGGGGGTAGATTTCCTAGCTTTACTTATTACCTATTCATAAAGGGCCCTGCCTCCCAAAACCTGGGCTTCAACAGCAATGTCTTTAGCCCCTTTGCATCAAGCGTGCGCAAATATGCGGCCCCACTGGACTGGGCTTTTTTTCCGTGGGGCCACATACTTGTGTAACTTCATGTGGCGGCAGCACAGAGAGCGGGGTCTCACGAGAGCCCTGGGACCCCGTTCGATCAATCAGGAACTTCCCGTTCTGGGTCACCTGATCGCTGTGATAGCCTCTGATTGGCTATCATAGTGATCAGTCACTGTGAAGCCCTGTTTCCTCTCTGTTTTCTCTCTCTGAATGGAGGAGAGAGATACTGTCAGATTCTCACGTACCTGACCGATGAGCCCGATGGAGCAGAGGAAGGTCTCCCTTATGTGACTGACTCGCGGCCCCTGATAGAGCAGACAGGAGGTACGGGAGTGCAGAGTAGTATGAGAGCCTGGTGGGTCAGTTGCAGGAAGGGCAGCTCTGGGGCCCCGGATGCTGAAGAGATGGTCACCAACCGAACAGCAGACAGACTGGAACAGGAGCACCTGATATCCAGACCCAGAAGCTAGATCCGTACACGCTTCAAGGGTTAGTGGATCCCAGGGGGAGCACAGGCAGGTGCAGGGCAAACAGATCAGGTCACAGGCAGGGTCCACAGCAGGTGAGCAGTGAGGTACCAGAGAAGCAGGCAGGTTCAAAGTCAGAGGCAGGCCGAGGTCAAGTGCAGGCGGAGAGCAAGGAGAATCCAAAGGTCAAGCTGGGTCATCAGGAGATCAAACATACAAGACAGATAAACAGGAGCAGGGGTCACAGGGAGCTGCAGATCAGACAGCACCGATCCAGTGTGCACTTCAAGTTTAAATAGGCCGATTGGCGCCAAGCGCCACGTGCGCACGCGCACCGGCGCACACCAGAGCAGACAATACTGCATCTTCCACGGGGACTTTCCTGACAGATACATCATATCTCGCTTTCTCTTCTTGCAGAGAGAAAATAAAAATGAAAAATAAAAATAGTAATAAATAAATACATAAATACCAAAAACTACCTAGATCAAGGTATAATCTAGGTCAGTGCCAGGGTTAGTGTTTGGGTCAAGGTCAAGGTCCGGCTCAGTATTTTTTTGGGCAGGATTTTTTTTTTAAATAAGTGTCACTGTGTTTTAGGTAAAATAAACAACAAAATGCGCACTATTGTTTCTGGGCTGTACTTTTGGTAGAAACAACTAACATACATATAGGTGGTGTTGTTGCAATCATCAGGAGCAGGAGAATTTATCTTAGGTTGTTCTTTGGTGGAAAGTTATGGTAGTAGCAGGAAATATACAGCTAAATTAAAAAAAAAATGTAACTATTTTGGGCCAATTTTCCTTTGATACAAAAAAAAAACCTGATCATATCCATTATCATTTACCACCAAATGAAAGCCCAATTTGTCTTAAAACAACGCAGTATAATCCACAAAGTAGTTTTGATGATATGTACGGTTTTATGAACACATGTCAAAGTTGCGAAATTGTGCTTAGGCGTTAACATTTGCTTTACCCCTAGGTGCCAAGGAGTTAAAGACAGCAACTGTGACGTCAGTCCTTGGATTACAAGACCCAACTGAGCTGAAAGAGCCCACGGGGTGCGTGTCGGCAGTTTTATCAGGTCACAGTACTACATCCGCCTGGGCTAATTCAAAGCTATGAGTATCACCAGAATGTCCTCCATCTGTGGAGCAGACGAGAAAGGAGTCTGCTCCTGCTCAGATGAGGAAAAGAATAGATCAAGTTGTGCTGATCCCACAGTGCCACCAAAGCATACACTGTTTCTGTCTTGGAGACAAATCTGTTCGGTTTATTGTTGAACCTGGAGGCCAGGAGGTCCCTATGTGGTTTCCCCCATCGGTAACACAGCTCCTGAAACACTTCCAGGTATAGGCAACATTTCCCCAGCTCCAGGCGCTGCCAATTGAGGTAGTATGCTTGTCAATTGTCTACACCTGGAATGTAAATGACTGACAAAGTTGGAACTAGAATTTATGCCCAGAACAGGAACAGAGTCTTGCTGTGGCAAGGCATCTAGTTCTATACTAATGGTAGGTGTATACTACTGCTGTGGTGCTGTTTGATAGGATCCAGATTGAATCAGCCTCCAGTACGGAGGCCCAGCATTGTAGGAACAACCAAATCACTCAGAGCTCCAGAATGTTGATTGGGGGATGGGATTCCTCCGGTGTCCAAGTCCCCTGCACCATCAGGGCGGGTAGAACTCCACCTCAGGCATTCAGGCTGGGATCCATTGTTAGGATCATCCAAGACATCAGACGGAAGTATTTTCCCAAATCCAGAGCTTGGTCCTTAAGCCAAAGAGTGAAGGGGTCTGGAGTGGAATCGAGCAAATGTAATGTCAATGTAAGGCCTGCTAGAGAAAACAAGGATTTGGAAACAGTTTTCAAATGTTTGATAAGGATACCTTAAACGCTAATACATCAGCAACAGGAATGGTTAGGGCTTCATTAAGATGGGACACCACAGTGGGAATGGCCCACTTCTTGGTTAAGGCCTCCTCAAACTGATATTGGTCTGTAAAATGTTGGGGCGTTATGATTAGTAGTTACAGTTCCTCCAGATCCACCTGGACTTCTGCAAGGACTTCCAGAACTCCTATTTACAGAATCCCTGATAGTGCTTCCAATGCTGCTTGCAGAATCCCTGCCGGGACTTTCAGTGTTCTAGCCAGTACTTCCAAAGGCCCTAACAGCATCTCTGCCAGTATTTCCAATGCTGCCTGCGGAATCCCTGCCAGGACTTCCAGTATTGTTTCCAGTATTTCCAATAGTACTTGTAGGATCCTTGTCAGGACTTCCAGTTCTCACCAAAACAGACCTCTGACCCAGAAGGGTATTTAAGCATCTGCCCTTGAATGACTGGTGCTGTGTTTCACTGTCAGCTATGCTGTTTATTGCATAAGAGCTGTAGTAAAGCTTAATTTAAACAAAAAATAACAAACATATTATACTTTCCTGCTCAAGAGCCACTCCGATCCTCTTCTTTTCGGCTCCTCCCCCTCAAGCAGTGCCTCCAGAGAAAGCTGATCGCCTTGGGGGGCACCACTGCATGCTTGCTCCCGAGCCGCTGCTCTATGTATCCATAAGACACATATACAGGAGCTTACTTGAGCCCTGCAGCCAAAGGTATGGAACCCCCTCCAAATTGCTGAGTTTATGTGTTTCCAGCAAAGGGTACTGTTGATACTACCCTGTTTCCCCGAAAATAAGACCTAGCGTGATTGTTGGTAATGGCTGCAATATACGCCCTACCCCTCAAATAAGCCCTAGTTAAAGTCCTTGTAGGTCTTCTTTTCAGGGTAGGGCTTATTTTTGGGGAAACAGGGTAGGGCTTATTTGGGGAGTAGAGCTTATATTGCAGCCATCACCGACAATCACGCTAGGTTTTATTTTCGGGGAAACATGGTACGTTTGTAGTAATAAAAACTTAATTGTATTTAATTGTAATAAAAAAGTATCAACAACACCATTGTTTTAAACCTACTGTCTTGGTATTTGGGGGGGATGTTGAACAATTTTTAGTGTCCCTAGTGTCTTGCAGCGAAATGTTGTTATGAGTATATACCTTGGGTACAGCATGAGCAACGCACACAAATATAATCTTTTTGTATTTTTTTTGTTTGCTCTGTTTATTGGTTTTTGGGCTCGAGCCTCTGTGCTATGTCGGTTGAGCCAGCCCCTGTGTGGGACTTGTATTTTCTAAAATCTCAATAAAATGAAAAAAAAAAAAAGGATTAAAAGTTAGTAGCTACCTATTGGTCCCCTTCCAGATACTCAATGGGACCAGGTAAGGCTGCCCCCTACCCCCACAAATTTTCATATTGACCCTTGAACCATTTCTCTGTCACTTACAAGCAAACCCAGACATAAATGGACTACAGGTGGGCAAAAGTGGGTAGAAATTGGCTGCATTCTCAGACAACATAGTTCTTTCTTATCTGAACCACATACCACCCTCCCCATTCTAATGAAAGACATTGAAGTTTTTCAACTTTATAATTGGAAAATACATTTTCTAAATTTTACAAGCTGAACATCTTCTTCTCAGCTGGCACTGCTCACCAATGTCAGCAAAACTTCCCATTTATATGGAAGAAAGTTGCAATAACTTACCTAGGGATTCGGTTACCAGTAAACCTCTTCGATCTATTTGCCTGGAATTACCTACCAGAACTAAAGAACATACAAAAACATTAGGTTAGCCCTGTTTTTGTAATTCGGCAGGGTGCCCATCTTAAATAGGAATGTCCTCCCAAGGTTACTTCGTGTTATGCAGATCATCCTGATCCATGTGCCCCCTTTCGGTGTATCACTTTTCTTCGGAGAGGCGCAATACCAAGGATTAATTTCACCTACTCACTAAGATCCCTTTCACACTGGGGCGTTTTTCAGGCACTTTAGCTTTAAAAAAAAAAGTGCCGGTAAAGCACCTGAAAGAAGCCGCAACTGCAATCCCAATGTGAAAGCCTGCGCTGGCAGGGCGTTAAAAATAGTCCTGCAAGCAGCTTCTTTGCAGCGCTTTTGGAGCGGTGAATACACCGATCCTAAAGTGCCCCTTCCCATTGAAATCAATGGGAAGCGCCTGCAAAACGCCTGAAAAGCGCCTTTGGCAGCAGCGTATTTTTTGGGTGCTTTTAACCCTTTATTTGGCCACTAGCAGGGGTTAAAAGCACTCCAATAGCGCATGAAAAACGCTGGTAAAGCGATGCTAGTTTAAGCGGTGCTTTACGAGCGTTTTTCGGGTGCTGACATTGTGAAAGGTCTCTTAAAGCATTTGGGCTTTCACATTGGTATTGCAGATGAGGCTTCTTTCAAGCGCTCCACAGGCGCTTTTTTTTAACGCTAAAGCGCCTGAAAAACGCCCCAGTGTGAAAGGGGTCTAAAAAGTACCTCTGGGCTTGTCAGTGGCAGGGCTGGGCTCAGCCCTTCCCTCTCTGAGCTGGCCGCTCAGCTGTCGGCTAATTGCCAGCTCCTATCTTTCTCCACAGTTACTCAGCTGTTGATGATATCCTGCTCATCAGTCCTGCCTACTTAAGCTGTCCAGTCCAGAGGATCTCTGCCTTCGTCAACATCACAACATCACAAGACTGGCTTTGCTGACATCCCTTCTGGCTCCAGAAACTGCTTTCTGTTCCACTACATTGATCCCTGACATCTGGCTTGGCCGACTATCCATTCCGGTTACTGAACTTTGGCTATGTTTGTTCTTTTACTTTTATTATTAAACAAGTGTGATTTAACTGTACTTCTGTTTCGGTCTGTTTTCATGGTTTCTGATAGTCAGGTAGTGTTGACTGGAACCTACATGGAACCTTTAAAGACAGGATAGCCCTGAAACAGTCTTTTTCTCCCCTTCATTAGAGTCTATTTCATGGATCTCTACACAGAACATAGAATTAACTGATCACCTACTCATACTGTAGGTTCCACTCACCATAGCTTATGTACTGTCTTTAAAACCAATTCCTCTACCCCTTGGCCCCATAAACCCAACCTGCCTGAATCCAGACTTTGCGCCGGGCATGTCCAGAAGATTCTTATGGGAATGTTGGCCACACTCCAAAATGTTGGCAAGAAACTTTTTCCATGGAGGAATTTTTCTCTACCACGATATACTGTTGTCACAATCCAAAATTGACCAATTTTTACTTTGGAGCTTATTTAAAAATTAACACAATCCCAAATTGCAGAATCCTTATGCATTTCTGGAACACCTCAGAGCCATCTGACCTCCATGATTTACGCATGCATGTTCACGGTCCAATCCCTGAATGTGGGGGTGCTGTGTGTAGCCCATGGTCCATAAGGGCTCTTTGAATGTAAATGTTCAATAAAATGACTACAAAATCAGATCATGGTGATAGGACCCTACACAAAATCTCCTTTAACGTCACCAATCATTGCTGGAGATGTGAAATAGAAGAAGGTACAATACTGCATATTTGGTGGTCATGCAACACTTCTGGAGTGAAGTCACCACATTACCTCTGCAATTTCTACTTATAGCCTGGATTTCACGCTGACTTTATACCTCAGATGACAATTTTATACATTTCTGATCATGTACCAGATCGACACTGCCAGAATGTAAGTATCAATACACTAGTGAAAACAAACTCCAACCTTTCAGGAATGGTTCATGAGGCTCAATAAAGGCAAAGGTTGAGAAACTGAGCCCTAGGCTTTCTAAATTTACAAAAACGTGGTCCTACTGGACATACAGTGCCTTGAAAAAGTATTCATACTCCTTGAAATAGTCCACATATTGTCATGTTACAACCAAAAACCTAAGTGTATTTTATCAGGGTTTTATGTGATAGACCAACACAAAGTGGCACATAATTTGAAGTGGAAGGAAAATGATAAATGGTTTTCCAATTTTTTTACAAATAAATATGTGAAAAGTGTGAGGTACATTTGTATGGCGCCCCCTGGAGTCAATACTTTGTAGAACCTTCTTTCTATGTAATTACAGCTGCAAGTCTTTTTGGGGATGTCTCTACCAGCGTTGCACATCTAGAGAGAGACATTTATGCCCATTCTTCTTTCCAAAATATCTCAAGTTCTGTCAGATTGGATGGAGAGTGTCAGTGAACAGCAATTTTCAAGTCTTGCCACAGATTCTCAATTGGATTTAGGACTGGACTGTGACTGGGCCATTCTAACACATGAATATGCTTTGATCTAAACCAGGAGTGCCCAACCAGTGGGCCGCAGAGCCCTCTGATGTGGCCCGCTACCTTCTTCTGTGGGATGGTAGATTGGCAAGTCCAGACCATGGGTTGCAGACCCGCCATCCCAGAGCATCTGTGTTGTTAATGAAGCTGGCAAAGCAAGCAGCTGTGGAGCAGAGCTGTATAAGCTGATGCTTCCTGTATGGCGCCGTCTCTTGCCACAGGTGGAGTGATACCAAATGCACTCTGCTGGGGACAGCAACAGCAGGTGATACCTGAATGGAAGACTGCGATTTTAGGAATAAACTGACCTTTATTAACAGTGTATATATGGGCATATCTGTGTAGTGGTTACTGGGCTGCTTTCAAACTGATCCACAGGTGCAGTGCACCTTCAGGTTACCTGCACTGAGGCATAGACTTCTGTTATTACCTGCGGGTTTGGTGAGCTTTCAGAGAGGGCACCACACCTGATGGATTTAATAGAAGTCTATGGCAAAGTGTAGCTAACCCACAGGAAAGACACAGGTGCACTGCGCTGCATTAGTGTGAAAGGCCCCTTTCACACAATCGGTCCAACTAAATCAAGCCCTCCATTCACCTCTATGAAACGGCAGATGTAAACAGATTTGTGTCGCCCTTTTACACCCGCCTACCTCCAATCTGATTCGCTAAAAAAAAAAAAAAAACAGAAGGGGATCAATCCCCTTCCGTTAGGATGGATCGGAGGACCCATAGAGTAGAGTGGGCTGTGTCCATGTCCACTCTGTATGGACCTGTCATCCACCTGCTCTGCTCATTGTGGCCCGCGACTGGTTACCAAGTCACTTAAGTGGCCCTCGCTTGGGCACCCCTGATCTAAACCATTCCATTGTAGCTCTGGCTGTATGTTTAGGGTCGTTGTCCAGCTTGAAGCTGAATCTCTGCCCCAGTCTCAAGTCTTTGGCAGACTTGAGGTTTTCTTCTAAGATCGCCCTGTATTTGGCTCCATCCATCTTCATATCAACTCTGACCAGCTTCCCTGTCCCTGCTGAAGAAACATGGTGGTGGTGATGGTGTGTTCAGGGTGATTGCGGCTTCACAACCTGGTTCTCTACTGCGCATTCGTGATCCCACTGGTCCCTGCTGTCTTCTGGGACCTGTGTGTCTCCCAGAAGACAGCAGGGGGGGCGGAGGAGGTGCTGGACATGGTTTATCTGTGGATAATGCAGCTATCTATGCCTGGAAGTGGGAGCAAATACCTGGATTAGACAGGTATCTGCCCCCCACCCCCCGAAAGGTGCCAAATGTGACACCGGAGGGGGGGGAGGATCCCGAAAAGCGGAAGTTACATTTTTGGGTGGAGCTCTGCTTTAAGCTTAGGGAAAAAACAGATGAAAAACTACAATCAATCTGAGCCAACTACACAAAAACCTAAAATGAAATTGACATAGTGGCCCCTGTGTAAGACAAGGGGGCTACATATTGGACCATGCCCACACCTTCTGCACTCCATACCTTCCTAGGGGATCCCTTTTTTCAGAGCTTGTTTATATGTGCCATTACCTCAACCTGTTTCTATGCCTTAAAGAGGAGCTCGAGACACTCCCCCTCATAAAATTAAAAGTCAGCAGCCACAAATACTATAGTTGCTCACTTATAAAATTGGGGCACTTACCTGTCCAGGCATCCAGCGGTGTCCTCACCCGAGCTGATTCTTCAATCGGCTATTGGGTGCTGGCACTGCCATCTTGACTAAGGGGAACCAGCAGTGAAGCCTTGCGGCTTCACAGCCAGTTTCCTACTGCGCATGTGTGAAGCTCGCTGCACTTTGTGAAGGGATTGCAGTCTTTTTGGGACCTGTGAAGTGTCCCAGAAGGCTGCGATGGACGTAGTGAGGGCCGTGGTGAACTGGGAGCGGGTACCTGTCAAAACCAGGTACTTGCTCCCCCCCCAAAAGGTGCCAAAGTGGCATCTGAGGGGGAAAGGAGGCAGACAAGTGGAGCTACCCCTTTTGGGTGGAGTTCCGCTTTAACATAACATATTTATGTACTACTATGTACAAAATCTTTTTTTGGAACGTTGTTATTCTGTTAAATTTTAACAATTTTGTCTGTATGCTGTTCGACGCATGGGCAGCTATTGGCTACTTGGCTACTGTAATGCCCTGTACACACGGTCGGAAATTCCAACGGAAAAGGTGCGATCGGATTATGTTGTCGGAAAATCCAATCGTGTGTGGGCTCTATCGGACTTTTTCCGTCGGATATATCTAAAATTTTCCGTCGGACTTTTTCTGATCATTTGTAGAGAATTCCGATGGAGAAAGTGCCGTGCATGCTCAGGAAAAAATTGGAGACAAAAGCTATTGGCTACTGGCCTCTACGTAGTCCCGTCGTATGATTTGTACGTCACCTTGTTCCGAAAGATCCAATTTTCCGACAACTTTGTGCAACTGTGTGTATGCAACACAAGTTTCGGCCAAAATCCGTCGGAAAAAATCAGACGGATTTTGTGGTCGGAATGTCCGATCGTGTGTACAGGGCATTAGACAAAAACAATTCCATAGCTCAACTCACCAACCAGTCTGCTGGCCAACCAACCTGGTTGGCCAGCAGACTGGTTGGTGAGTTGAGCTATGGAATTGTTTTTGTCTTACATGTATATGTTCTCCATGTTTATCCTTACCGTGAAGGCCAGTTATGGGTGTGAGCAGTGGCCAGTTTTTTGTTGGTGCAGCTATTGGCTACTGGTTATTAAACTTCCTTTTTCTAGTCCCGTTGTACGTCACCGCGTTCTAAATGATTGGACTTTGGTGTGTAGGCAAGTCCGTTTCAGCGGAACTCCGTCGGAAAAAACGTCAGAGTTTATTCTGACGGAAAAAACAGTCGTGTGTGCGCGGCATCAAGAAAAAGTAGGAAGTTGCAAAATATATTACATTTCTGTTTTCTGGGTTTCGCTGTGCTTTAACAGTCCAGTGGAATCAAGCTGATGAAAGGTAATAATTCATGGTTGTTACAGGATGCGGCACCACCTCACTACTATGTCTACAGAATGCAGATAGATTTTTATTACTATAATTATTTGCCATTATTAAGTAAAACTAAATGGAGCATCGACCTGTCAGTCATTTTTCTTTTGCAGCTTTTTTTTCTTTGTGTGTTACTTTTTGCACTGTACCCTTCTGCTCGGCTTTTGTCATTTGCTCAACGTGCCGTTTGTTTCTGATCGTGAATGCAGACTAAATTAGGTATATTGAACACATTTATTTTTAGTGATTGTTCTCAGCCTGCAGAATCCTGGAATTACCTGTCACTTTCATAAAACTTAATCAGGCAGGAAGCATGACTAGAATGCAAACGACTTGCTCCCCTATCTTTACTTTAATGGTTCTCATACATAAAGTATTTTTTTTGTAGATAGAGTGATGAGGGATTTGAACCCTGGACAGATTTTCTGGTACAATCATTTTTATTGTTGTAAATATAACAACGTGAAAAAAACGTTCACCTGCGCAGGGGTATAGTTCAGTGTAAATAACAATCAAATAACTATAATATGCCGTTACTTAAGAGCGCATGCGCCAGTCACCGGCTGCATCAAAAGTAACTATCTCCTAAATGCATGTTTAGGAAATATTTCCAGTACCTATAGGTAAGCCTTACCATAAACTTACCATAGGCTTACCTATAGGTAAAATCCATGCAAGGGCCTTTACTCCCACTTTAAAGTGGTTGTAAACCCTTTACAACCACTTTAAACTACAGGCAAGCCTATGATTAGGTTTGCCTGTAGCTGCACTGGATATCTCCTAAACCTGCACGGTTTAGGAGATATTCCTCTATTTGCATGTGCCGTCATGCGGCACATACGCCCTCAAGCCAACTGAGACAATGGCAGTACTTGCCGTTGCTTCAGTTGTACTGTGCCGTTCGCGGCGGCTCCCGCGTGCAGGCGCGGGAGTGACGTCATCTCGGCTCCGGGCAGTCACAGCGCCGGAGCCATGATACCTGGAAGCAAGCCCTGGGCGACATGTCGGAGGCCTGAGGGGCGGAAGAGGATGGCTGCGGGGGATTTGTTCTCAGGTAAGTAATTCATAATGAGCTAGTATGCTATGCATATTAGCTCATTCTGCCTTTATCTTGCAGGGTGTGTTTTTATTTTTATTTGTGCAGGAGGGTTTACTTCCTTTTTAAGATATTGCTGTGAAAGGGTATTGTATGCCACGGTGTTCAAGTCACGATCTTAGCAAGACACAGATTTATTTGGCGGAATTTAAAATGGAAGTTTGGCACCCTGGGTGATCCATAATGCTTCCGTCACTAATGCTCCTCCTTTTCCGTTTCTACCTCGTTGCATGTAAAGATATAACATGGAATAAAGTTTCGTCAATGCCTTATTAGCAGTATGTAGGTAGCACAATATACACATCGCAGGCCATTTTTCTCTCCACCTGTACATGAGCCAAGTTTTGGCAGCAGCTAATGACTGCAAGGACACTATGAGTGATCTGCATTAGGAGCCATAGGCAACGGTTTGCCATTAGACTGGGCCTCACTAATGTACTTGGAGTCCATTACTCAGTCATCCATCAGCTGGCCGCACTTCGTCATGATAGATTCCAGTGCTCTGTGATCTGGAAGGTGCTGCCAGGCAGATGCATTATAAGTCTGGAGTTGGGAGGACAGCGCAGGGTGAAAACATGGGAGTAGCTGCCAGTAAATCATCCTCTCTCCCAGCTGCTCTCAGTGAAAGCTGCTGATTAATGGCGGGAGGACAGAGTAGAGTCCAGTGGGAAGTAGTAGGCAGTGATTCCTGCTGGACTGTCTGCTGCTCCCATCATTCAATCTGTCGTCCTCTATCTTCCACATCTACATACTGCACACACCAGCTATAAAAATGCATCCGATTTATTTCATACATAAGTGTACACCACTGGACTTTTACTATGTTGGTATAATAAAGGAATAGCCAGACCTTATTGGATTTTAAACCAAAAAAACTGGCTTTACACCTGTTCTTTGCAGTAACAAAGCTGCCACCTTGCCCAGAACCCCTTTTTGCCTTACTGTGCGGGCACAGAGAGAACGTGCAAACTCCAGGCAAGTAGTGCTGTGCTTGGGATTTGAACCGACGACCCTAGTGCTGCCACTTAGCCACTGAACTGCCCCGCTAGCAACAAATAATTATTATCATCCTCTATTTTTTTTGGCCATTCCTCCCTTCCACCTGCCTCTAACCCATCCTGCCAGGTGTTAAGTTTACTTTACCTGATGAAGCCGATTATACCCACACGAGTATCCCAATCCAGGTTCCTCAGAGACACTGTTTCCACCTGCCGGGACCAATAGTCCAGAGCCATTTTAAATCTTTGGTGGCCACCCTTGATCACACTCAAGTATTTATACTCCCCCCAGTTGGACCTTAGGCACCATCTTGGATCGTAGGAGTTGGCTCAGAAGCACTAGGTAGCCCTGGTTAGCTCAGTAGGATGAGGTAGCCCATGTTATAGTTTTTCACTACTGTTTTTTCCTTTTATTGCCCTCACTTTTATCCCTTTACTTATAACCAGGACACCTCCTTCTCCCCGTCACGCTTTACCTTTATATTAGGGCTGTGGAAATTAAAGATTAATTCCTCGATTCATTTTTTTGATCGATCAAAATTCTTTTGATCGGTACTCACCTCTCCGCCGGCTTCTGGGTCTTCAGGGAGTTCCGTCGGAGATCCGGTGACGTCACGGACATCGACGTCACTGGACTCATCCCCCTTGGACGTTTCCCCAAGTGCTTCCGTCTGCTAATGAAGGGAAAGGGGAGGATTCCGGTGACGTTGAAGTTCTGATTGAACGTAACGCATATGGGGAAGGAGCTACGCATGACGTCACCCGTTGCTGCCCTACGTAACTAATACGATTGTCGGCTTTACATGCTGTGTTTTTATCATCTTTATGTGAGTAGTTTGTGTTTGAACACAAAAATTAAATCTTATACTTAAAGAGGAAGTAAACCCTGAGGAGTTTATTTCCTCTTTCATTCCCTGCAAAGGTAAAGCATAATGGACTACTATGCATCGCATAGTAGTCCATTATGTGTCACTTACCTGACACAGGAGCCAGCGAAGTCACCGCTGTCCCCTGTAGTCCGCCGCATACATCTTCTCGCTGGGTCTCGTAGCTCCGCCGCTGTCATTCGGCGAAGCCGCGATGACGTCACTCCCGCGCATGTGCACGGGAGCCGCCACTCGCGGCATATCGCCGTTGACTGCGGCGCACTCAGTGCGCCTGCGCGGCTGTCTACGGCTATGAGGATATGCCAATATGGATAGATGCACAGACAGCCCAACTCAACAGCATATAGATGAAAGTAATACTAAAGGCTTGATTTTTTTTTGTTTAAAAATGACCAACATGTTATACTTACCTGCTCTGTGCAGTGGTTTTGCTCTCCTGGCCCCTTCCTCCTGCTGAGTTCCCCCACAGCAAGCAGGTTGCTATGGGGGGCACCCTAGCCGAGCAACTGCTCTGTGTGTCTATTCAGACACGGTGCTCTGCCCTGCCCCTCTCTCTCCTCATTGGATCACTGACTTTGATTGACAGCAGCGGGAGCCAATGGTGTGTCTCAGCCAATGAGGACAGCCAAGTCTCTTGTGCAACATTTCTAGATGGAGATGGGGCTCAGGTAAGTAATGGGGGGGGGGGGGGGTTGGGCTGAGGGGAGGCTGCTGCACACTGAAGGTTTTTTATCTTAATGCATAGAATGTGCTAAGATAAAACACCTTCTGCCTTTACAACAACTTGAAGTCTTGACTGAAGAAAAGATGGCTAGCAAAAATGGACATCCATTATTACAGGACACTAGCAAAAACGAAAGCATAATGGGAGTGGGAGGGGTTATACCTGACTGATCAATGAATTTTGTGTTTGTATACATCCTGATCCTCCTGAACGTGGCAGTATAAGCCAACTGTATTGAAATAATGGAATCTCGCGTCCCTTAACTTCTTCAGCCCCGGAAGATTTTACCCCCTATGTGACCAGAGCACTTTTTGCGATTTGGCACTGCATCGCTTTAACTGACAACTGCGTGGTCGTGTGATGCTGCACCCAAACAAAATTGAGAAAAAAACACAAATAGAGCTTTCTTTAGGTGGTATTTGATCATCTCTGCGTTTTTTATTTTTTGTGCTATAAACAAAAAAAGCAACAATTTTGAAAAAAACGCATTATTTTTTATTTTTTGCTATAATAAATATCCCTTAAAAATATATATATAAAAACATTTTTTTAATCAATTTAAGCCGATATGTATTCTACATATTTTTGGTAAAAAAAATCACAATAAGCGTATATTGATTGGTTTGCGCAAAAGTTATAGCGTCTACAAAATAGGCGATAGAATTATAGCATTTTTATTATTATTATTATTTTTTACTAGTAATGACGGTGAACTGCGATTTCTATCGTGACTGCAACATTATGGCGGACACATCGGACAATTTTTACACATTTTTGGGACCATTGGCATTAATACAGCAATCAATGCTATAAAAATGCATTGATTAATTACTATAAAAATGTCACTGGCAGTGTAGGGGTTATTTGTGTTCCCTAGTGTGTGTTCTAACTGAAGGTGGGGGGGGGGACTGACTAGGGGAGATGACAGATCGCTGTTCATGACGATCTGTCACTTCTCCCCTCAGAGAAACGGGATCTCTGTGTTTACACACAGAGATCCTGGTTCTCGCCGAGTTACGAGTGATCGTGGGAGCCCGGCAGTCATCGAGACCACCAGGCACTCGCATCGGCTCTGAGGGCAAGCTGCGGGCGCGCCCCTAATGGCCACCAGAGGGAGCAATGTAACATAACAGAGATTTGCGCAGCCGAGCCATGTTGCCACACTACAACTGCGGCGGCTGGTCGGCAAGCAGTTAATAAACAAGAAAAAAACAATATCATCCTTTTTTTCCAAGAAACAAAAAATATATATATATATTTCCCTGTATACCATGTATTACAGATGAAGGCATATGTATTGGTTGTGCAGTCTGGGTCAGTAAGTGTTTTATTCACAGGATTAAAAGATGAAATAATAAATAAATAAATAAAGAAAAAAAAGTCACAAAAAAAAGAAAAAAAAAAGAAATAAAAAAATACAGTATCTACATTAGCTGTGTACTGGTAAGCATCAAAGTTGACATTTTTTTTTTTTTTTTGTTTTAGATGCTTGAACTATCATTGTTATCAGTACAGCTTGAGGCGGTGAGACTGCTAATCAGTCAGTGATCTCTTCGCTGAATACAGACACCTTCCCACTGCCCATTGGCAGTTGATACGATGGTATGGTCGGAGCTAGATTGTCCCTTTGTCAGGGCTGGGCTCAGCCCTTCCTTCTCTGAGCTGGCTGCTCAGCTGTCGGCTAATTGCCAGCTCCTATATCTCCACAGTTACTCAACTGTTGATGATTTCCTGCTCTGCTCGTCAGTCCTGCCTACTTAAGCCATTCAATCCAGTGGATCTCTGCCTTCGCCTTGGTCAACATCACAGAGACTATCTCCTGCAATCCTGTTAAAAGACTTGCTTGGCTGACATCCCTTCTGGCTCTAGATCCTGCTTGCTGTTTTACTACGCTCATCTCCGGCTTCCTGACATTTGGCTTGTCTGACTATGCGTTCCGGTTCCTGGACTCTGGCTATGTTTTGACTCAGTTTGTTCTTTTTACTTTTATTATTAAACAAGTGTGATTTAACTGTATTTCTGTCTCGGTCTGATTTCATGGTTTCTGACACCCTTCCTGTATTGAGGCATCTGATTTGCAGTTCTTAAGTCTAAAAAAAATCCTCTCTTGAGCTATTGTTCATTCAGTTGTTGTGATGACCATGGGCTCACACAACCACCCTCAAGAAGAAGGAGCAGAAAGAATCTGCAGGGGCCACCAGAAGAGGAGGTACAAGACTTCATAGTGCAATACCACTGCACAAAGCTAGTAAGTATAACATCTTTGTTTATTTAGCAAGAAAAAAGGAGCCTTTATTATCACTTTATGATTGATACATTTATTATATCTTCCATCAAATATGTAATATATGTAATACAATGCCCATGTGGGCTCCAATACATCGGATAGACCCCCACCCCCCTTCATAAATGGGTCAGTGAACATTATTTAATATTAGGTGAGGTTGTGAATATCACAATTTCTCTGGGCATTTCAGAAATTGAGATTATAGATACACTATATTGTAAAAAGTATTGGGACACCTGCCTTTACACACACATGGACTTTAATGTCATCCTAGTCTTAGTCCGTAGGGTTCAATATTGAGTTGGCCGACCCTGTGCAGGCGAGTCATGTTCCTCCACCCAAAACTCGCTCATCCATGTCTTTATGGACTTGCTTTGTACTCTGGTCCAAATCATTTGGTGGAGGAGGGATTAGGGTGTGGGTTGTTTTTCAGGGGGTGGGCTTGGCCCCTTAGTTCCAGTGAAGGGAACTCTTAGGGCGTCAGCATACCAAGACATTTTGGACAATTTCATGCTCCCAACTTTGTGGGAACAATTTGGTGATGGCCCCTTCCTGTTCCAATATGACTGCACACCAGTACACAAAGCAAGGTCCATAAGGACATGGATGAGCTAGTTTGGGGTGGAGGGACTTCACTGGCCTCAACCCGATAGAACACCTTTGGGATGAATTAGCCAGGCCTTCTCGTCCAGCCAGTGCCTGACTTCACAAATGCAATTCTGGAGAAATGGTCAAACATTCCCATAGACACACTCCTAAACCTTGTGGACAGGCTTCCCAAAAGAGTTGAAGCTGTTATAGCTGCAAAGGGTGGGTCAACTCAATATTGAACCCTACGGACGAAGACTGGGATGCCATTAAATTTCATGTGCGTGTAAAGGCGTGTGTCCCAATACTTTTGACAATATAGTGTATAATAGAGAGCTGTCACTTTACATTTTTGGGATTAGACAGGTGATCTAGTCTAGTTTACATGGTCAAATATCAGAGAATTAAACTTTCTGGATTTTCAAAATGAATGGCCAACTTTTTGAGATGGGAACGAGGGACACCTCTGAGAAAAGATTTAGGACACACCCCCTGACATGTCCACTTAAAGAAGAATTATTCAAAAAAAAAAATATTAGTTAAACCCACAAATGCCTTTTTTTACCACTACTATACCTTTATATTGGCTTTTAAAATGTACAAATGCAACAATTTAGAAATTGGAGGAAAGGTTTAGCTCTGGGAAACACTTTTTGAAAGACAAAAAAAGTGCGTTTTTAATATACAACTATATAGATCAGACCAAAATGAGGGACAAAAGGACATTGCTCCTAATCAGGGACAGTCCTTCGAAATCAGGGACAGTTGGGAGCTATGCACAACGTGAAAAAATATTTTATCAAGTGAGCTTCTATTGTATTCTCAAAATGAATTATTGTTTGTCTTTCTATTACAAGCTGATGTTATAAAATGAAAGGGTATGCTGTGACCATAGAACTCCACTAATAAAGTGTTTTTACAATATCACAATATACAAGTTTTTTTTTGTTTTATAAGGAAATATAACAGGTCCATGTCAGTCTGAATCTGCAAAGTGAGGAATAAAGGAGAGGATCAATAGTGGAGAGTTTACTACATAAAGCACTACTGACCTTTTATTGATTTAAACCCCTTTCACACCAGGGCGTTTTGCAGGCGCTATAGCGTTAGAAATAGCGCCTGCAATCCGCCCTAAAGAAGCTGCACCATTGTGTGCAGTGTGACAGCTTCTTTGGAGCGGTGAAGGAGCGGTGTGTTTACCGCTCCTCCACCGCTGCTCCCCATTGAAATCAATGGGGCAGCGCTGTAATGCCGCCGGCAAAACGCTGCTATTTTAACCCTTTCGCGGCCGCTAGCGGGGGGGGTAAAAGCGACCCGCTAGCGGCCGAAATGCGCCGCAAATCCGCTGCAAATCCGGCGGTAAAACGCCACTAAAAATCGCGGCGTTTTACCGCCGACGCCATCAGTGGTGTGGTGTGAAAGGGGTCTTAGGGATCAATTCAGTTGGGAGAGTTGCTCCATTCATATGGGTGGAGATGGTTTGAAGAACATCGTTGTTATATGATGTTGCTAAGAGATCATAGATTGTTGGTGGGTAACAAAAGACTGATTATACAATATTTAGCCCCTTTATTAGATTTTCACAATTATTGGACATTGTCTTTTGTTTTAATTTGTGCACATTCATGTTTTATAGTGTATTTCCACGTTTGCAGCCAAATTGGGATACCACCTACTTCATATATGTTGCATGTCTATAATTGTAGCACCCTGGTGTTTAGGCAGGGTTGCTCCTAAATTTACCTGTCAGGTGTAGCTGCCTTGGCTAATTGTTGAGGATCAATTGATTTCACTCTTATGTACACACGATAGGATTTTCCGACAACAAAGTCCCATGGTTTTTTCCAATAGATGTTGGCTGAAACTTGTCTTGCATACCGTCCACAGTATAAATAATCCCCTGCAAGGGAGCGGAAGTTAGTTCTTCCTGAACTACAACTCCCAGTACACAAGGTCTTCTCACGGCCTAGTGACCGGCAGGAAAGGACTCCCTATCCCATTTATGTGCAGGATGTTTTTATTAGGAGTCCTACCAGTTATCTGGTTTCAGATGAGAGCAGTAGTGATGATACCTCCACTGACATTCATGATATCTGACCAGGGGTTCCACACCATCTCTATTCAAAGGTGACACGCACTGTAATAAAATGTATTTAATTCTGACAAAACCATGTGCCCCGAGTGTGGGTCGCTTTTCTTTTGTTTAATTGTTACTTGTCAACTATGTGTGTATGTCTATAACACCAATAAAAAGATTTATTAAAAAAACAAAAAAAATAACTCGTCTTGCATACACATGGTCACATTCCGAACGTCAAGAACGCGGTGATTTACAACACGTACGGTGAACCGAGAAAGATTAAGTTCAATAGCCAGTGCGGCTCTTCTGCTTGATTCCGAGCATGCGTGGAACTTTGTGCGTCAGAATTGTGTACACACAATCGGAATTTACGAGAATGGATTTTGTTGTCGGAAAATTTGAGATCCAGATCTCAAATTTTGTGTGTTGGAAATTCAGATGGCAAATGTCCGATGGAGCCTACACACGGTCAGAATTTCCAACAACAAGCTCCCATCGAACCATTTTCCGTCTGAAAATCCTGTCGTGTATACGGGGCATAAGTCTGTAATTGCTGCACTTCTCGCTTTTGCCGCTAGGTGGCCACCGACCTTGGCCTGTTCTCAACAATTCCTGTCTGCTTGTGACCTTGACCTTTTGCATGTCCCTGACCATCCCTGTCTGCCTGTGACCCTGAACCTTTGGCGTGTACTCTGTTGTTCCTGTCTGCTAGTTGCCCTGACCTCTACTGTATCCCCTTACTATCCTTGTCGTTCCAGCCTGCTGCTTCCTTCTCCTGTAGTCTACTGTGAGCGTGAGCTGTGAGACCCTAGGGGCCGCGACCTGGAGCCAGACTGCAGCAAAGTCCATCCTCACTACTGGAGGCTCTGGCGAACACCCGCTGGCTCTTAGACTCTGCGCCCTGGGCAATCTATGCTCCAGCTCCCATTGGAATCTGTGTTAGTGATCCTGTAGACCTGTGTCCTGAATCTCCCTGGGTACCATCCGCAGCAGTCAGTCCTAAGGTCCACTACCTAGCGGTGCACTTCCGACTCCTACGGAGTGCATCTGTCACCTGGTCTCAGGTGACCTGACAGTTTGATCAGCCATGGACCCAGCTGATGTGCCGCTACCCGCAGATGATCCATTGCAGGGCTTAGTTCGCAGACTTGAGACCCAAGAATCGCATCAGACCCAGGTGATGCGATTCCTTCAGGATTTGGCATCCCGTGTTGAACAGGTTCAGGCCTCATTAGGACCCCCGGTTCAACAACCTCAACCGCTATCTGCCGCTGCACCTATTGCATCAGTCGCAGCCACACATTCATTACAACTACCAGCTCCGGCCCGTTTCTCTGGGGACTCCAAGGCTTGCAGGGGGTTCCTTAGCCAGTGCACAATTCATTTTGAACTTCAGCCCCAAAACTTCCTGCCCGATCGGGCGAAAGTAGCATATATTATATCCCTCCTGTCCAGCGAGGTGCTAGCTTGGGCTGCCCCTCTGTGGGAACTGAATGATCCAGTGGTTTCTAGCCTGTCTGATTTCTTGAAACTTTTTCGGAATATCTTCGAGGAACCGGGTCGTGTCTCCTCAGCGGCTAGCGCTCTTTTACGTCTCCGTCAAGAGTCCGCTTCTGTGGGACAGTATGCTCTTCAGTTCCGTATCCTCACAGCTGAATTGACCTGGAATAATGAGGCCCTAGTTGCAACCTTTTTACATGGCCTCTCTGATAGAGTGAAGGATGAATTAGCAGGAAGATCCCTTCCTGCTGATCTGGACAGTGTCATCACCTTGTGTAACCAGATCGATATTCGCTTTCAGGAGAGGGCCCTGGAAAAAATGCACCAGCACTCCCCGTTCTTTAGGCAGCCTGAGCTCCCAGTCCCTTCTCTTCGAGCCGAGGAGCACCCCCTGCCTGCTGAGGAACCTATGCAGTTGGGCCGGACAAAGTTATCTCCCGAAGAACGCGCTAGGCACAGAACTCTGGGCCTATGCCTCTATTGTGGGGCCAAAGGTAATTTCCGTGACACTTGTTCTCTTCGTCTGGAAAAACGCTCAGGGCTAATACATCTGAAAGGTGGAGTATTAGACCCTGAAATTTCATCTTCTCGTCTTCTCCTTTTTGTGTTGCTTCATGTCGGTGCTTCCTCTCGTTCGGTCACAGCACATCTGGATTCCGGAGCCGCTGCCAATTTCATGGATTGGGAAACTGCATCCTCCATGAGATTTACCCTTTTGCCCCTTACAACGCCATTGGTGGTCTTGACGATTGTTGGCACTGTTCTCCCAGGGGGCCCTAGCTGCTTCCAGACCCTTCCTGTTAAGATGTCAGTAGGGACACTCCACGAGGAGTGGATATCCTTCCTTGTCTTACCAAGGCTTCATCTCCTATCATATTAGGTCTTCCTTGGTTACGGCTCCATTCTCCACCCATTGACTGGTCTGCTGGACAGATCCTGGCTTGGGGTTCCTCCTGTTACTCTTCCTGCCTACTCAAGGGTACTTCAAAAGAGAAACTTCCTGTTGCCACCATCCCAGTATCTTCTGCTCTTCCCGCTGTATATAGCGATCTCTGGGATGCGTCCTGCAATAGTCGGACTGATGCACTCTCTGGGTCATGTGGTACTCTGGATGAGGGGCCCACCTGTGAACCTTGAGTCGATCTTTCACTCCAGTTTGCATGGCCATTTACCTTTGCCTGTCCCTAATCTCCCTTGGACGCACAGCCAGGCTAACTTGTCTGCAAGTTCCAGAGTCACTATGCCCTGTGATGCGATTGAGCTGGTCGCTACACCTGACAATACTATTCAGTCGGCCTCTGCACCAGTTATGCCAGTCCAGCCCATGCCCAATGAGCTTCCTGCTTCTTATTCAGGACCTTCTGTAACCTGGCCTTACCCTACTGCTACTATGTCTGTTCAAACCCGTTTAAAAGAGGCTCAATCCATCCTTTGGATAGACTGCCTCATTCGGCCTGGTGGGGTTTTCAATCTTTTTCTCAGGGCTCTCTGCATTCTGTTTGTGTTTCAGCTATCCAGCTTGACTCTTGTGACATGTCACCTTCTAACCAACCTGACCTCAGGGATCCACTGACCCCTGCCCAGTCTGGTGGTCCTGTGCTGGATGTCCAGCTCATCTTTAAGGGTCTGGGGGACCCTGCTCAGACTCCTGATCTTCTCATGCCCTTACCCCTTCCTAAAAAGCCTTTAGTCCTCAAGTCCTCTCGTCCTCTCCCTACCTCGGTTTACGGTCTCTGAGGATAATCTAAAATACGAGGTTAGTCAAGTTTTGGATTCCCGGCTCCGTAAAGGCATTCTTCAGTACCTCGTACATTGGAAAGGGTTTGGCCTGAGGAGAGGTCTTGGATCGCTGCATTTGAGGTCTTTGCTCCTCGTCTGTTGAGGAGGTTCCATCTGGAGTTTCCCTTTAAGCCTGGACCCAGGCAGGGGAGGGGAAGGCCTCGTAAGAGGGAGGGTACTGTCATGGTTATGCAGTGATCTTCCTCTGGTTGCTTACCTCCCCTCATGTGTTCTGACTACGAGGCCAGCCACTTCCACCTGGTGGTTTTTATAACCTCTCCTCTAAGCATGGCTCCACCCCAGGCCTTCTCAGGGAACCCTATATTAACCTGTGCACTGAAAGCCAACAGTGCTGATCAACCATTGTGTATTCATTGTTTGTTTGGCTTCCTGGTTCCTGCTTGCCGTGTGCTCTATGTTTGACTCTGTTACCGACCTTGGCGTGTTCTCAACAATTCCTGTCTGCTTGTGACCTTGACCTTTTGCATGTCCCTGACCATCCCTGTCTGCCTGTGACCCTGAACCTTTGGCGTGTACTCTGTTGTTCCTGTCTGCTAGTTGCCCTGACCTCTACTGTATCCCCTTACTATCCTTGTCGTTCCAGCCTGCTGCTTCCTTCTCCTGTAGTCTACTGTGAGCGTGAGCTGTGAGACCCTAGGGGCCGCGACCTGGAGCCAGACTGCAGCAAAGTCCATCCTCACTACTGGAGGCTCTGGCGAACACCCGCTGGCTCTTAGACTCTGCGCCCTGGGCAATCTATGCTCCAGCTCCCATTGGAATCTGTGTTAGTGATCCTGTAGACCTGTGTCCTGAATCTCCCTGGGTACAATCCGCAGCAGTCAGTCCTAAGGTCCACTACCTAGCGGTGCACTTCCGACTCCTACGGAGTGCATCTGTCACCTGGTCTCAGGTGACCTGACAGTTTGATCAGCCATGGACCCAGCTGATGTGCCGCTACCCGCAGATGATCCATTGCAGGGCTTAGTTCGCAGACTTGAGACCCAAGAATCGCATCAGACCCAGGTGATGCGATTCCTTCAGGATTTGGCATCCCGTGTTGAACAGGTTCAGGCCTCATTAGGACCCCCGGTTCAACAACCTAAGGTCCACTACCTAGCGGTGCACTTCCGACTCCTACGGAGTGCATCTGTCACCTAGTCTCAGGTGACCTGGCGCTTTCCCTGCATGGCTGTCCTCCTGTTAAAGTCTCAGAGACTTCCAATTAACATTGCAACTACCTAAGGGTGTCCTGGCCCTAACCATCTCTCCCAAGGTTCTGTTAAGAGAAATAAAATCTCTTTCGCATTCAAGAAGTGTCTGGCACCCAATCTAGCTTGCATTACACCCGCTATGCCATGCAACCCACCACATAGAGAAGGATGTCAGCTATCTCTGGCCCTGGAGGTTCTCATTAGACCGAAAGAGGACTGGGACCTTGCTACATAATGTAAAAAGGGCAGCTTACCTTGCTTTTACATTCTCTATTCTGGACCATCTAGCAAGGGAAATCCTAGGTATTTTTATTTATTTGTGAGGGGGCTGGGCAACTGTGTTTGCCATAATTACCCTGTCTGTACTGTGCAGGCAGATCTTTGTTATCATATGTAACTAGATTTGAACATGTCCTGTCCTAACAAAGGGTTAATGGTATAGAGGCTGACCTTCCTGCGTTGTGTGTTAAAGCGAAGCACCAGCCCCCCACTAAAAAACGTCAAAGTCAGCAGCTACAAGCACTGTAACTGCTGATTTTTAATATTATGTCACTTACCCATCCTGGAATCCTACGATGTCGGTGGCTTCATGGCTAGATCCATACTGCACAAGTGCGCTTTGTGAAGGAAGGAGAAGGGGGCCAAACTTCTGGGGGACTTTGCTGTGGCAAGGTCATCTAGAAGTGGGGATGGGTACCTGTCAAAAAACAGGTACCTGCTCCCCACTCCCCCCTTCCCCAACGAAAGATTCCAAATGTGGCAGCAGAGGGGGGGGGAGCAAACAAGCGCAACTTCAAATTGTGGGTGGAGCTTAGTTTTATTAAGGACAGACCTGGGACAGGCTCACTCTAACATTGTTCAAAAAACCTTGCAGTCAGTCATGACCCCTGTCTCAGAGAAACATCTAATAAACATTTTTAAGAAAATAAAAGTTTTTTTAGGTATGGTATGTGAATGAGAAGACAAACATATAGTGGTTTTTTTTCTCAAATTTGACTGCAAAAGTAAAGCTACACTTTAAAGGGGTTGTAAACCCTCATGTTTTTTCACCTTAATGCATCCTATGCATTAAGGTGAAAAAACACCTGTCAGTGACCAGCCCCCCAGCCCCCCTGTTTTACTTACCTGAACCCTCAAACTTGTCCCATGAGGGCATGCTCTCTCTCTGCCCAGGGTTCTCGGCTCTTGATTGGATAGATTGATAGCAGCGCAGCCATTGGCTCCTGCTGCTGTCAATCAAATTCAATGACGCGGGTACCTTGGGGTGGGGCCGAGTCCTGCATTTGGCGTCTATGGACGCCGAATGCTGGACTCGAGAGCGTGCCCGCAAGGTAACCCCCGGGAAAGCGCTTCTCTCCCAGGGGGTTATCTGATGGGGGGACGAGCCAAGAGAGCCGCTGAGGGACCCCAGAAGAGCAGGTTCGGGGCCACTCTGTGCAAAATGAGTTGCACAGTGGAGGTAAGTATGATATGTTTGTTATTTAAAAAAAATAAAATAAAACCTTTAGTGTCACTTTAAGATTTTTTGTATGTGTAGAGTTTTATTAGAATTATTTTGGAATATTATTGGAATCTATAGGGTGTGAGTAGAGTGCTGTCCTTGTTCACCTAACAGTAATCATTGTTTATCACAATATTACACAGCAGCTGATTTTAGTTTGTTTATTAACCATGCTTGCCGACCAGCCGCTGTTATTATACGGCGGCAGGTCGGCACAATCCCGCGAACCGTCGTAGCTGTACGTTGGTCCCTTCAAGCGGGACAGCAGGCACACGCCCGCGCTGCACATCAGGGGGTGCAGATGCTAGTGACCAGCGGTCGCCATGACCGCTGGCCACGAGCGTTCACGGGCACGAGAGGCAGAACAGAGACGTGTGTGTGTAATCCCAGTTCTGTGAGGAGAGGAGAGAGAGAGAGATTGTGCGTTCCTACGAGCTGGAAACTGTGATCTGTCATCTCCTATAGTCAGTCCCCTCCCTCCACAGTTAGAACACACACATAGGGAACACAGTTAATCCCTTGATCGCCCCACCCTAGTGTTAACCCCTTCCCTGCCAGTGACATTTACAGTGCCTTGCAAAAAGATTCACCCCCCCTTGGCATTTTTCATGTGTTGTTGCCTCACAACCTGGATTGTTTGAGGATTTGCATCATTTAATTTACAGAACATGCTCACAACTTTGAAGATGTTTTTTTTTTTATTGTGAAGCAAACAACAAACAGGTGTAGACATGTCACTGGAGAAGTGATCGAGGGGGTGTACATCTCACCTAGGTTGCTACACAGTGTGAGATGGTAAATCCAGGATGGATCAGTTTCTCAGCAGCGATATGCTGCTGAGTTGTTATTTAATTTTGCCGGGCCTGGGTTTATATGGAATGGCAGGTAGGTGTGGTAGAGGGACCTGTCATTCCACATCCCCCGATCCAGTTCTGGGTTTGGGATCAGGTGAGCTTTGATCCTAATTAGCCTGGGAAGCTAAAGGCTCTGCAGGGTCTGCAGGTGATTGCTCTCAGCCAGGGAATGAACAATCTGTGTGTTGAAGGAAGCTGCAAGCACAGCCACTGCTGGAGCTAAAACTCACCCTGCGATATCCAGGCGAAAGACGCTGTGTTTGTAAGTGTCAGATAGGTGAGCAGAACCTGTTAGTAAGCGCCCAGCCGGGCTAGGACTATATTTTGTTTGCTGGACTGTTTGTACCACGAATAAACGCCAAGATCTGCTTTATAAATTCCAAGTCTGCTGTGAACTGTGTCCAAACACACCCTACCCCGGGAAGATCCCTTACACAGGACAAAATAACAGAAAAATTTGCATAACTATTCACTCCCCTAAAGTCAATACTTTGTAGAGTCACCTTTTGTGGCTATCACAGCTCCAAGTGGCTTTAGATAAGTATTTATGAGTCTTGCCACATCTTACCACTGGGATTTTTCCCCATTCCTCCTCCTTGCAAAACTGCTCCAGCTCCTTCAAGTTGGATGGTTTGTGCTTGTGAACAGCAATCTTTTAAGTCTGACCACATATTTACTATTGGATTGAGGTCCAGGCTTTGGCTAGACCATTCCAACACATCTACATGTTTCCCCTTAAACCACTTAAGTGTACCAAATTAAAACAAGTGGGATTTTAAAGGTAATGTCAACAAAAGAAAAAATTATAATTTATGTATAAAAAGGAAAAAGATTTTTATTAATACAAAAAAGTATATATATATATATATATATATATATATATATATATATAATCAATTATTCAACATGATTATATAATTGTAAAATCTGTCTTAGACAATGAAATGTACAAAATATGCAGCAACAGAAGAGCGGCAATTCCAACACGTTTCAAAAGGTGCAAATAATTTCTTCTTCAGGGAAGCCACTCTCTGAAAACACATAATGTGAAATGAATATAGTATAATTACACTGAAAACAAATATTTGTATTTCACCATGTACAATAAACAGTGATAACAAGGGTGGACATGTGAGTAGTCCAATGTTGTCACTGTTTATTGTACATGGTGAAATACAAATACACATGATAAGAACTGGAAGAAACATTTTATATGACGAATGATCAGCCGATTATCTGATCGGTAGTATAGTGCTTTCCACAGCCGATTCTGACTTTTCGGACAACAACATTTTTTATCGTAAGTAAGCACAATCTCCGATTTCTGTTTGATTAATACAGTTTTAGCCTTTTGCTGAAGAGCAAGACCATACATACTTGGAAACGAAAGTATAAAATACAACACATTACATAAATTCTGAAGTTGTATTCTGGATTATTTCCTAAATGTATATAATATAACTGGATACTAATACCGCGTACACACGACCGGACATTTCGACGGACTTGGTCCGGCGGACAATCTGACGGACTTTGCAGCTGAGGTCTACCGGACTTTCAAACGAACGGACTTGGCCACACACGATCACTCCAAAAGTCCGACGGATTCGAACGTGAATGCGTAGAAAAAGGAAGTTCATAGCCAGTAGCCAATTGCTGCCCTAGAGTCCAGCGGACAAATTTGAAGCCAGTCTTATTTCTAGGTCCGCCGGACTTTTGGGAAGAAGAAGTTTGCTGGAGCCCACACGCGATCGAATTGTCAGATGGACTATGGTCCTCTGGACCAAGTCCGCCAAAAAGTCCGATTGTGTGTACGCGGCATAAAATTTATAGGGAAGCAAAAGAAAAGGCTCCTCTAAGTGTAGAAGTTGAAAACAGTTTAATATCCCCAGCGGGATTAAAAACACTTATGCCACGTACACGCGACCATTTTTTCCATCAGAATGAAGTTTTTTCCGACGGAGTTCCGCTGAAAAGGGACTTGCCTACCCATGATCACACCAAAGTCCAATCGTCCAGAATGCGGTGACGTACAACACGTACGACGGGACTAGAAAAAGGAAGTTCAATAGCCAGTAGCCAATAGCTTCCCTTGCGTTGTTTTTGGTCCATCGGACCAGCATACAGACGAACGGTTTTCCCAATAGAAATTGATTCCGTCGGAAAGATTTAAAACATGTTCTATTTCTAGGTCCGTCAGAATTTTCGAAAAAAAAAAAAAAGTTCACTGAAGCCCACACACGATCAGACTAGCCGATTAAATGATTCCATCTGACTTTTTCTGCTGGAAAGTCCGACCGTGTGTACACGGCATGACAAGATCAGGAGATACAGAAGGTATATCATGATAAAATGCAGGTAATACAACATCAGGAGGGTCCACAGTATGTTAAAAGGCTCCCAGGACTGTTCGTATGTTGTGACACAGAGGCTCCAATAGATTCATCAACGGAGTATCCAGAACCCTGGTGGAAATGACACAATCCGAGTCCGAAGGGAAGGAAGTCCCGAACGTGATGTCAGCGGTAAGGGACAGCAGCCGGCGTGGACTACAAACTGGATGTGGTCATAAGAAAGGGACGCGCTTCGGAACTCTACCTGGTTCCTTTATCAACCTATGACTACAGATACACCCATGCATAATTCATTTTTAATTGTTAGTTTCTGAACATGGTGGGATTCATCAACCAGATATTGAAATGGATTAGAACTATAAATCAGTTCTTGGTTATCTGCTGCTATTCCTAATTAAAAAGTATAAATGTGCATGCACATTAGAAGTAAACACTCTCTGAGATATGTTCAGCTCAGGCTACTTCTAAATACTGATTTATTCGTGGGCGGTGTTAATATTTTATACAGAAAGATACGTCATTACTATGTCAGTCTAATTGGTACATCTTATTGGTTACAATACAAGAGAAATGAAGAAACTTGATGCTTGAAGTTTGGTTGAAGCTGGTTCTGTTATCTCGAATGCATTTGCTTTTAATGTGGGGGATGTAGGGTATAGACGCCATCTTGGCTCCGCAGAACAGGGTCAATCTGTATGCTACATAATAAGTAAGGAGCATGGGAACATGTATACACATAAGCAAATAGACATTTTCTGATTATCATTATGTACATTGGATTCCTTAACAGTCCCCCCTAAAATGGCTATTTTCTTCTGTCCCTCATCTAAAAGGTCCTACTCACCTGGCCCATTCTCCTCAGCAACTCTTTTTAAGCTGTATATAGAGTTGGGCAGCAACTAGTTCACTACCCCCCTCGATACAGCTGGAGAAGGGCAATCAGGTGCTATCTACCCCTATAACCCTAGAGGATTGTGAGATTTTGGACAGGGAGTGACTGTAGAGGAGTGAAGGGTTTGTCACCCTCCATCATAAGAGGGTCCTCTTCTTCTTAGTGGAGAAATGTAGGTGGGCTGTTGTCTACAGCCTTGCTCATTAACTTCTTTACGAAAGGTAGAATACAGCATACAATCGGGGGGTAAAAGAACCAGGATTATTAGTACCGTTACCCCTATCTGGGCGAGCACCTTCTGACACCCACTCATCCAGCTAAAATATTGATCCCATGGGTCTGTAATACCGGAGTTCTTCTTCAACTCCAATGACAAATCTTCTCATTTCTTTATAGCTAAAGTTACTTTACCATTTGGGCCGGTATTATCAGGAATGTAGGTGCAACAGGTTCCCGTTTTTCTATTTTACAGACACTTCCTTTCTCAGCTAACAGCATGTCTAAGGCCACCCGGTTCTGGAATGTCATGTAGGAAGTGGGGGGTAACTGGCCAGCAATTCCCTGGCTTTGAATTCATCAGGGACCCCCCTTGGGACCCCTATAGCATCTATGTACACATGAGGGTCAAAGCTTCCGGAGAGAGCTGCTCGCTTCCTCCTCTGACTGTGTGCTGGGTCAGTGTATGTATCAGGGGTATCTTCTGCTAGGATATGGAGGGGCGTAATCACCTTTTCAGGGCACATTCACCGGTCCAGATACCCTCTAATCTGGTCCTATGTTTCAACCCACTGTCCCTCCCAGGAACCACAATTCTGGCCCCAGTAAGTGTCTGTAAAACACACATATTACCATCAGGGATGTCTCACCTTACCAACAGGGATGTCACTGTACCAATGGCATTGCCATGAAAGAGTCAAACGGACAAGGTACTATGTCACAGTAATCAAAGGTAAAGGTGGTCACATGTGTCCCTGAAGAGTTGTACCAAAATGTAATTATGTTATCATTTTTTGTGATGACCACCTCCTGAGCCTCCCCCCTAGACCAAACAGAAAAAGGATATGCAGCATGGTCGTCATGAAGTGGGCGGGATCTTGTCCTTGGGGGTGGAGCTTTCTTGCAGTGGGAAGCGTGTATTCAGGTATTCTTCCCGGCCAATTCCACTGAGGTGGCTGTGGTCAGCAAAACTTGGAATGGACCATCATATCTGGGTTCAAGAGAATGTTTTCTCACAAATTTCTTTACCAGCCCCCAATCTCCAGGCAGTAGTTGGTATGTTCCTGTATCTAATTCAGGATCTGGAATGGAAGAAAACACCTGGACATGCATTTGGGTTAATTCTCGTGATAATGCGGTTACATAATTAGTCAACACATCAGATTGCAACTGTAACTGTTGTGGAAAGTGACAGCCAAGTCTGGGGGCTGAACCAAACTAAATTTTATAAGGGGATAGGGCATATTTCCCCCGGGGTGTGTGTCTGACACTGAACAGGGCAGTGGGCAAACTGTCTGGCCGACTCATGTTAGTCTTTGGGCCATCTTTAACATCCTGTTTTTCTAGTGTCCCTTTCATCCTTTCTACCTTCCCGCTACTTTGAGGGTGGTAAGGGGTGTTTAGAGCCAACTGAACCCCCAGTGCTGCCCTAATCTTTTGTAAGGGTTGCTGTGAAGGCTGGGCCTGATCGCTCTCTATCACCTCTGGGACCTCAAATCTACATACTATCTCACTCAGTAGTTCCTTAGCTGTGGTCCTGGCAGTCATGTCCACCTCCACTAGGGGGCGTATTCGAATCTGTCACTCCTTTGACATTTGGGAGTGATCAATTTGTATCCTCTGGAAGGGGTATAGAGCTTTTGCCAGGTGCTTCTTCTGTGCCTTTTCTGTACATTCTGGGTTACATTTGTTGCAGATAGTGCATGATCTACAGAAGTTGTTGGTCAATGGAGTAACTCATAAGTTCATAAGAGTCTTTGTCAAGTGGGCAGTTCCATTTCCCCATTGCACCATGGCTGGGTACATACTCCTGGGTAGACAAGGCTTCTTGCTGCACTCGAATAGTCCATCTCTGAGAGTTCCTCCTCTCCGTTTTCCAGCTTTTCTTCTCATCCAGACTTGCTACTTCCTGTAATTATTTCAGATAAACTCTGTCCACTGGGAGAGTCTGTAGGGTATGCACAGGGTGGTCTTCTTCTACCACCCTGCTGTCCACTTCCCGTGGAACACTGCCTGTCTGTTTGGCAGCTGAATCGTCTAGATTGCCTCGAGCTTCCTTCGAGTTTAGTTTGTCGTGTGCTTTACTTTAGAATAGTCACTTGGGTTGGGAGAAGCAGGGCGTCCATCAAGTCCTTGATGGCTGAGCTGTTTCACAGGTGTTCCTGCAGCCGTTAGGAACCCTCTGTCCTTCCAGATAACACCAAAATCATGGGCAACGCTGAAAGCATATCTTGAGTCCGTATGAATGTTGGCTCTTTTTCCCTCTGCCAATTTACATGCTGTAGTAAGTGCTTGCAGCTCTGCCACCTGTGCAGACATCACCGGCGGTAAGGTTTCAGTTTGGAGAACCGAGTTTTCAGCGGTGACCTGGATCCTGCAGGGGTATTTCACTCATGGTGGGGATATGCGTGGTTTCCAGCCGCATTCGTTCGATGCAGTTATGGGGTGACAAGTCAAGACTCGACTCCTCCTCCTTACCCCCCTCGAGAAGTGGAAGAAGGGTGGTAGGTTTCGGTGTTTGACAACGTAATAGAGTAATGCTGTCTAGAAGGTAGAAACACAGGAGTCTCAAGTGTCTGGCAATGGACAGATGTTTTGGCTGGATCTTGGTGGAGTATGGGAGCAATGTCATGGGGAGCAAGCAGAACGAGGCAGAGTCCGAGAGCCAAGTCCAAAGTTTTGTCAAACAAGGCTTGTGCAGCAAAGACAGCTCGCAGACACGATGGGCCTCCTCTTGCTATCGCATCCAGCCGACAGGAATAATATCCTATAGGGCGTAGGCAGATGCCGTGTGATTGGGCGAGTACACCTGTAGCATGTCCCAGATGTTCGGATACAAAGGGCTTGAACGTTTTGTCGTAGTCTGGGAGCCCTAGCGCCAGAGATGGTGTGCTTGAAGGCCTCAAAGTTGGATATTGCTTCAGGAAACATCTGGAAGGGGTCTGCTTTCAGGGTATCATACAAAGCTTGCATCAGTAGGGAGCCTTCTGGAATCCATGCTCTGCAATACGAAATTAGTCCAAGGAAGGAATGAAGGGGCTTCTGGCCTTGTGGCAGTGGGATGTCAGAGATTGCTTACACCCTGTCTTCAGTGAGGTGTATTGTCCCATGGGACAAGACAGTGTCCAAGAACAATTACAGATGTTGAGCACCACTGCAATTTGGGCTTTGAGGTTTTGCAGCCCTGTTTGGCAAGATAGCACAACTGGCTTTCTGAGGTGACTTCAACAGTGGGTAAGTCAGCTGCACAGTGGAGAAGGTCATCAACATATTGGAGGAGAATCACTTCCAGGTGATCCTCTTGTTATGTGTCAAGTATGATAGCCGTAGCATTTGCAAACTAGCTTGGAGAGTTCTGTGCCCCTTCTGGCATAACTGCCCAGGTATACTGTTTCTTTTCGTGGGAGAAGGCAAAGAGGTACCTGCAGGAAGGATGCAGGGATACACTGTAGAATGCATTTGCCAGGTCCACCACAGTGAAGTACTCAGCCATTGGAGGTACAGCTGATAATAAGGTATGTGGATTTGGCACAATTGGGGTGTCCAACACTGTGACTTCGTTAATTGCTCGCAGATCCTGCACCATCCTGTATCTGTCAGGTTCTCCCTTAGGTGTTTTCTTCTTGACAGGAAAAAGAGGTGTATTACATGGTGAGGTACAGGGGATCAAGGCCCCATTCTGGACCAAGGCAGCTACATGTTTTGAGATAGCTTCTGATTGAGCCAACTTAAGTGGGTATTGTGGTTTCCGGGCAATGATGTGCCCTCTTTGAGCTTGACTGAAACTGGTGGCACTTTTAAGTGACCAATGTCTTCCGGGCCTGTGGACCATAGACACGCAGGAATTCTGTCAAGTACTTCTTTTGGTATTGAACTTGGAGTTATTGCTTCATGAAGTGTCATCAGGAGAGGCAGAGAATACAAAGCAGATGAGTCTTCCAAGGATAGGGGAGTATGTAACTTCACCCCCCCTATAGGTGTGAAAATGATTGACGCCTGTAGTCTGGACAGCACATCAGCTCCTTGTAGATTCAAGGGACATGTAGAGGACACCGCGAATCTGGTAAGCAAATCAGGAAATGTCCCCACTTGGAGAGGCTCAGTGAGTGGACTGGAGCGGGGCACCCCATCCACTCCCACGCAGGAAACATCAATAGTGGAAAGGAAAGAATTATCAGGCAGGTCCTCAGCCCTCAACACACTCCTGGCTGCACTCATGTCAATGAGACAAGTGGTAGGTTTTCCTTGTATAGGTAACGTGACCTTTGCTAGGGTTCCCCCAGTCTCATTTGAGGACACTGTCATAAGGGGTGACACGGGTTTTCTCGTTGCGGAATCGGAGGAGATAACGTTATTTATTATTGGCCTTGGAGTTATTGCTTTGGCATTATTTTTTTGGTTGAATAATAATGATTTGATTTGGTATATTTTCTATATTTTTGGATGCATACAATGCATTTTTACGTTCTATTGGCAGATAGCGTGTCTAATTTTTATTTTTTTTCTAATGCTCAATTAAAAAATTGTGGAGAATAATACTTGGCTATGTGTTTTACTTCAAATTACAGTTTGGGAGTAGGCAGTAACATTTTAAAAAATACAATGTAAAATTAACAAGGGACACCAACATAGTTGTATCTTTGATCCTAAAAACTACGGGATAATGGTGTTGTAACTTGCCCAAAAAAAAAAAAAAAGCATAATAATAATATTCTTGACATCACTAGAAAAAAAAAGCCTTTGAAAATTAGTTTGCAATAACTCCATCAGTATCACCAGCAAAGCAGCTTCATTATTATCCCATTAAAGAAGAAGAGAATTGTGCGCTGCATTTGAAGATTTCATAATTTGCCGCGTCACAAATGTTAATTCTCCATTACAAACGCGAGTTTACAAGACAGACCGCTTCCGGCTCGTCCTTGCTTCTGAGCATGCGTGTTTGTACTTTGGACTTTTGTCCTACAGACTTGTGTATAACCGCTCGGAAAATCCAACAACACACATTTGTTGGTGGAAAATTTGAAAACATGCCATCCAACATTTGTTGGCAGAAAGTCAGACGCAACAATTGTCCGATGGAGCATACACACGGTTGGATTTTCCACCAACAGCCTGTCATCGAACATTTCCCGATGGAAAGTCCGATCATGTGTACGAGGCTTTAGTGTCTCAAATTAACATACATGTGTTTTTGCTTTCCTTGCTCTTTTCCAAGTCCTGTTTTGTTGAACAAAAAAATTTGTAGCAAATTTTTATGTTTTATGTGTTTTGTTAATAATTTGTTTTGCAGATGGATGCTCAATCCAAGTAATGCATTTTACACTCACACCCCCCGATTCCAAAAAAATGTCATGCAACAGAACAGATGAAGGAGAAAGTAGCAAAATTTGGGAGGTGTCTTCACCCTATCAATGGTGCAGACATCATCAAAAACTGAAAAGACCTCTAATCCCTCTGCACTCCATACCCAAGAAAAAATAAGAAAGAATTTCATTTAGTTTTGCAAAGACACATTCCTAAGTTCAACTGTGATGCATGCCAAAGGCCCATTTTAGACCTTGTTTAATAGAAAACACCAATTGCCTTTCACTAGAAACATTTGTTAGTCCAGTCCTGGAAATCTGCATCTGCTTTACTATTAATTTCCATAAAAATTGGGTTCCAGCATCTAGATGCGCAACCGCTGTGTATGTGAGATGCGCAACTGCTGTGTGCATGGAAGTATGTACATGTGGCACATATTTGGTTCCCGGAAGCGGTGGCCAACACACAGGAATGACATCACGCCCCCACGGTAAAGGTGCTTGTGCTACTGCTAATTTCTTCCTAACACCATGCCCCGCTCACTGTTCTCTGAGGAAGAGATGATAATTATTTGCAAATTAAGATTGTTAGTTATTTTTACATGGGGTGGTGTTTGTGTAGGTCATGTTTTTGAAAGGCCATGGCTTGTGAAACTCAAAACCCACTCAAAACTTCACCCGGTGCCAAAAAATTGTGCACACACATAAAGAGAAACACAAAAAAGTGCAACGGGTACACAAGCCCTCTGAAATCAGAGGGCCTTGCCCTGAATCCCCCCGGGCGTTAGGTTCCAGACAGGAACAAGGGTACTTAAAACATGGTCTATCTGGCCGAAACCAGACAGACCCCTTTCTTTGGAAGGTCTGCCGAAACAGACCAACCCAAGTACTAGATAGGGCTCCCGCGAAGGCAAACCCCAGAAGAGAGAGGGGAAACTAAGCCAGAAGGCTTTAAGACAGGTCCGAGGACCAGTGACCCTACTCATCAAACGTGCAAGTGACAAACACAAAAGCGTGACAAACAAAGGTAATAAATAGAAAGTGGGGGAGAAGGAAGGTCATGTGTGTATGTCTAAATCAGTGATTCTCAACCAGGGTTCTGTGGAACCCCGTAGGGTTCCTCCAAAGGCAGCTAGGGGTTCCTTCAGCATTGGGCAATTTCTGCCTCTCAGGTAAGTTCCCACTGACACCATTGTTCTTTTTGGCTATCTGTATGGAGGTAATTCTTCCCAATGACCACAAGTGTAAGGACCATTCTTCCCACTGACCATCACACTATTTTATCACGAGTTGCAGATTTCTAATTTTTAGCAGGGGTTCCCCGAGACCGGAGAACTATTTCAAGGGTTCCTCTGTGTTGAAAAGGTTGAGAAAGCCTGGTCTAAATGGTTTGGCCTCAAAACACACACCTACTTCCTGTGTACAGATTCACTTCCGGGCCAATGTATATTGCTTCCTGCTTCAGTGTGTGTGTATATATAGATATATCTATAGATGTAGGTTCTTGTGTCCACCAGCAGAGAGAAGTTGGGTAGATGCCACACTCCCAATTCTGGAGGCATAATAATGGTCTAGCACAGGGGGTCTTCAAACTACCTCCAACCTCCAGTTGTTCAGGAACTACAATTCCCATCATGCTTCGTCATGTCTGTGAATGTCAGAGTTTTACAATGGCTCATGGGATGTGTAGTTCTGCAACAGCTGGAGAGCCGTAGTTTGAAGATTCCTGATCACTCTAGCACAGTGATGGCGAACCTTGGCAACCCAGATGTTTTGGAACTACAGTTCCCATGATGCTCATGCACTCTGCAGTGTAGTTGAGCATCATGGAGAAATGTAGTTCCAAAACATCTGGGGTGCCAAGGTTCGCCAACACTGCTCTAGCATGTCTTGAAAAAAGGTGTTTTTTTTATGTGCCTTATATAATGCCCAAGGAAAATACAAGTGGGTCATGGCACATCTACATTCCAAATTTGGCACTTAAGATGGTCATGCACTTTGCAATCTGATTTAATTACTCGGCCCAGTATCAGAGAGATCACCTTTGCCGCTTCTTCCCAAAATGGGCACATCTTAGGGCAGAACCACCATATGTGCCCATGTGTCGCTCGCTCTCCACATTCCCTCCAACACAGGGGCGAGGTGGAGTCAGACATTGCATGTAATCTTACTGGCATATAATGCCAGCGAGATAAAAGTTTAAATTTTACCTCCGTCGCTCTACTCAAGGTGGCGGTAGGGTTGCCACCTCATCCCTTTAAACCAAAACACATACGAATTTCTAATCCTGCATACACACGACTGGACTTTTTGACTGACTTGGTCCGGCGGACAATCCGACGGACTTTGTAGCTGATGTCCGCCGGACTTTCAAACCAACGGACTTGGCCACAAACGATCACTCCAAAAGTCCGACGGATTCGAACGTGATGGCGTAGAATAAGGAAGTTCATAGCCAGTAGCCAATAGCTGTCCTAGCGTCGGTTTTAGTCCGTCGGAATAGCACACAGACGACCGGATTTTTCGACCGGACTCGAGTCCGTCAGAAAGATTTGAAGCAAGTTTTATTTCTAGGTCCGCCGGACTTTTGGGAAGAAAAACTCAGCTGGAGCCCACACACAATCAAATTGTCCGAGGAATTCCAGTCCGCCAGACCAAGTCCGTCGAAAAGTCTGGTTGTGTGTACGCGGCATAAGGCAAATTAAATGCAGATAAGGCACCAAGTGAATTTAATTACCACCTCAATCAGCCATAGAACCCCTGTAATTAATATGTGTTCAGTTTTAAAGGGGTGAGGTGGCAACTCTAGGTGGTGGGCATATAAGAAAGGTGTATAACCTGAAAGTGTAATTCACTTTCGATATGAGACTAGAATGCAACAAAAAAAGAAAACGGATGATCATTCGTTCCGATATTCTCATCGTGTGTACGGGGTTTTAGTCATGCTCCCCAGATTAAAAGTGACACCGACCCACTGATTAGAGAACGACCCCCCCATGTAGGTGTATTTACTTATTTATTTTTGTCCACATAAACAATGGCGATCCTACAAAACCAGGCAGAACGGCACTAATCACCCCCCCCCCTCCTGCTCTATAATTAACGCCACCTCTGATTTTTTTTTTTTTGCATTACGGAAATCAGGCCAGTCGGCCTTTCACGTCAGTAGCTGATGAATGGAATTAGTCCTGACAGCCTGAGTCTGTGCGCCGGGCACGGCAGTCAAGCTACCAGCGCAGGGCTCCTAAGGCATCTCCGAGAGCTTAGAAGGGGCATCCAAAAAAAAGCGTAAAAAGGCAAGAGATCAGGGGAAGAATGAAGGAATCAAACATTAAATTCACAAAAGGCACTAAAAAACAACAAATAAAAAAAAAAAAAAAAAAGCACAGGGGAGCAGGTTGTGAAAGGTCTATACCGAGCTGCCAGCTAGAAGAAGCAAACCTCTTCATAGCTTAAAAAAAAAAAAAAACACATGCAGACTACTCATAAATTATACAGCTCATCTGCATATTCAAGGCTGGAGACATTATGCAAATGCGGAATGATTTGCACACTGTATTTTTTTTTTTGTGTGTGTGTGTGGCACGGCAGAGATTTAGCTCTTTGGGAGAAGGAGGAGAAAACCTGTACGGCAAAGGCAGGGGCGATAATGGCATCTCTAGCCCTACAATCTGTTTCCCCCTACAGAGGTCTTTGCTAAACAAACACTCCTTCTGCAGAACACCCTCCAAACAAAGCATGTATTTGCATGGCTAATTGTGCTATTAATTAACTGGTTGAGTGCTAGCAAGCTGAAAAATACGTTCAAGGCCTTTTTTTTCTCTTTTTTTTTTTTTTCGCAATGGAGACGTGCCGACTATGTAAAGAAGCAATATCGTGGGCACCGGCCTCTCATTATCGTAGAGTGTGCCAACACGTAAATGCAATACATGTTGGCTTCTGTATGAAATCCCGGGGTTGAAGGCATAAAAAAAAAAAAAAAAAAAGTATAGAATGTTTGGGGGAGGACGGGCGACGGCGTGCAAGGCACTTCATAATTATTTCATCTGATGAGGCGTTTTGCTGCCACCGGGGATTATTTTACCTAATTGCAGGGTGTTAATGGGGGTAGGGGAAGACAAGGAGGGGTGGCATGGTAGAAGTTCAGGATGGCTCCCATGTCTCAGGGGGAGGAGAGAGGGAGTGCCTGGCTTATTTAGAATAAAACAGAATGGCAGTACAGTATATAGTCATGCGGAGGCAGTTTCCACCACAGTTCCTATCAGCTGTTCTCCAATAAGCAGCCAACATTGTCGTACTGCTACGCTTTTTTTAATTTTTTTTTTCCTCCTTCCCTTTTCCTATGCTGCAGGCTTTCGCTCTGCCCCCTCCCCCCCCACACGCCCAGCAGACCCATGCCAGGCTGCGGCTCATACCCTCTGGGAAAAGTTAACAGTAATTTTTTTTTTTTTCAGCTTTTAAATCAATTAGCCGGTCTGTTAATTAACATCAAGCCGACAGGAGGAGGAGGAGGTGGAGAGAGAGAGCCTGCATGGGCGGATGGCAGACGAGCTGGCACCATGCCATCCACTCAGTGGCAACGCCACAGTTTTTCGTGTGATATCGGCAGCGGGTATATGTCACGGCGGCCAATGAAGTGGGTCTGGAGATCCTTTTTTTTTTTACAGCTCCAGAGCAGACAAAGGAAGGGCACCGATTGCCAGAGCCAGCCTACTAAACCCGGGGAAGCAAGTGTAGGTGGCGTGTGGGAAGCCAGCATTTGGGCACGGGGGTGACTAATGCGTCTCTACCTCCCAACAACCCCCCCCCACCCCCACCGCAAAGCGTTCCTTCTGCCGCAGTGTGCGAGCAGTGATGTATCCTTCCACGCCATCGCAGTTGCCAAGCTGCGGATGCCCGCCTTTGACTATGGAGCCAGCGGTTAAACATGGAGGAATAAAATCCATCTGCGGGAAAGGAAAAAAAAAAAAAAAAGAGGAACCGTGCCAAGGACACCGGGCATCTTTCACAGCATTACATCTTCCTCTGGGGACTATTTTTTCCTTGCGGCTCTGGAAGCTCGTTTGGCAATTAAGTTTTTTTTTACAATTAACGCAGGAAGAGACGCCTCGTCAACAACAAACAAAAGGGGGTCTGGCCCGCGGGTTTTGCAGGAATGGCAACGGGGGCGCTCTTTCGTTACTGCCACAGTATGGCCGCTGCCAGCCATTGTGAGAGAAGAAGATGCCAGCCATGGAGGTGGCAAGGGGCTTAGGAAGTGGAATGCGTGACTATGCACACCTCTGTGCAGGTACTGGAGTCTCAATATGGCATCAGGATATCACACTTGTGCTCAGCTCATCAATACACATAAAAAAAAAAAAAAAAAAAGCACGCACACATCCAGTTGCAGGTACGTGGCAGGAAGAAAAAAAAAAGAAAGAAAAAAGAGGCAGCTCCCCAGAAGCATCAGGATCAGAAGGCTGGGAGACATCTATCTGCATTTGCTGCTATCACCAGGGAGATGAATAGGGCCGAACCAAAAAAAAACCTTTCTGCCTATGTGGAAAGCGTCACTCGCAGGAGTCCAAACTTAGGAGGCAGTCAGGAGTGTGCCACTTGGCACCACATGCCTATGAAAAAAAAAAAAAAGCTTTGGGCACACTCCAGATGCTTCCCGTGACGGTATCATTTTCTTCTGCTTATCTCGGATGGGTACTCACATGGCTGATGCTGTAGGTCTGCTGGCGCTGGGGCCAAAAACCTGGCGCTGAAAACAAAAAAAAAAAAAACAAACAAAAAAAAATAAAACATGGATAAGTGATGCCAACTGGATAAGGATCTTACAAAAAAAAAAAAATTTAAGAAAAAAAATACGCCGAGGGTGTACGTTGCTTCGCCCGTTGTGTGGGGGGTAGTGACAACCTGGCTCGGAATATAAGACCCGCACCGGATTTACAGCTGCGCTCTTGGCTTCTGATTAACCGTAGTTGGAGGATATTATTATTTTTTTTTTTTTCGAGTATTGTTAATAAGTCCGCTCTGGTTTTTTTTTTAATGAGGAATAATTGTTTAGCTAACGAGCTTTGGCACACTATGAAATAATGAAGTGCCCTATACGCACACACTGTCTGGATTACAAAGACGAGCAAAAAAAAAAAAAAGAAGGAAGATTCTTGCATGTGGATGAAGGGTGTACAGCCCCCTCAGCAGGAGAAAACCAAAAAAAAAAAAAAATGCAACGATGGGCGATGGGTCCCGGAATCTTACTCCTCTGCCAAGGGGCGTACGGAGCCCCCACCGTAAAAAAAAAAAAAAAAAAAAAAAAAAGAGCGGAGGGGCGGCAGAGGGTTATTAAACTCACACAGCCTGAAGTCGGCAGCTAATGTCTCTAGTGGTTAATCATCCTACAGTGCTATGGCTTTGTGCATATCTCATTTGCATCTCATTAGAGCCGCTTGTGCAAGAAGCTTATTCGCGGCGGAAGAAAGTTGAGAAATTCTGTGGAGAGAACGTCTCTCTAGCTCTCTATGTGAGTGCACGATCGCCTTCGGAAAGCTACCCAATCCCAGATGGAAAGTGGGGTTCTGCCTTGGCATTCCTGGAGATAATTGGAGCTGCGGCACGTTCTTCTGTCGGGTTCTGTGTTCTTGGTGTTTGGTAGATCGTCGCTGCTCTATGGTACTGGCGGGGAGGAGAGGGGGGGGGGGGGTTGTATAACGGGTACTAGTGGCATAACATGGATGCTTGAGATGAGGCGGAATGCTCATTTTAGTTTCTATCGCCCAACTTTCAGTGTGCCCCTCAGCCATTGCCTTGGACTGTATTCCCCAAAATACACAGGTAAGGTCCCCTCCCCCCCTTCCTCCCTCCCTTCCCTCCCCAGGTGTGTGTTATGTGACTGGTGTGTGCGAGATGTCGCAGGCACGCTTATATTGTGATACATGCAGATGTCGCTGTTGTTCTGCGGAACGCTGTAATGATATGCAAAAACATAATGACTCTGTCAGAATTTTGAGCAACTGCAATTCTCGAGAGCAGGACAGTAGTGGAGGAAGGTGGGGGGAGAATTATGCCGACGTGAAACACGGGAATGTACTTTAATTACAAGCCAATTTTACCGCAGGGGCCCCACAGATGATTACAGGAATGTAGAAACTGTGACATTCGGAAAGAAAATCATGCATAATGTTAATGCAATTAGACACGTCTTGCGCCAAATGGCGATCTAGTAGCAACAGTGTGATGACGATCTGATCTGTGATGTACATGGTGGGGTGGGGGTGGGGGAGGGGGATTAGCAAATAAGGCAGACCACACATGGACACCTTAGTGGAAGTCCAGTGGTTTGGGGGACTGCAAGCCCCTTGCATTTTTTGTGCTAGTCCCTGTCTGCAAGTCCTGCTGGGATTTCTAGTTCTGCAATTGAATGACTCCATATTGCTTGTGTTTATTCGATAAACCTTCTTGTTATCATCGCTGAATACCAAACCTGTAAAAGAAAAAAATATATATATATATGCATGCTGCCATTGCTAGCTTGTTTTTGAGGGTGCGGGTAGGGCCAGGCCAAGAAACAGGCAGTATAGGCCTTGGTCCTATTGGTAAATCAGAATAGTGTAGGAGGGGCGCAAAAAAAAAAGCAACCTACGGTGCTAAAATAGTTCACAGCCCATGAAGGAAGGGTGGGGAGCGTGCACTTGGGCCTTGCTGCCTTGGGTGCTAAAGTACTATGTCCCAGCACTGGTTACAGGCTCTAAGGCAGTCTTGCTCGGGCCATCCTTCACTACTTACTGACTTGTAATAGGTATGCAGGTACGGCATTGCAGGTGTAAGCAAGTATTGCATCACTGGCTGCATCCTTTAACCTCCATCCTTTAACCTCCAGAAAGTTGCGTTTAGCCGGGACCAAAGGTTAATGACTTGGCAATAGCATTCAGTCCTCCTCAGAAAGGCACAGAGTAGTTGACTGACACTGGGCATAATACCCTCTGTTGATCTCGGGGGCCTTGCGCTCTTTGGCCTGCCTGACGAAATACTGAATGTAGGGATCTTTTCAACAATTAAGCATTGGAAGGCTAAAAGGTGACATTCCTGGAGTGGTTTGCTTTCAAAAACATGCTATTAATGGCAGCTTCCGTATTTCTATGCTGACAAGCTCCCCTTAAAGCACAGACTCTAACCGTACCCCATTAAAAAAAGCTATATTCCACAATCTGCTTAGGCCGGGTTCACACTGGTACGACACAACTGTTGAATGACTGTCATCCTACTTTGCCCTGCGACATCGCTCCTACTTCCATCCGACGTGAATGAACAGGATACGTTTTTGCTTTAAAAACCTGTACTGTGTTTTATTTTTGACACTTTTTTTTTTTCGGTGAATGGGTAGGGGTACAATGTACCCCATATTCATTCACATAGGGTGGGATCTGGGGGGCTTCCAAATTTCAATAAGCCCCCACGCCCACAGACCCCGACAACCAACGGCCAGGGTTGTCGGGAAGAGGCCCTTGTCCCCATCAACATGGGGGCAAGGTGCTTTGGAGTGGGCGGGCACATGGCCTCCCCTACCTCAAGGCACCCACCCCCCCCATATTGAGGGCATGTCTGGCCTGGTATTGGTTCAGGGGGGGGGGGGGGCGCTCGCTCGTCCCCTCCCCCTTTCCTGACCTGCCAGGCTGCGTGCTCGGATAAGGGTCTCGTAAGGATTTTGGGGGGGACCCAATGCCGTTTTTTCAGCATGGGGGGTTCCCTTTAAAATCCATGCCAGACCAAAGGGCCTGGTATGGTCTTGGAGAGGGAATCCTTTCTGGGTTTTTTTTTATTCTTTATTTTGGCATGGGGTTCCCTTTTAAGATTATCAGAGCAAAAGTCGCATGCCAAAGTCGGATCAGTTAAGACCGCGATCCGACTTTGATCCGACTTCAGTGATATTCAATGGGCTGAAGTAGGATCGAAGTCAGACCAAAGTAGGGCAGGGAGCATTTTCAAAGTCAGACCGACTTGTGTTGGACCAGCCAAGATGGCTCTCATAGGGAAACATTGATTTTCACACGTCATGCAGCATGAGCTCCCAATGTCGGAGCGTTTGTCGTACAAGTGTGAACCCAGACAAGTTCCTTTTCCTGTTGCTGTAATCACCACTTTGGATGTCACACGTCGGATGGTTAGGCCGAGGATCCGACTTTGATCCGACTTCATTGATATTGAATGGGCTGAAAACTGACCAAAGTCGGACCAAAGTAGTGAAGGAACCTTTTTTAAAGTTGGACCGACTTGTGTCGGACCAGTTAAGACGGCTTTCATAGGTAAACATTGATTTGTACACGTCATGCGAAATGTGCTCCCAAAGTGGAAGCGTATGTCGCAACAGTGTGAACCGGGCCGTATGCACTGCAACCAATGACTTCTGCTGCTACCTTATGAGTCCTTACACAGCATGGCACTGGGCAACATTGCCTTTGGGCACAATGTGTACTTCAAGAGCCCTCTAGAATGAAAAGTACAGTATATTTTCAGTAAGTAGGTCTTTTTAGTTATTATTGTAACACGATGTAACATTTTACTTGCTTGCTGTTTGACATTTAATTAGGGCCTGTCCACACCAGAACACGGTGCGGGAAACCCATGTTCTGTATGCATTTCCTGCACGTGCCATCTGCAACGGGTGTCAATGCAAAACTAATGACACCCCAAATGCAAATGCGGTGTGCCGTGCAATTTGATTGTAGTGATACCACTTCTGTACCATGCGATGCAGTTGCAGTGATACCTCTTCTGTACCATGCCATCTGGTTGCAGGGATGCCACTTCTGTACCATGGGATTCAGTTAAAGGGATGCCACTTCTGTACCATAAGATTCGGTTGCAGGGTTGTCACTTCTGTACCATGCCATCCAATTTCAGGGATACCACTTCTGTACCATGCCATACGATTTTAGGGATACCACTTCTGTACCATGCCATCTGATTTCAGGGATACCACTTCTGTACCATGCCATCTGGTTGCAGGAATGCCACTTTTTTACCATGCCATCTGGTTGCAGGGATGCCACTTCTGTTCCATGCCAGCCAATTGCAGGGATACCACTTCTGTACCATCCAATCCGGTTGCAGGGATGCCACTTCTGTATCATGCCATTCAATTGCAGGGATACCACTTTTATACCATATGATCTGGGTGCAGTGCATTTTTTAAAGAAAGGCAAGCACTACTTTTCTTTCAGTGCAGTGCGATTCTAGCCAATTCAATGAATGCCCTTTGAAATGCACTACACTCAGATCGCACAGGAATTTGTTTCTGTGCAATTCCTGGTGGGAACTGGCCCTTATGCCCCGTCTTGCATGCACACGGTCACACAAATCTTCTCGGAAATGCCGAACGTCCAGAGCGCTGTGACGTACAACACGTACGACAAGCCGAGAAAAATTAAGTTCAATAGCCAGTGCGGCTCTTCTGCTTGATTCCGAGCATGCGTGGAACTTTGTGCGTCGGAATTGTCTACACACAATCGGAATTTACGAGAACGGATTTTGTTGTCGGAAAATCTGAGATCCAGATCTCAAATTCTGTGTGATGGAAATTCCGACATGCTACAGGTGGTGGTCAGAGACCGCAGACATGCTACAGGAGGTGGTCAGAGACTGCAGACATACTACAGGAGGTGGTCAGAGACTGTAGACATACTACATGAGATGGTCAGAGACTGCAGACATACTACAGGAGGTGGTCAGAGGCTGCAGATACACTACAGGGGGCTATTAAACACTGCAGATTAACTAAAGGGGACTGGCATTAAAGCCCCTTTACAAATCAATCCCCCCCCCCACTACTGGCAGCTAAGGCCAGAGGGCCACAAAATAAAAAAAACAAAGGGGCCACAGATTGAGCACCAGGACTCTGAAGCTGTCTATACTCTAGTAGAATTTCAAGCAAAACATACATTTCATTTTTAGAATGTTTGTTAGATTTAATAATCAATACCGGGGTCAAAGGCGATGTCCGTTTTTCAACTTCACTGAAGAGAAATTTTGAAGGAGCAGGATGGAAAGTTTTTCCCAAAGTAACGAATATCCAACAGTGCTTGTGGTCTCCATTCGGGAAAATACAATCTAAAAAAACTAATGTCAAAAGCAAACAACATTTTTTTTTCTTCAATATACTTTATATAAAACAGTAAAAAATTTCTGATTCTGATTTCAACTTACTGTAATTGTCAACAGAGGTAGGTTTAAGCTAGGACATGGTCAGCCTTAAAGAGGACGTAAACTCTCACACGCTGATGCTTCTTTTGATTTAGTCCATTATAATAAGTAATTATCAGACTATAGCCACTGTAATCCAGCCCAAATTGCATATTACTTACTGTTTACTGTTTAAAGAAACTTTAAAAAAAACTTGTTTCCTGGGGTTAGGCAGCACCATCTTAAGTATTGTTCTCTGAGTCCACAGTGGAGTGTATTTCCGCCCTTACATTGAGCACTTCCTGTACTGTTAACCAAGCCTCCTTCTCAATCCAACATTTCTATGGCAACCCTGCTTCCCTGCTCATAGCTTACTTGTTTATTTCATAGTATTTACTTGTGCCAATGTCTAATGTTTGCCTTTGTCAGACTTATCAGCTTCAGCTAATAAGACTGCAGTAATGGGCAAGTTTAGACTGTATGTGAGGTCATATGGTCACATGGTGTGTAGGAGGAAGCTCTGAGTGATTAGCAGAGTTCAGTGCTGTAGGAAGTCCTGTTAAGAGATAGATAAGCACATAGAGAGTGTGCTGTAAATCAGGGGAGATCTGGGCATGCTCAGTGACTTCATTCTACAGAACAACAAGGATTACAACAATACTAAGCAAGTAAGGAGATATCTACAAGCAGTGTTCATTAGGGTTTTTTATGCTGATTTACATGGGACAAAGTTGTGGGGGAGGGTTTTTCAACCACTTTAAAGTGGTTGTAAAGACATTTTTATTTCTTGCTATAACCCCCCGCCCCCACCTGTCAGCTATGTCAGTGACTGCCCCGCACCTCCTGCTGCTAAAATGACTGTGTTTTCTTGCTATAACCCCCTGTGTTAGATTACATTATGTGCCCCAATGTATGTTATGTGTAAAAAAAATATGTAGCTGTATACCTTATTTCAGAGCGCTGCTCGGGCCACCCCCACTCTCCCCCCTCCTCCTGGTTGACATCAGCAAAGGGATTCTCAGCCTCGCCCACTGTAGCTGTCGGATCGGGGAAGACAGAGGCAGGCGCTCACGTGAGCACTGAGAGGCGCTCTGAAATAAGGTATACAGGTATAAGGTATATAAGGTATATTTAAAGCGGGAGTCCGCCGGGACTCCGCGTTTTTTTTTTTTTTAAAAGCCAGCAGCTACAAATACTGCAGCTGCTGACTTATAAAATCGTGACACTTACCTGTCCAGCGCGCCCGCGATGTCGGCACCTGAAGGCGATCTCTCGATCGTCTCTCGGGTGTTGCCGCCGCCATCTTGGGTATGGGAATCAGGAAGTGGTGCCTTTCGGCTTCATTTCCTGGTTCCCTACTGCGCATGCGCGAGTCGCGCTGCGCAATAAGGATGGACCCGCTGCCTCTGGGAACTGTGTGTTTTCCCAGCAGGCAGCGGGGGACTTTCGGAAAGGGGCGTAATCTACGCCCCTTTCCGCAGAGAGCTATCCCGGAAGTGGGTGCAGATACCTGTACTGTACAGGTACCTGCACCCCCCCCCCCTGAAAGGTGCCAATTGTGGCGCCGGAGGGGGGGAGGGTTCCGATGAGCGGAAGGTCCACTTTAGGGTGGACCTCTGCTTTAACATACACTGGGGCACATAACATAATTTATATGTGAAAAAATATGTAGCTGTATACCTTATTTCAGCGCGCTGCTCGGGCCACCCCCACTCTCCCCCCTCCTCCTGGTTGACATCAGCAAAGGGATTCTCAGCCTCGCCCACTGTAGCTGTCGGATCGGGGAAGACAGAGGCAGGCGCTCACGTGAGCACTGAGAGGCGCTCTGAAATAAGGTATACAGGTATAAGGTATATAAGGTATATTTAAAGCGGGAGTCCGCCGGGACTCCGCGTTTTTTTTTTTTTTAAAAGCCAGCAGCTACAAATACTGCAGCTGCTGACTTATAAAATCGTGACACCTACCTGTCCAGCGCGCCCGCGATGTCGGCACCCGAAGCCGATCTCTCGATCGTCTCTCGGGTGTTGCCGCCGCCATCTTGGGTATGGGAATCAGGAAGTGGAGCCTTTCGGCTTCATTTCCTGGTTCCCTACTGCGCATGCGCGAGTCGCGCTGCGCAATAAGGATGGACCCGCTGCCTCTGGGAACTGTGTGTTTCCCAGCAGGCAGCGGGGGACTTTCGGAAAGGGGCGTAATCTACGCCCCTTTCCGCAGAGAGCTATCCCGGAAGTGGGTGCAGATACCTGTACTGTACAGGTACCTGCACCCCCCCCCCGAAAGGTGCCAATTGTGGCGCTGGAGGGGGGGAGGGTTCCGATGAGCGGAAGGTCCACTTTAGGGTGGACCTCCGCTTTAACATACACTGGGGCACATAACATAATTTATATGTGAAAAAATATGTAGCTGTATACCTTATTTCAGCGCGCCACTCTCGGCGTTCACGTGAACGCCCGCCGCTCTCTTCCCCCGATCCGAAAACTACAGTGGGCGGGGCTGAGAATCCCTTTGCTGACGTCAACCTGGAGGAGGGGCGGAGAGCGGGGGGCGGCCCGAGCAGTTCTCTGAAATAAGTTATACAGCTACATATTGTGTGGAGGGAGCCGGTGTCTTATCATATACAGTCCCCCATCGGATAGTGTCCGCTGTAGTAGCTGCAGTACACAGCACACACAGATAGCCGAAGATGAACGGCGCCTGCGCCGTGAGTCCAGGTTCTAGCCCCACCATCCAAATGGACATAGAGTCGGAATATAAAAGAGCTGAGTGAAGCGAGGCCGAGCCCGAAGCGTGGCGAGCGAAGCGAGCCCGAGAGAGGCCCTCTAATTTTCACAGCCCTATGTCCGCTTGGATGGTGGGGCTACCACCTCCACTCACGGTGCAGGCGCCGTTCATCTTCGGAGATTTTCCGAAGCTTCTTCTGCTCCGTACTGCGCAAGCGCTGCGCATTATGCAGTACGGGGCGGACACTATATGATGGCCGGACTGAATATGCCAGAACACCGGCACCTGAAGAAGCAAGCGGCTACGGAGGGAGCAGGAGCCGAAAAAAGCCGATTCTTCCTCTATAGTGCCGCCTCCTGTTCTAGGCAGTTTGGTGTCACTCCGCCGGGGACAGAAACATTTCCAACAGCCAGCAGAAAGTGAAGGATGAAGGGTCAATTCATGAAATATCACAGTTTAGCAATAGGCATATTGGTAAAGTTATTCTGAAGAGCATCTTGTAAAGCAAGATTTTACTAAAATGATAAAGTTTGAAGTAGCTGACTAAAAGCCCTTGGCACACCCCCAACTTCCATTTACATGTTTACTGTATTTCTCCTATACCAGCCCTTAGAAGAAAAAAAATCACATTTCTTTGGGGGGTTGGGCATCTTCTAAAGCAGGGATGTGCAATTAGCGGACCTCCAGCTGTTGCAAAACTACAAGTCCCATCATGCCTCTGCCTCTGGGTGTCATGCTTGTGGCTGTCAGAGTCTTGCTAGGCCTCATGGGACTTGTAGTTCTGCAACAGCTGGAGGTCCACTAATTGCATATCCCTGTTCTAGAGGAGTACACCCATGCTTCCACCTTTCTTGACTAATGCTGGCCGTACATACATTGTCGGACAAGAATATTCCTATGTAAATAATTTTGTATATTCGATGAATGGACGAATGTCGTTTGCAAATTTTACTTGCTTTCAACATTTAATTTAAAAAAGATTGTCATTTCTGAATGGAAACCACATACAGTGGGGAAAATAATGATTTGAGTCCATGCAGATTGTGTAAATTTGCCCACTTACAAAGAAATGAAGGGTCTATAATTTTTTATTATAGGTATACTTTAAATGATAGAGACGGAATATCAACCAAAAATTCCGAAAAAAACACGATACGAATGTTATCAACTGAGTTGCAGTTCAGTGAGTAAAATAAGTATTTGATCCCCAAGCAAAACACGACTTAGTAGTTGGTGGAGAAACCCTTGTTGGCGATCACAGAGGTCAGACGTTTCTTGTGGTTGGTGACCAGGTTTGCACACATCTCAGGAGGGATTTTGGTCCACTCTTCTTCACAGATCTTCTTTAAATCCTTAAGGTTTGTTGGCTGCCACTTGGCAACTCAAAGTTTCAGCTCCTGCCATACATTTTTTATAGGATTAAGGTCTGGAGACTGGCTAGGCCACTCCATGACCTTCATGTGCTTCTTCTTGAGCCACTCCTTTGTTGCCTTGGTGTGTGTTTTGGGTCATTGTCATACTGGAAGACCCATCCACAACCCATCTTCAGTGTTCTAGTCCAAGATTTTACAATATGTGGCCCCGTCCATTGGCCCCTCAATACGGCCAAGTCATTCTGTACCTTAAGCAGAAAACAGCCCCAAAGCATCATGTATCCACCTCAGTGCATGACTGTAAGGATGGCGTTCTTAGGGTCATAGTCAGCATTTTTCTTCCTCCAAACACGGGGAGTCAAGTTAACGCCAAAGAGCTCAATTTTGGTCTCCTCTGACCACAGAACTTTCTCCCAAACCTTCTCTGAATCATTTAGATGTTTCGTTGGCAAACTTCAGATGGTCCTGTACATGTGCCTTCTTGCAGAGGGGGACCTTGCGGGCACTGCAGGATTTCAATCCATAGTGGCATGTTGTGTTACTAATGGTTTGTTTGGTGACTGTGGTCCCAACTGCCTTGAGATCATTCACATGCTCCTCCTGTGTAGTTCTGGGCTGATCCCTCACTTTTCTCATCATCATCCTCACCCCATGAAGAGAAATCTTGCATGGAGCTCCAGACCGAGGGCGATTGATGGTTATTTTGTATTTTTTCCCCATTTGCGAATAATCACTCCAACAATTGTCTCCTTTTGGTCAAGCCTCTCGCTCTTGTAGCCCATTCCAGCCTTATGCAGGTCTATAATCTCATCCCTGACATCCTCTGACAGCTCTTTGCCCATGATGGTGAGGATTGAATGGAAGAAAGAGATTCTGTGGACAGGTGTCTTTTATACACATAACGAGTTGTCGTTAGGAGCACCTTCTTACATTGACAGGACTAATCTGTGCACCACATGAGCACCTACTGTAGCCAGTCTGTGGGAGCCAAAATTATTGCTGGTTGGTAGGGGATCAAATACTTATTTTACTCACTGAACTACAACGCAATTTAGAACATTTGTATTGTGTGTTTTTTCTGGCTTTTTGGTTGATATTCTGTCTCTTATCATATAAAACACACCTATGATAAAACTTATAGACCCTCCATTTCTTTGTAAGTGGGCAACCTTACACAATCTGCAGGGGAGCAAATCATTATCCACCCCCCCCCCCCCCCCACCCACTGTACATTGTCTAAAAATTAGTAATCAAAAAAAGTTTTCCATTATGCTCCTTCAAATTTTCCTGTCTCTGTGGACCACCGATTTGGCCCGACTAATGATTAGAAAATCAAACAAACGTTCTTAAAACAAAAACTTTCTAACAAATATCCATATGTGTGTGTGGCCAGCACAAGAAAGCATGATGCCCCAATGTGAAGCCTCCTGAGATACCACGGCACACATCCCTGGCTTCGGTGCTACATAGAATTCGCTGTGCATGTGCAGTGCAGCATTATTAGGGGGACATATGCTTGGATCTGGAGGAGACCACCAGCCTCCTGATGACAATAGCAAGGAATACTGTATGTTGGTGACTTTTGGTGGATTTCATTAGGACAATGCAGGATTTGCTGGGTGGGCAAGTCTGTTATTTGCTTTTAACTAGGGCTGCAACTAACGATTATTTTCAAAAATCGATTAGTTCGCCGATTATTGTTTTGATTAACCGATTAATCGGTTAATAACCTTAAAAAAAAAGTGTGGTGTCTAAATTAGTTAATATGTAAAGTTTAAAAAAAGGCAATTTATTCTTAAATATCTCTATATGCAGTGGTAAATATAAACAACCAACTATATGGTTAGGGAGCAAAATATCTAATCCACTCTGAGAATAACAGACAGAAGAGATATACTGTATATATTAGAGGGGATATATACTATTAGAGAAGATATACTGTATATACTATTAGAGAGATGTACTGTATATACCATTATAGGCTATATACTGTATATACTATTAGAGGAGAGATATAATGTATATACTATTATAGGCTATATACTGTATATACTATTAGAGGACATATACTGTATATACTATTAGAGGAGAGATATCCAATAAAGGGTCAATCTGGTAAATATCATCAGACTCACTAACTTTAACCCCATTTTGTTACTGGACGATTAATCGATTATGAAAATATTAATCAATTAATTTTATAATCGATTAGTTTTCAATTGATCGATTAGTTGTTTCAGCCCTACTTTTAACCCAGAAGACTGGGTAAGAGGGGGGGTTTAAGGGAAAAATAAACACTTCAAGCTGGCCATACATACATGTAACATGTTCCAGCACCTACAGCCTCTTCCCCCAGATCCCCCCTCTATGTGACAGTGGGCCGGGGATCCTCTCCCCACACCTGCTTTGCCCACACGACCGCATCTTCCATTCACAGTTTCCTGTGAATGAATAGCCTACAAGTAGAATCAGACACTGCAGCTGACGGCTTGTAATTCTCAGGGAACTGGGAGGATTCTGGTAAGCAGTCTTGTAGTCCATTGTACTCGATCTTGATAAACTGGAATGGGTGCATCCCTACTTCTATTGATTTTTTGCTGTGTATGGCTAGCTTTAGTAAGGATCCTAAATTAGATCTATATGTATCATATAAATTTCCTGTCTGAATGAATACAAAGCTTTCTCATATTGGCTGAGATGGAGAATGTAGGGCTGGGTAAAAAAATAGATTTGAATCTTGAATCGAGTTGAGAGGTCAAATCGATTCAAAATTTAAGCAAATGGATTTTTTTATTTTTTTTATTTTTTCACCACCGCGATGGTCCTGAGGTGCTGCGGGCAGGAGTTTTTAGGCGAGGCTGCGGCTTCGGCCTAGTCTGCGAGGCCGGAAGCCGCGGCCTTGCCTAAAAACTCCTGCCTGCAGCTCCTCAGGACTGCCTGCGGTGTCCATCAAAAAATAAAAAAAAAACTCGATTAGAATTGTGAATTGAGTTTTTTTTTTTTTTGAAAATCACCCAGCTCTAGGAGAGTGATCTCAGTCTCAACCGATCAGAGGAAGCTTTGTATTCATTCAAAGAATACAGAGCTGCCTGTGAATAGCTAAGCAGAGCTCAGCACAACTCGATTTTGTCCTGGGAGTGGGAAGGGAAGTTCCCATTTTCCCTTGCCGACACACAGTGCTGTATACTGGCTACATATAGCGCTGTATACTGGCTACATTTACTTCATACAGTTTTTACAGCCGCTGCATCTGTTAAGCCCCTTTTACACGGTGCAGATTTGTTTTACGGACTCAGTTTGCTCAGTTTGAGAGGGGGGGGGGGGTGACAGGTCCATCTCCCCTCACTGTACAGAGACGGACCAGTCAGAGTCCCACTCTCTATGAGGAGATCGATCCACTAGACGGATGGTAAATAGGACCACCATCCTTCTGGATTTGGTGAACAGGATCGGATCAGATAGCAGCGGACGTCAGCGGACATGTTACCGCTGACATCCGCTGCCCCATAGTGGTGAATGGAGGATCCGATCAGGTCCGCCTGAAAAAAACTTACAAATTATAAAAATCTAATTTTTAGATTTTTATCAAATTTATTTTAATAAAATGCTCTTGGAGTAAAAATCTATCTAAAGACAGTTTTCTATTTAAGATACATTAAAAATGTTGTTTATTCAGCATGAAATGGAGCTTAGTTATGTAGCATGAGGCTGTATATTCTGCAATATTTACATTTTTAGTAAACTCATTCAAGGAATCCAAGCTCTGCAAGCTGAGATAACATGCACTGCATTGATGCATTCACACAATTTCACAGTAACCATGAGATAAAACAAAGTTCAGGAATATTCCTTTATCCCATTGTTTTGCAAATCTATGTGCACTACAAACTGTATGATTGGATCGATTCTGATATCGCTGTTTTACTAACCTGACAGCTTATTATTCTAAATAGGAAACCTTAATTTTCTTAAAAGAGTTTAAAGATTCTAAACTACCAGCAAGAAGTCCTTACATTTAAAGAGCACCTGTCATTTCAGATCCATCATGGCAGCGCCTGTTAGCGGGCATCAACTCACCTGCTGCCGCCACGTCCCTCACCTTGTTGTGTCACTGCTGCATCACCAGCCGTCTCATTAAAGTGAATGGGAATGTCTGTGAGTCGGCAGCGGGTCAGAGGAGGAGCCAACAGCGGGTCAGTGGAGGGAGTCGATGTGGGACAGAGATGACGGTTGCTCTTTAACCGCTTGCCGCCCGCCGCACACAGATGCATATCGGCAGAATGGCACAGGCAGGCAAATGGGCGTAACTGTACGTCCCTTTAAATTTGCCGCCTATCGGGCGCGCGCCACATGAGCGTGCCCGCGGGTCCCAGGAACTCGATGTTCGCCGGTGGCCCGTGATTGCGGTGTCAAGAGGCAGAATGGGGAGATGCCTATGTAAACAAGGCGTTTTACTGTTCTGCCTTGTGACATGACAGAGATCCACTGCTCCCTGTCATCGAGAGCAGTGATCTCTGTCATGTCAGTGGTAGCCCACCCCCTCCCCCACAGTTAGAATCACTCCCTAGGACACCCTGTCATCGGGAGCAGTGATCTCTGTCATGTCAGTGGTAGCCTATCCCCCCCACAGTTAGAATCACTCCCTAGGACACCCTGTGATTGGGAGCAGTGATCTCTGTCATGTCAGTGGTAGCCCTCCCCCTCCCACAGTCACAATCACTCCCTAGGACACCCTGTTATCGGGAGCAGTGATCTCTGTCATGTCAGTGGTAGCCTATCCCCCCCACAGTTAGAATCACTCCCTAGGACACCCTGTCATTGGGAGCAGTGATCTCTGTCATGTCAGTGGTAGCCCATCCCCCCCACAGTTAGAATCACTCCCTAGGACACCCTGTCATTGGGAGTAGTGATCTCTGTCATGTCAGTGGTAGCCCATCCCCCCTAGGACACCCTGTCACTGGGAGCAGTGGTCTCTGTCATGTCAGTGGTAGCCCCCCCACAGTTAGAATCACTCCTTAACCCCTTGATCGCTCCCCCAGTGGTTAACGTCTTCCCTGCCAGTGTCATTTACACCGTAATCAATGCATTTTTTTATAGCACTGATTGCTGTATAAATCCCAAAATAGTGTCAAAATTGTCTGATGTGTCCACCATAAGGTCGCAGTCATAAAAAAAATTGCAGATCGCCGCCATTACTAATAACAAAAAATACTAATAATAAAAATGCCATAAATCTATCCCCTATATTGTAGACACTATAACTTTTGCGCAAACCAATCAATACATGCTTATTGCGATTTTTTTTAACCAAAAATATGTAGAAGAATACGTATCGGCCTAAACGGAGAAAGAAATTCGTTTTTTTTATATATTTTTTGGGGATATTTATTATAGCAAAAAGTAAAAAATATAGTTTTTTTTTTCAAAATTGTCGCTCTTTTTTTGTTTATATCGCAAAAAAATAAAACCCGCAAAGGTGATCAAATACCACCAAAAGAAAGCTCTATTTGTGGGGGAAAAAAAGGGCGTCAATTTTTTTTGGGTACAGCGCCGCCACGGCCACGCAATTTTCAGCTAAAGCAACGCAGTGGCGTATCACAAAAAATGCTCTGGTCAGGAAGGGGGTAAAATCTCCCGGGGCTGAAGTGCGCGCTGAATATTGCACCCCCCAATACAGACACCGGCCTCCCAACGAGACGTCTGGGTCTCCTACTAATGATCGGGAAACAGAAAGCCAGGTTCCCGATCACCTGGTCACTGTGATAGCCTCTGATTGGCTATCACAGAGATCAGTCACTGTACAGCCCGCCCCCTGTGTGGGCACACTTTCTCCTCTTGAATGGAAAAGATACATTGTATACTAGAGGAGAAGAGTGTAAACAAAAATTAAATACATAATTAAAAACATAGCTAGATCGGGGTTTGAGATAGGTCAGTGTCAGGGTTAGAGTTAAAGGGGTTGTAAAGGTTCGTGTTTCTTTACCTTAATGCATCCTATGTATTAAGGTGAAAAAACACCTGTCAGTAACCACCACCCCCCCCCCCCCCCCCCCCCCGTTTTACTTACCTGAACCCTGGAACCAGTACTGGGACAAGGCAATTTGGTGCCCAGGGCGAAGATGGCAAACTGCATCCCCCCCTTTTTAAAATAAAATGTGCCCACCGGAGTGCCCTTTAACATAAAATAAGGGTCACGCTGATGGGCACATTTTATTTTAAGGGGCACACTGATGGGTATATTTGTAAATGTGCACACTGAGGGGGGCGGGGCCGAATCCTGCATTTGGCGTCTACGGATGCCGAATTCTGGACTCGGAAGCGCGCCCGCAAGGTAACCCTCCCCCGGGTGATCGCTTCTCCCGGGGGGTTATCTGATGCGGGGAGGAGCCGAGAGAGTCTCCGAAGGACCCCAGAAGAGAGGGATCGGGGCCACTCTGTGCAAAACAAGCTGCACAGTGGAGGTAAGTATGATATGTTTGCAAGCAATCAGGAGATATCAATTACTATTTACCACCAAATCTCTGTAATGGAATTTGATGTTCCTCAGAAACACCCGTTGATCCTGCCGGTGCCGAGTCCTTCTTGGTTAGCGGTGGTGATGGTCTGCAGGGGCTGCCCGAGGCTCTGCAGCGTTGGCACCACTTTGCACTCTGTGTCTCCTCACACAAAATAAAGCCCCGCCCCATCCACCTGTCCCTGCGGAGTCATGTGATCACCTGTGCACCACTCTGCTTAGACCCGCCCACCAAGCCGGGCCCATGCAGAGCCCAGGGAAAGCCAAGGGGCCATGTGACCCGAAGAGTTACCTCAGAAATCCGGTACATGAACCCTTCTATAACCTCTGTGCTGCTTACAGATAATTATCCTGACCGCCATTATTACCTGCACTGAGCGAGGAAGTGTACACCCACTTTACCACACCCCAAATTTACTACCTCACCCCTCTCACTGCACATCCCAAATTTACCTCATCCCTCTCACTGCACACCCCAAATTTACCTCATCCCTCTCACTGCACACCCCAAATTTACCTCACCCCTCTCACTGTACACCCCAAATTTACCTCACCCCTCTCACTGCACACCCCAAATTTAACTCATCCCTCTCACTGCACACCCCAAGTTCACCTCACCCCTCTCACTACACACCCCAAATTTAACTCATCCCTCTCACTGCACACCCCAAGTTCACCTCACCCCTCTCACTGCACACCCCAAATTTACCTTATCCCTCTCACTGCACACCCCAAATTTACCTCATCCCTCTCACTGCACACCCCAAATTTACCTCATCCCTCTCACTGCACACCCCAAATTTACCTCACCCCTCTCACCGCACACACCAAATTTACCTCATCCCTCACTGCACACCCCAAAATTTACCTCACCCCTCCCACTGCACACCCCAAACTTACCTCATCCCTCTCACTGCACACCCCAAATTTACCTCATCCCTCTCACTGCACACCCCAAATTTACCTCACCCCTCTCAATGCACACCCCAAATTTACCTCACAGTGCAAACCCCAAATTTACCTCACCCCTCTCACTGCACACCCCAAGTTCACCTCACCCCTCTCACTACACACCCCAAATTTAACTCATCCCTCTCACTGCACACCCCAAGTTCACCTCACCCCTCTCACTGCACACCCCAAATTTACCTTATCCCTCTCACTGCACACCCCAAATTTACCTCATCCCTCTCACTGCACACCCCAAATTTACCTCACCCCTCTCACTGCACACCCCAAATTTAACTCATCCCTCTCACTGCACACCCCAAGTTCACCTCACCCCTCTCACTACACACCCCAAATTTAACTCATCCCTCTCACTGCACACCCCAAGTTCACCTCACCCCTCTCACTGCACACCCCAAATTTACCTTATCCCTCTCACTGCACACCCCAAATTTACCTCATCCCTCTCACTGCACACCCCAAATTTACCTCATCCCTCTCACTGCACACCCCAAATTTACCTCACCCCTCTCACCGCACACACCAAATTTACCTCATCCCTCACTGCACACCCCAAAATTTACCTCACCCCTCCCACTGCACACCCCAAACTTACCTCATCCCTCTCACTGCACACCCCAAATTTACCTCATCCCTCTCACTGCACACCCCAAATTTACCTCACCCCTCTCAATGCACACCCCAAATTTACCTCACAGTGCAAACCCCAAATTTACCTCACCCCTCTCACTGCACACCCCAAAATTTACCTCACCCCTCTCGCTGCACACCCCAAATTTACCTCACAGTGCACACCCCAAATATACCTCACTCCTCTCCCTGCACACCTCCATAGATCTCACTATGAAACTGGAGAGGGAGCTTTTAGATGGGGAAGATGTCAGTCCTGCAGCCGGCCATTATTGTACTGAATGATAAAAATGGGGCATGCTGCGATTGTTACAGGAGAGCTCACAGGGCCGGAGTCTTCCCCACAGCAATGTCTCCCCGAGGTACACGTCACCCACAGTACTGACACAGTACGGTCATTACCCAAAGTGGCCCCGGAGTCTATGGTGGAGGGTGGGGGCTCTGAAATGGTGGCAGATTATTGTTATAAATAGGCTGGCAGGGTGTGTATGGAGGGACTTCATGAATTTTGAGTGACCTAACATGAGAGAACCATCCACTTTACTTATATCTGGCGGCCATTTTGTGTGTTTACCTCATGAAGCACTAAGCTGATCGTATGTGCAGCACCATGGCAACCGCAGATCAAACAGAGGCTAAGATAGCAACTTCCTTGTCTGTAAAGAAGAGGAGGGTTTCATTTTGCTTTTAAGATCCCCAACAACTTCCTGTGGCAGGGGACATGTCCCCAAACACAGACAGAGTGAGATTGGGGACACCCTGGTGGCTGTATAATGGGGAGCAGCGGCCGTGTCTGTGTAGCTGTTGTTCTCAATTGTCCTGAACGTGACTGCGTGCAGCGGGATACACGGAAGAGCCGTACATCCAGTGCAGGCAAACGCGACCCTTGCACAGATGTACACGTATGCACACCCGTGTGAATGAGCCCGCACATGGATCTGATGCAAGCTGCACCATTTGTTGCACAAATGGAAAACAGATTTCTAATAAGTATCTATGAGAGTCTGTAGAGCTCATACACACAGCACTTCACAATTCTCGTCTTTTTCTCCTGGTAGGAAAAAGCAGCTTAACAACTTGTCTACTGGAAGATGTTACCCCCCTTCATCACCAGGCCCTTTTTTGCTGTTCACCACTTCATCCCCTGGAAGATTTTACCCCCTTCCTGACCAGAGCACTTTTTGCGATACGGCACTGCGCCGTTTTAACTGACAATTGCGCAGCCATGCAACGCTACACCAAAACAAAATTGATGTCCTTTTTTTCACACAAATAGAGCTTTCTTTTGGTGGTATTTGATCACCCCTGCGGTTTTTATTTTTTGCGCCATAAACAAAAAAAGAGCGACAGTTTTGAAAAAAAGCAATATTTTTTAGTTTTTGCTATAATAAATATCCCCCAAAAGTATATAAAAAACTATTTTTTTCCTCAGGATAGGCTGATATGTATTCTTCTAAACATTTTGTGGATAAAAATAAAAAAAATTGCAATAAGCGTATATTGATTGGTTTGCGTAAAAGTTATAGCATCTATAAAATAGGGGATAGTTTATGGCATTTTTATTATTATTATTTTTTTTAATTAGTAATGGCGGCGATCTGCGATTTTTATTGGGACTGTGACCTTATGGCGGACACATCGGACACTTTTGACACTATTTTGGGACCATTGTCATTTATACAGCGATCAGTGCTATAAAAATGCACTGATTACTGTGTAAATGTCACTGGCAGGGACAGGGTTAAACACTAGGGGGCAATCAGTGTGTCCTAGGGAGTGATTCTAATGCCGCATACAGACAATCGGAATTTCCGACAACAAAAACGGTGGATTTTTTTTCCGACGGATGTTGGCTCAGACTTGTCTTGCCTACACACGGTCGCACAAATGTTGTCGGAAATTCAGATCAACAAGAACACGGTGACGTACAACACATAAAAATGAAGTTCAATAGCCAGTGCGGCTCTTCTGCTTGATTCTGAGCATGCGTGGAATTTTGTGCGTCGCAAATTGTGTACACACGATCGGAATTTCCGACAACGGATTTTGCTGTTGGAAAATTTGAGAACCAGATCTCAAATTTTGTGTGACGGAAATTCCAATGGAGCCTACACATGATCGGAATTTCCGACAACAAGTTTTGTTGTCGTAAAATTTGAGAACCTGCTGTCAAACATTTGTTGTCGGAAATTCCGACAGCAAATGTCCGATGGAGCGTACACACGGTTGGAATTTCCGACAACAACCTCACATCCAACATTTGTTGTCGGAAAATTCCGATGGTGTGTACGCGGCATAATTGTAGGGGGGGGAGATGGGCTACCACTAACATGACAGCGATTTCTGTCCTGTCACTAGGCAGAACGGGGAAATGCCTTGTTTACATAGGCATCTCCCTGTTCTGTGGCTCCATGACACAATCGCCGTGACACCGGTGGACACTGAGTCCGCGGGTCTTGTGGGCACGGTCGCGCTGCTAGCCCCCGGCAATTAAAGGGGACACACAGGTACGCCCATTTGCCCACCACTGCCATTGTGCCAACGTATATCGGCGTGCAGAGGCCAGCAAGTGGTTAACTGACAATTGCGCAGTCATCAAATGCTGTACCCAAATGACATTTATATACTTTTTTCCCCCACAAATAGACCTTTCTTTTGGTGGTATTTGATCACCTCTGGGCTTTTTATTTTTTACTCTATAAACAAAAAAATGTAAAAGATTTAGCAAAAATAAAACACCAATATTTTTTACTTTCTGCTATAAAACAAATCCCATACAAAAAAAAAAAAAAAGACAAAGAATCAAATCTGTTAATAATTGTGGCCAAAATATACACTGCTACATGTCTTTGTTAAAAAAATAAATAAATAAATAAATCCAGTAAGGGCTCCTTCACATGGACGTGTCCATGTATGGAGCCTGCTCTGCTCAGCGGGGGATCGCTCCGTCGATCTCCGCTGAGCAGGAAGATGACAGGCCCATCTCTGCACACTGTGCAGGGACGGACCTGTCAGAGCGCCGCTCTCCCCTCCCTATGGGAGGATCCGATGAGGATGGACCGTAGAGTCCGTCGTCACCCAATCCGATTCTCAGACGGATGGAAAAGTACATTTTTCCTCCGCCACACTTTTTCGGATGGGAGCGGGTCGGATGTCAACGGACGTGACACCGCTGTCCGCCTGAAAAAACTGACAGGCGCACCTGAACGGATCGTTAGTGCGAAAGGGGCCTTAGTGTAAATTGATTTGTTTGTGTGAATGTTATGGCACCTACAAACTATGGGATATACAGGTGCATCTCATAAAATTAGAATATCATCAAAAACTTCATTTATTTCATTTATTTCAGTAATTCAAAAAAGTGAAACTCATATTTTATAGAAATGCGTTACACACAGAGTGATATATTTCAAGCATTTCTTTCTTTTATTTTTGATGATTATGGCTTACAGCGAGTGACACCACAAAATTCAGAAAATTTGAATACTGTATTACATAAGACCAAAAAAAAAAAAAAAAAGGATTTTTAATACAGAAATGTTGGCTAAGGCTACTTTCACACTGGGGCGTTTTTTCAGGCGCTTTTGGGCTGAAAATAGCGCCTGTAAAACGCCTCCCCTGCAGCCCAAGTGTGAAAGTCCAAGTTGCTTTCGCGCTGGGGCGGTACGCTTGCAGGATGGGGAAAAATGAATAGTCCTGGAAGCAGCGTCTTTGGGGCGCTGCGGGATCTGAGAATACATCACTCCTAAACTGAAATCAATGGCCAGCGCTGCCAAAGTGCCCCTGGAAGATTTTACCCCATCATGACCAGGCAGTTTTTTTTGCGATATGGAACTGATAATTGCGCGGTCATGCAACGATGTAGCAAAATAAAATTTACATCATTTTTTCACCAATATTATTAACCAAAAAAAGGTTAATTAAATCCACAAGGACTTTTTTTTACCACTCCTGTTCCTTTATATTTGCTTTTAAAATTTACAAATGCCGCAATTTAGAAATTGGATGAAAGGTTTAGCGCTGGGAAACACTTTTTGAAAGATAAAAAGTGCATTTTATATACAACTATATAGATCAGACCAAAATGAGGGACAAATGAGGAGGAAAAGAGGGACAGAGGGACTTTGCTCCAAATCTGGGACAGTCCCTCCAAATCAGGGAGCTATGCTATATTGCCCAACGTATTGAGACACCCCTCCAATTCATTGAATTCAGGTGTTTCAATCACCTCCATGGCCACAGATGTATATACAATAGGGATGAGCCAAACACCCCCCGGTTCGGTTCGCACCAGAACCTTCGAACGGACCGAAAATTCGTACGAACTTTAGAACCCTATTAAAGTCTATGGGACTCGAACGTTCGAAATCAAAAGTGCTAATTTTAAAGGCTAATATGCAAGATATGCAACAGACAACACCAGCAATAAGGGGTATCTTCAGGTGTATACTGTGCTGGAGGCACACAACACCCACTAACTCCTGCAGATGCCTGTATTAGAGAACACCAGCAATAAGGGGTATCTTCTGGTGTATAATGTGCTGGAGGCACACAACACCCACTAACACCTGCAGATGCCTGTATTAGAGAACACCAGCAAAAAAGGGTAGATACAGGTGTATACTGTGCTGGAGGCACACAACACCCACTTTAACTCCTGCAGATGCCTGAGAAAAGAACACACTGTCCCTACCTATCAAGTTCTTTCCCTGCACGCCGGAACACACTACACAAGGCCGCCACGCTGGCGGCCTTATATAGTGCGGGGCGTGTACTAAAACCCCTGAGCTATAATTGGCCACAGGCATCCTGCCTGTGGCCAATTATGGCTCTCCTCGCTGCCGGCGCTGTGATTGGCCAAGCATGCGGGGTCACAGTGCATGCTTGGCCAATCATGAGCCAGCAATGCACTGCGATGGCGTAGTGCATTGTGGGCCGTTCGTGCCAAACGAATTTGGTGCAAACGGTCCACAAAGTTCTGAATTTGCCGAACAGACGAACGGCCGATGTTCAAGTCGAACACTGAGCTCATCCCTAATATACAATCAAACACCTTGGCATGCAGACGGCTTCTACAAACATTTGTGAAGGAATGGGTCACTCTCGGGAGCTCAGTGAATTCGAGTGCGGCACCGTGATAGGTGGCCACCTGTGCAATAAGTCCATCTGTGTGAAATTTTCTTGCTACTAAATATTCCTTGGTCAGCTGTTAGTGGTATTATAACAAATTGGAAGCCACGAAGTGATAGGCCACGTAAAATGACAGAGCAGGGTCAGCTCATGCTGAAGTGCACGGTGCACAGAAGTTGCCAACTGTCTGCAGAGTTAATATCTACAGACCTCCAAACTTTGTGTGGCCTTCAGATTAGCACAACAACAGTGTGTAGAAAGCTTCATGGAATGGTTTTCCATGGCCGAGCAGCTGCATCCAAGGGCCTTACATCACCAAGTGCAATGCAAAGTGTCGGATGCCGTGGTGTAAAGCAGTGGTTCTAAACCTCAGTCCTCGAGTACCCCCAACTTGCCATGTTTTGGGAGCTTCTCTGAGATTAAATAGCTCTTATCAATATCATGTCATTGATATTGATTTAAAGCAGCTGTGCATAGTAAAGCAAAACCTGAGAACCCGGCCCGTTGGGGGTACTTGAGGACTGAGGTTGAGAACCACCGGTGTAAAGCACGCCACCACTGGACTCTAGAGCAATGGAGACGTGTTCTCTGGAGTGACAAATCACGCTTCTCTGTCTGGCAATCCGATGGATGTTTCTGGGTTTGGCGGTTGCCAAGAGAACGGTACTTGCCTGACTGCATCATGCCCAAGTGTAAAGTTTGGTGGAGAGGAGATTATGGTGTGGGGGTGTTTTTTCAGGGGTTGGGCTTGGCCTCTTAGTTCCAGTGAAGGGAACTTTTAAGGCATCAGCATACCAAGACATTTTTGGACAATTTCATGCTCTTAACTTTGTGGGAACAGTTTGGGGATGGCCCCTTCCTGTTCCAACATGACGGCACACCAGTGCACAAAGCAAGGTGCATAAAGACATGGATGAGCGAGTTCGGGGTGGAGGAACTTGACTGGCCTGCACCTCAACCCCATAGAACACCTTTAGGACGAATTACAGCGGAGACTGTGAGCCAGGCCTTCTCATCCAACATCTGTGCCTGACCTCACCAATCCGCTTCTGGAAGAATGGTCAAACCTTCCCATAGACACACTCCTAAACCTTGTGGACGGCCTTCCCAGAAGAGTTGAAGCGGTTATAGCTGCAAAGGGTGGGCCAACGCAATATTGAACCCTACGGACTAATGCCCCGTACACACGATCGGACTTTCCGCCAACAAAACTGTGGATTTTTATTTCGAAGGTTGTTGGCTCAAACGTGCACACACACACGGTCACACAAATGTTGGCCAACAATTACGAACGTGGGAACGCGGTGACATACAACACGTACCACGAGCCGAGAAAAAAGGAAGTTCAATAGCCTTCTGCTCGATTCCGAGCACGCATGAACTTTAATGTGATGGACTTGTGTACAAACGATAGGACTTTCCGCCAACAAAACCGTGGATTTTTATTAGAAGGTTGTTGGCTCAAACTTGCACACACACGGTCACACAAATGTTGGCCAACAATTACGAACGTGGGAACGCAATGACGTACAACACGTACCACAAGCTGAGAAAAAGGAAGTTTATTAGCCTTCTGCTCGATTCCGACCACGCGTGAACTTTAATGTGACGGACTTGTGTACACACGATCGGACTTTCCGATGCTGGCGGGAAAAATTGAGAACCTGCTCTCAAACATTTGTTGGCAGAAAGCCCGACAGGAGCGTATAAAACGGTCGGACTTTCTGACAACAAGCTCACATCCAACATTTCCCATCGGAAAATCCGACCGTATGTACGCGTCATTAGACTGGGCTGCCATTAAAGTTCATGTAAAGGCAGGCGTCTCAATACTTTTGGCAATATAGCAAAGACACGTGTTTCCAGGTAGAAAAAATAAATAAAAATCACCTGTAAAATCTGCAATTTTTTTTTTTATCCCTGTGTGCATGAGGCCTACCGAGTTCCAGAGATGATCTCCTTTGGACAATCAGACTGATGCTTCCTTTCAGTCCATTGCTCTTTTTCCTAAACAAATGAAAAAAAAGAAAAAAAAAAATTGGTTTGTGGCAAAACATAAGAATTAAACGCCAAAGAAAACCCCATAAAATAATAATAATAATAATAAGGGTATGCCAGATCGCTGTAAGTGCCGTTATCCTGTCATTTTTTCCTTGTACGACTTTTATGATGGAACATTCTTAAAATGCTGAAATGATGCCTCGAAATGAGTCGCTTCTCTCTTACTTTTTATTTTTTTTATTTTACTCCATTTTTTAAGACTATGAGCCTATTAGATGCTAATGGCAAATTACACCTTCCAAACTAAACCTCCTCAGAAGTGGTTTCTAAGAAGCTTTCTTCAGGTATAATACCGAGGAGCCATCATTACACCAACACCACTTCAAAGGGATTCGGCTTCATTACCAGACTCGCGGGTTTCTGCTCTTCAAAGTGGCGCGGGCTCACCTGCGTGTGAGGATTTTCTATGGCTGCTGATCAAACAGAGGCACAGAGAAGGCCAAATGTACCAACAGAGAAGATTGATCGCCTCGGAGGGAAAAAAAACAAAAAAAAACACACATAATGAGGTGTAAATATTTCCAGGACTGAGTTTGTTATTTTCCCAAATCCTAAGGCCACTTGCATACGGCGCTGAGTTTTTTTTTTTTAACTGATCTGAAATGAGATGCATTGTTGTCTATGGGACAAGTAACGATCAGTAACACAGCGATGAGTACAGAGCGGTAAAACAAAAATTTTTGCGAGAAAATTACTCAGAACCCCCAAACATTATATTTTTTTTTAGCAGACACCCTAGGAAAAAAAATTGGCGGCCATTGCAACTTTTTATCTTGCACGGTATTTGCGCAATCATTTTTCAAATGCCTCTTTTTTGGAAAAAAAAAAAAAAAAACAGTTTCATGAATTAAAAAATAACATAACAGTAAAGTTAGCCCAATTTTTTTTTGTATACTGTGAAAGATGATGTCATGCCGAGTAAATAGATACCCAACATGTCATGCTTTAAAATTGGGCACACTCATGGAATGGCGCCAAACTTACTCGCGTTTACTCGTTTAACCACTTCAATACCGAGGCTATTCTGGCACTCCTCTCTTACATGTAAAAATCATATATATTTTTTTTTTTTGCGAGACAATTACTCAGAACCCCCAAACATTATGTTTTTTTAGCAGACACACTAGGAAAAAAATGGCGGTCATTGCAACTTTTTATCTCGCACGGTATTTGCGCAATAAATTTTCAAATGCCTTTTTTTGGGGGAAAAAAAAACTGTTTCGTGAATTAAAAAATAACATAGCAGTAAAGTTAGCCCAGTTTCTTTTTTGTATAATGTAAAAGATGATGTTACGCCGAGTAAATAGATACCCAACATTGCATGCTTTAAAATTGTGCACACTCACACATGGAATGGCGCCAAACTTACTCGCGTTTACTCGTTTAACCATTTCAATACCGGGCCTATTCTGGCACTCCTATATGTAAAAATCATAATTTGATTTTTTGCGAGAAAATTACTCAGAACCCCCAAACATTATATGTTTTTTTTTTAGCAGACACCCCAGTAAAAAAAATGGCGGTCATTGCAACTTTTTATCTCGCACGGTATTTGCGCAATAATTTTACAAATACCTTTCTTTGGAAGAAAAAAAACAGTTTCATGAATTAAAAAAATAACAAAACAGTAAAGTTAGCCCAATTTTTTTGTATAATGTGAAAAATTATGTTACACCGAGTAAATAGATACCCAACATTGCATGCTTTAAAATTGCGCACATTTATGGAATGGCGCCAAACTTACTCACGTTTACTCGTTTAACCACTTCAATACCGGGCCTACTCTGGCACTCCTCTCTTACATGTAAAAATTATAATTTTTTTGTTTGCGAGAAAATTACTCAGAACCCCCAAACATTATATGTTTTTTTTAGCAGACACCCTAGGAAAAAAAATGGCGGCCATTGCAACTTTTTATCTCGCACGGTATTTGCGCAATAATTTTTCAAATGCCTTTTTTTTGGAAAAAAACTGTTTCATGAATTTAAAAATAATTTAATAGTAAAGTTAGCCCAATTATTTGCTATAATGTGAAAGATAATGTTACGCCGAGTAAATAGATACCCAACATGTTACGTTTAATGTTTATGTGCGTAGAAGTGAGTATATTACAATACTGGCAATGAAAAATAATTTTACTCATCTATACGCTTGCACACTTTTACTCAACATCAGCACCGGCCCGTCCAAAAGGAGCGCAAGGGTGCCACCCCCCCCATCAATGCGTTCGGCCCGCTAATCTAGATGCAGAGTGTCAGGCTCATCCAGTGGTGTTTTTTTTTTTTTTTTGAAGCGCATGATTAGAGCGAGGGGCTCAAATAGGCTTCAAAAAACGGTGGGCTCGGGGGGCAGAACAATGCGCCCTGAGGCCACCCAGTTGTGTGACAATAGCGAATCAATATTCGCTATTGTCACACTGATTCTCCTCCCGGCCAATCAGGAGAAGGAGAAGGGAGGAGACGCACAGCGGAAGCCTCTGCCCGTGACTTAGATGGGGTAAGTGCGGGGCTGGATGACCAATCAACCGACCATGGGGGAGGAGGTGCCGGCCGACCAGGGGAGTGGTTGTTTGCGAGCCCCCCTCCCAAAAAAAAATTCCTCAGTAAACATCAGTAAATTATGGGCTTCAATGTCTCCGGCACAGAGTGTGGTAAGTTGGACGGGTGAGGAGCAGGTGTCCTGCTAATCCTGTGCAGGTGACAACCGTAAAATTTTGGATTCCCTCTTACTCACTGGCCCACCTGGCCATTACTGTAAGGCTCCATTTACACCTGATCATGGGCAGAATTACAAAGAGTCAATATCTGCAGTGCTGACCCTTCTTTTTCAAGACCTCTGCAATTTGCCCTGGCATGCTGTCAATCAAGAAAGGAAGGGTGACCCCTGGAAGTCGCACATCTATGGTGTCCTGCTGCAATGAACGGAGTGGCAACCTTAGCCCGGACTACGACCAGGCCACGCCCCCAATGTGTTTCACTCCGCCCCCCCCCCCTCCGGAGTTTAGTCATGGGCCACATGCTGTCAATCAAATTCTGGGTCACATCCTGACTGATGGCAGCTCATTCTTCCATAATCAATACTTAGAGTTTTTCAGATCTTGTGGCGGGGGGATTTTTTTAGTTCACCCGCCTCTTGAGGATTAACCACAAGTTCTCAATGGGATTAAGGCCTGGGGAGTTTTCTGGTCATGGACCCAAAATTTCAATGTTTTATTAACCAAGCCACTTAGTTATCACTTTTGCCTTTTGGGAAGGTGCTCCGTCATGCTGGGAAAGGCATTGTTCCTCGCCAAACTGCTCTTGGAAAGTTGGGAGAAGTTACTCTCGGAGGATGTTTTTGTACCATTCTTTATTCATGGTGGTGTTCTTAGGCAGAATTGTGAGTGAGCCCCTCACTCCCTCGGCTGAGAAGACACCCCACACATGAATGGTCTCAGGATATTTTACTGTTGGCATGACACAGGACTGATGGTAGGTCTGAATACCCCAAAACAATCGGAAAAGGGGATTCATCAGAGGGGAAAAAGGGGATTCATCAGAGAAAATGACTTTCACCCAATCCTCAGCAGTCCAATCCCTGGACCTTTTGAAGAATATCAGTCTGTCCCGGATGTGGCTTCTTTACTGTCCTAGACACCAGGCCATCCTCCAAAAGTGTTCTCCTCACAGTGTGTGCCAATGTCCTCCCACCTGCCTGCTGCCATTCCTGAGCAATCTCGGCACTGGTAGTGCCCCGATCCCGCAGCTGAATCATCTGTAGGAGACGGTCCTGGAGCTTGCTGGGCTTTCTTGGGCGCCCCGAAGCCTTCTTCACAAATGCAGTGGAAATGTTTTTTAATAGTTTATTTCCATGGTAAAGAGGGACTTTGCAATTAATTGGAATTCATCTGATCACTCTTCATAACATTCTGGAGTATATGCAAATTGCCATCATAAAAACGGAGGCAGCCGACTTTGCGAAAAAAAATTAATATTTGTTACCTTCTCAAAACTTTTGGCCAGGGCTAAACATGTCCCCTGTTACACTTGCCAGTTACTGGCTCTGCTTTCCGCACACGGTGTGGCAGCTCGTGAGGAAAATACTGCCGATAACCGACAAGTCTGTTTACATTGTGATCAGCTGTGATTGGCCTTTTACCGCAATATGTGATCAGCTGTGATTGGCCTTTTACCGCAATCTGTGATCAGCTGTGTTCGAAGGACACAGCAATCACAGAGCGCACCTCAGAGCTGTGGTGATATTAAATTATTTTTCACCTAAAATGAAAAATAAGGTTTATACTTCCTGGCTCTATTCAATGGTATTGCACAGACCGGCCCCTTACCTGCTCTTCTGGAGTCCCCCACCGGCGCGGTCCACTCCTCCTCTTCTCCCCCATAATAAGTTCCCCAGCACAGTATTTTCCATGTATTTTTGAAAACACCGTGCATGCAAAAAAGCACACAAAACTGCATGGAACTCCATCTGGTGTGAATTGGCCCTTAGAGATAAACCAGAGCTGCAAGGTACAAACTTTTTGAGCAGCGCCATCTAGTGGCTACAGATAAATGCAGAGCTCAGTGCGGGAAAGTCCAAAGGACTGTCTGCCACATCCCCAATTAGTATACAGAGGAAAAAGAGAACTACCCCCCACTGGGATTTTTTAGGCAGTAATTAAATAGAGTAATGATGGTAAAAAAATATAAAATCAATAAATTCTATTTAACCCCTTCAATACAGGGCATTTTCACCCCCTTCCTGCCCAAGCCGATTTTCAGTTTCCAGCGCTGTCACAATCTGAATGGCAATTGCGCGGTCATGCAACACTGTACCCACATTAAATTCCCCATAAATGGAGCTTTCTTTTGGTGGTATTTGTTCACCTCTGTGTTTTTTATTTTTTGTGCTATAAACAAAAGAAGAGTGACAAGTTTGAAAAAAAAAGCACAATATTTTTTACTTTTTGCTATAATAAATAAATATCCCAATTTAAAAAAAGATAAAACCTTTCCTCAGTTTAGGCCGATACGTATTCTTCCACATATTTTTGGTAAAAAAAAATTGCAATAAGCGCATATTAAATAGGGGATAGTTTTATGGCATCTTTATTTATTTATTTACTAGTAATGGCAGCGATCTGCAATTTTTATCGTGACTGTGACATTGTGGCGGACACATCGGACACTTTTGACACCATTTTGGGACCATTGACATTTATACAGCTATCAGTGCTATACAAATGCACCGATTACTGTATAAATGTCACTGGCAGGGAAGGGGTTAACACTAGGGGGCAATCAAAGGGTTAACTGTGTGTCCTAGGGAGTGATTCTAACTTTAGGGGGAGGTGACTCACAAGGGGAGGCGACCGACCGGTGTTCCTCTGTACTGTGAAACACATGATCGGTCTCCTCTCACCTGACAGGACGTGGATCTATGTGTTTACACATACAGATCCACGGTCCTGCTTGGTTAACGGGCAATTGTGGGTGTTCGACAGCCGTGCACGTGCATGATAATGGGGCGGGGAGGTCGCACCCCCTAGACAGCCGGGAGGCCCAGGACATCATATGACACCCGCCCAGAATGGGAGATCCTTCCTGCGGACATCATATGACCAGGGGCGGACTGGCAACTCATGGGGCCCCCAGGCAATAGGAGATTATGGGTCCCCCAGGCAATAGATTATGGGGCCACACAGTGTACACACACACACACATACAGTATACACACACAGTATACACATACAGAATACCCATACACACACTGAAAAGGTACTGGAGAGGCGGGGCAGCTATAATCTTGGGATTTTATTTTTAAAACTGATTTTTACATACTGTCCCTGGTTTTATTGAGGCTGGCAACCCTGAAGGGACGCCTTAGTGGCATGGGGCCCTCGGGCAGTGCCCGAATGGTCAGTCCGTCCCTGCATATGACTATATGCGGGATGTGAAGTGGTTATAAAAGGTGATACATATCACAATGCAAATAGTAATATGACGATCCGATATTGCCCACAAACGCCATCCATTCAATGTGAAGGAGCCCTCGATGGGTCTATTGGAAGTATAAATACCCAAGCATGGAATTCACATTGACATAACCAACATATTTCGGAATAGAAATAAATTTCTTCTTCTAGGGAAGATGTGTGTAGGGTACTGGGGTCCATAGAGATAATAACAAACAAATAAATACATGCAAATAATCAATAGCTACAAGGGGTGCTGATAAGCATTGAGCCTTACCCAGAAAAAAATTATCTAAGAAGCTGTAAATTGCAGGGTGTATTTGCCAATTTGTCTATATTCAATGGTGCAAATATCAACTACCTTTTATTTTAACTTACAGTGGAACCTCGGCTAACGAGCATATAGAAAGACAAGCAACTTTTTTTTTTTTTATCCTGACTCGGTTTGCGAGTGCTGTCTTGCAAAATGAGCAGAATTCAAGCTAATGGGGTGTGACACTCGGGAAGGGTTCTGAGCCGTTCGGAAATACTAGGAAATACTCCATTCCCGAGTGTTTGCAAGCCTTTCCGAGGGTTTCCGAGCTGTCCCCGAGTATTTCTGAGGCTCTCGGGCGCCCCCCCAACCTCTGGCCACATACGGCATTGCATACAATAGAAATCAATGGGAAACTAATTATTAGGGATGCACTGATACCATTTTTTTTTTTAGTACTCGTCGATACCAATTACTGATATCCACCGCAAAGGTTTTGTTTTCACTTCAGCTGTCAGCAATGGTACAAAGCATTGAAAAGTTATTTACAAATGAAATAAATAGATTTTTTTTAAAATGTTGCACTTTTTCAGTGTGAAATGTGTAAATATATGTTAATATATATGTGTAAAAATATTCACTAACAAAGCAAACAAAAAAAGTTTTAATTGTTTATCAAATAGACGTGAAAAAAAAAAAAAAAGCAGGAAAATAATTAAATGGAGGAGAATAGGGAGTTAATTAAGGCCAATTAGAGTAAATTAAGGGTTTATAATGGGGTTAAACAGAGGAACATTTGTTCATCCCTTTGATCTTCAGATGAAGAAACACAAAGATACAAAAAGAAACAATGTTTATTTTAGTGTTTCAGTGGCTGAGCAATATTGTTAAAGCGGGAGTCCGCCGGGAGCTCGCGTTTTTTTTTTTTTAAAAGCCAGCAGCTACAAATACTGCAGCTGCTGACTTTTAAAATAGTGACACTTACCTGTCCAGCGCCCCCGCGATTTCGGCACCCGAAGCCGATTTCTCGATCGTCTCTCGGGTGCTGCCGCCGCCATCTTGGGTATGGGAATCAGGAAGTGGAGCCTTTCGGCTTCATTTCCCGGTTCCCTACTGCGCATGCGCGAGTCGCGCTGCGCAATAAGGATGGACCCGCTGCCTCTGGGATCTGTGTGTTTCCCAGCAGGCAGCGGGGGACTTTCGGAAAGGGGCGTAACCTACGCCCCTTTCCGCAGAGAGCTATCCCGGAAGTGGGTGCAGATACCTGTACTGTACAGGTACCTGCACCCCCCTCCCCCCTAAAAGGTGCCAATTGTGGCGCCGGAGGGGGGGAGGGTTTCCGATGAGCGGAAGGTCCACTTCAGGGTGGACCTCCGCTTTAATAAATGTTGCTGGTGTCCTGACGAAAAAGGTCCCCCAGATAATGCCCCCCCCTGTACTGTGCAGGCGCAGCGCTTGCGCAGTATGAACCATAAAGGGCGGGTGTATTACTGTTATATTGTGTAAGGGGGGGGGGGGACATTGCAAACCCGCCCTTCATTTGTTTAAACACGCCCCGCAAGGACGTGTAGTTTATTGGTAAAACCACCCCCAACTTATCAGCTCTGCCCATCAATTTAAAATTCGCCCTCTTCAGTACCCATCCGCCCTTTACACGAGATAACAGTAATACACCCGCCCCCTGCAGAGTTGCACGAGCATCGGGAGCGCGTGGCAGCGTCTGACACAATGTCGTGATCGTTGCGCAGGCGCTGTGTACAGCTGACTCACAGCTCTTCATCTTTAGCTATTTTCGGTGGCACCGTTGTGGTTCATACTGCGCAAGCGCTGCGCCTGTGCAGTACAAGAGGGGTGCATTATCCACCGGGGGACCTTTCTCGGCAGAACACCGGCTGCTTTTTTTTTTTGACCGCTCCAATTACCGGACTTCCTTAACACTTCAGCTGTCAACAGGGGAGACCCACCGACAGCTCAAAGAACTGAGCCTGAAAGTATCGGTTTCAGGTATCGGTTCATTTGCACGAGTACCGATACTTGTGCAAATACTCGGTATCAGCACCGATACTAGTATAGGTACAACCCTACTAACTATCTTCGTTCCATTGACTTCCATTGACTTCTATGGGGAAAACTCGCTTTGATATGCGAGTGCTTTGGATTACAAGCGTTCTCCTGGAACGGATTAATCCAAGGTTCCACTGTATCTTTCTTTTTGAGGTCCAAAGTGAACATGGCAGCACCTCCAGAATTTTTTTTTAATTTGGACCATATCCAAGTTCCTGTTTCTCCAAGGGAAGGGTGTGAAGCAGATCCATGATGAAATTTCACCAACTTTGGGTGACAGTGGCCCTTCATATGCAACAGTTAAACATTGGGTTGTCAATTTTAACCACTTACAGACCAGAAGATTTACCCCCCACCCCTTAATGACCAGGCCATTTTTTGCGATATGCTACTGCGTCGCTTTAACTGACAATTGCGTGGTCCTTGCGACGCTGTAAACAAAAACGAAAAAATGTACGTCCTTTTTTTTTCCCCCGCAAATAGAGCTTTTTTTTGTGGTATTTGATCACCTCTGCGGTTTTTATTTTTTGCGCTATAGACAAAAAAAGAGCGTCAATTTTGAGAAAAAGAAAAATATATATTTTTAACTTTTTGCTTCAATAAATATAAAATAAAAAGAAAAAAAATGTCTTCATCAGTTTGGGCGAATATGTATTCTTCTACATATTTTTGGTAAAAAAAATAAATAAATCGCAATAAGCGTATGTTGATTGGTTTGCGCAAAAGTTATAGCGTCTACAAAATAGGGGATGGATTTATGGCATTTTTATTATTTTTATTATAATTTTTTTTACTTACTAGTAATGGCGGTGATCTGCGTCGAGAAAACCATCAGAGCTTTTTCTGACCAAAATTACGATCGTGCGTACGCGGCATAGCTGTTGCATGTGAAGGGCCACTGTCACCCAAAGTTTGTGACATTTCATCATGGATCTGCACCTTTCCCTTTACCCTATGGTTCGATGCTCATCCACATTGAGTTCTTCTGGAGGTGCTGCCATGTTCAGTTTGGACTGCTGCCCATGGTGTGATTATAAAGAGGATTATAAAGAGGTGTGTACAGACTGCGAATCGCAATTGACAGGTGCAGACCTCGAGGGGTACTGCTGAGAACTCAGCAATCCCCAGGATAAGTCGTCCATGGCGATCTGCCGGCCCTGCAGCGTCCGGTTCAACGCCACGGGAGGCACGTCAATGTGAATCTAATGCTTAGGTATTTATACTTCCAATAGACCCATCCAGGGCTCCTTCACTTTGTATGGTATTTGTGGGCAATATCGGATTGTCAGATTCCTATTTGCATTGTGATATGTATCACTTTATTTACCTTTTTTAATACAATGTATTTATTTTATATTTTCTGCCATCTAGTGGCGACAGGGAGAAGTACAGCCCCCACTGCTAGGAAAAAGAAGGCTGTCAGATTTCATACATTATATACTCTATATTACCAAAAGTATTGGAACGCCTGCCTTTACACGCACATGAACTTTAATGGCACCCCAGTCTTCTGCCGCGTACACACGATCGGAATTTCCGACAACCAAACCGTGGATTTATTTCCGAAGGATGTTGGCTCAAACTTGTCTTGCCTACACACGGTCGCACCAATGTTGTCGGAAATTTCTGAACGTCTAGAACGCGGTGACGTACGACACGTACGACGAGCCGAGAAAAATGAAGTTCAATAGGCAGTGCGGCTCTTCTGCTTGACAACGGATTTACGACAACGGATTTTGAGAATTTGAGATTCAGCTCTCAAATTTTAGTTGTCGGAGATTCCGACAGCAAATGTCCGATGGAGCCCACACACGGCCGGAATTTCCAACAACAAGCTCCCATCGAACATTTGTCATCGGAAATTCCGACCGTGGGTACGCAGCATTAGTCCATAGGGTTCAATATTGAGTTGGCTCCACCCTTTGCAGCTATAACAGCTTCACCTCTTCTGGGAAGGCCGTCCACAAGGTTTAGGAGTGTGTCTATGGGAATGTTTGACCATTCTTCCAGAAGCGCATTCTTGAGGTCAGACACTGATGTTGGATAAGAAGGTCCTGGCTCACAGTCTCCGCTCTAATTCATCCCAAAGGTGATAGGCAGCACTGATGGGTACTAATAGGTGGCACTGGTGAGCACTGATAGGCCACACTGATGGGCACTGAAAGGCTGCACTGATGGGTAGTTATAGGTGGCACTGATAGACGGCACTGCTGGGCACTGATAGGCGGTACTGAAAGGCAGCACTGATGGGCACTGATGGCTGGCATTGATATATTTCACTGATAGGCATCACTGGTGGCAATGGCACTGGCAGGCATTTTTCATTGACAGTGATTGGTCGCTGCCTGGGCACTGATCGGCATTTCCCTGGTGGTCTAGTGTGGCACACCTGGTGGTCCAGTGTGGTGGCCCTCCCCGGTGCTCCTGGCGGCATCCTGGTGGTCCTGGACGAGCATCCGAGGGGGGGGGGGGGCTGCGCTGATAAAAAATCAGCAGACCCTCCCTGTCAGATGAGCAGCCAATCGGCTCTCCTCTACTTGCATCTGTCAGTCGCGAGCAAGGAAAAGCCGATTGACGGCTCTTCCTGTTTACATCATGATCAGCTGTGATTGGACAGGGCTGATCACGTGCTAAATAGTCTCTCTCAGAGACTCTTTACCTAGATCGGTGTTGAGGTGTGTCAGACTGACACGTTGCAACAATCGCCGCAGCGGCTTGATATCCTGACAACGTCATATGACGTGCGGTCAGGATATCACAACCACTTTGCCGACTTCATTTTGCTATATGGCGGGCGGCAAGTGGTTAAATGAGAATCCTGTAGGGCATGTAGGCCAAGCGCGGTTATCCTGAAACCTGGCAAAATAACTTCCATTCAGTGGCATCTTGCAAAAGAGTAACATTTTTTATCCAATCCAACAATTCTTATAGTGATTGTAAAGTCTCTTTTTATTTTATTTTAAATACCAAACATGTCACACTTACCTACTCTGCTCAATTGTTTTTGCACAGAGCAGCCCCGATCCTCCTCTTCTCGGGTCCCTGGCTGGAGCTCCTGGCCCCTCCTTCCTGTTGAGATCCCCGCCCCCCCCCCAGGCAAGCAGCTTGCTATGGGGGACACTTGAGCAGAGCCACAGCTCTGTGTGTCCATTCAGACGCGGTTCATGGTTCGGCCCTGCCCTCTCTCTCTCTCCTGATTGGCTAACTGAGTTTGCTTAGCACCATTGGCTCCCGCTGCTGTCTCAGTCATTCAGGAGGGAGAGTCCCGGATGGCTGAGACACTCGGGGACATCGCTGGACAGAGATGGGGCTCCGGTAAGTATGAGGGGGCCTCCTGAACACAGAATGATTTTTATCTTAATGCATAGAATGCACCTTCTGTCTTTACAACCACTTTAAGTAAATCCACCCCATTGAACACTTTAAACTAGTTGCTGCTGAGCTTACGTCTTATGCCCTTAAGAGATGATTTTGGGTGGATTACTTCTATCCATTATTTTAGATTGTGGGAGGAAATCAGAACACTTGCAGGTAAACCATAAAACCACCGGGGAACATATAAACTATGTGCAGACGGCACCACCCAAAACGTAAGTGTGCCGAGCACAAAGCCACCATATTTCCCATGTGGTTTGCTTTGTTCATGATGCTCATTTAAAGTGGTTGTAAACCCTTACAAACCACTTTGACCTACAGGTAAGCCTAGATTAAGGCTTACCTGTAGGTCCAAGAAATATCTCCTAAACCTATATGGTTTAGGAGATATTTGCCCGAAAACAGGCACCGCTGTCTACGGCGCATGTGCCGTAGACAGCGGCACGCAGGCGCACTGAGCGCGGCATTCTCAACGACGGAGCTGCCGCGCGTGTTGGCTCCCGTGCGCATGCGCGGGAGTGACGGCCTCGCCGAATGACAGCGGCGGAGCTGCGAGACCCCACCAAGAAGATGGATGCGGCGGACTACAGGTGACAGCGGCGACTTCGCTGGCTCCTGTGTCAGGTAAGTGACACATAATGGACTACTATGCGATGCGATGCGATGCGATGCATAGTAGTCCATTATGCTTTACCTTTGCAGGGAATGAAAGAGGAAGTAAACTCATCAGGGTTTACTTCCTCTTTAACCACTTCCATACCGGGCACTTTCCCCCCTTCCTGCCCAGGACAATTTTTAGCTTTCAGCGCTGTGGCACTTTGAATAAATATTGCGCGGTCATGCAACACTTTTTTGGGCACTGATTGGCACTGTTGTGGGCACTGACAGGCATTTATTATGGGGACAGGCTGGCAGGTGTTGGGCACTGATTGGCACCTTTTGATGAGGACTGTGCTGATTATCAATGTGCTGATTATCAGCACAGACCCTCCCCCCCTCTGACAGGGAGAGCCAGCGATCAGCTCTCCCTGTCAGCGTGAACCGAGAAAAGCTGTTTACCGGCACTTCCTGGTTCATGCTGTGATCAGCTGTGATTGGTCAGAGCTGATCACGTGGTAAGACACCTCTGTCAGAGGCTCCATACCACGATCGGAGTTGCGGTGTGTCAGACGGACGCACAGCACCTCCGATCGCCGTGCTGCCCGCCCCTGCAGGTGCGCGCGGGCTGTTTTATCTTGATCACGTCATATGACGTACGTCAGGAGATCACAACCACTTTGTCGCCGTCATTCTGCTATATGGCGGGTGGCAAGTGGTTAAAGAGGAACTGCAGTCTGCTCACATAATTTGTGATAAAAACATCTTTGGCATTCTGAAGCTTCCCTCCAACCACTTTGCATATTATTTTATATGTACTCTGGTTCTGTACTTGCCAAATATGCTGCAGAAATCTCCCTCCACTAAGTCTGGCTGCATCCATTTTAACTGTGGGCAGCTGAAGCGGCTGCCTGTTCACTTCCTGGATTTACACAGAGGCACACCTTCAGCTCTGCAGCCCTCATTGGCCCTCTTATGACTCATTCACCCTCCATTGCTGGCAAAACTCTTACAAGAGAGAAAGAGATCTGTGCACGATGTCAATCCTGGGCTAATGACCAGACAAGAAACAGGAAGTGGGTTGTATAAGGGATTTACTGTAGGGTTGCCACCTGTCCAGGATTCACCCGGACGGTCCGGGTTTTGAATAGTGTGTCCGGGTTTCAGTCCACTTGAAACCTGGACACATTATTAAGACAGGAATGTTTCTTGGAACGGGGCTTGACAGGAGGGTGAGGGGGCACTATGGGCCCAGCATTACTATTCTCTTTGGAGTGCCCAAAGGTGTCCAAGTTCTGTTACAATCCTATAGTGTATACTAAAACCAAATTTTTTTAGACCCCTTTCACACCAAGGGCATTTTGCAGGCGCTATAGCGTTAGAAATAGTGCCTGCAATCTGCCCTAAGACCCCTTTCACTGGGGCGTTTTTCAAGTGCTTTAGCGTTAAAAAAGCGCCCGTGAATCGCTTGAAAGAAGCCTCATCTGCAATCCCAATTTGAAAGCCCAAGTGCTTTAAGAGCCCTTTCACAATGTCAGCGCCCGAAAAACGCTTGTAAAGCGCCACTTAAACTAGCATTGCTTTACCAGCGTTTTTCGAGCACTATTGGGGCGCTTTTAACCCCTGCAAATAAAGGGTTAAAAGCGCCCACAAAGCGCTGCTGCCAAAAGCGTTTTTCAGGCGCTTTTCAGGCGTTTTTCAGGTGTTTTTCAGGCATTTTTCAGGCGCTTCCCATTGATTTCAATGGGAAGGGGCGCTTTAGGAGTGGTGTATTCACCGCTCCAAAAGTGCTGCAAAGAAGCTGCTTGCAGGACTTTTTTTGATGCCCTGCCAGCCCAGCGCCTCAGTGTGAAAGCACTCGGGCTTTCACATTGGGATTGCAGCTGCGGCTTCTTTCAGTCGCTTTTTTTAATGCTAAAGCGTCTGAAAAACGCCCCAGTGTGAAAGGGGTCTCAGTGTGAAAGCACTGGGGCTTTTACATTGGGATTGCAGTTGCAGCTTCTTTCAAGCTCTTTTTTTAATGCTAAAGCACCTGAAAAACGCCTGAAAAATGCCCCAGTGTGAAAGGGGTCTAAAACAGCTGCACCATTGTCTGTAGTGTGAAAGCCCGAGGTGCGCTGGCAGGACGTCAGGAAAAGTCCTGCCAGCAGCTTCTTTGAAGCGGTGAAGGAGCGGTGTGTCTACCGCTCCTCCACCGCTGCTCCCCATTGAAATCAATGGGGCAGTGCTGTATTATAGCAATAGCGGCGTTTTGCCGGCGGTTTTAACCCTTTCCCGGCCGATAGCGGGGGGGGGTAAAAGCGCCCCGATAGGGGCCCGAAATGCACCGCAAATCCGACGGTAAAACGCTGCTAAAAATAGCGGCGTTTTACCGCTGATGCTATGGGCGGCGTGGTGTGAAAGGGGTCTTACTGGCAAAAAAATGTTTTACTATCGAAAGTTAAAACAACAACAAGGGCAGAAGATTTCATAGATGGAAAGTTGCAAAAAGTGCCGATCAGCGATGAACTGCCACGTCGCTGGACTTCAAGCAGTTATACTGAGATGATGCCTGCACCAACTGGCATCACCCGGTATCGTCTTTTTTTTTATAGCCTTCGTCAGCTCTCTTGTAAAAGCAATTCTAGTGGCTAACTAGGCGCTAGATTGCTTTTACAAGCAGTGGGAGGGAGCAGTGGGAGGGGACGCCCCCCTCCCCCCCCCATGGCTCTCTCGGGTTCTCCTGTCCCACGGGGAGACACAAGCGACCAGCCAGCACGTTCCCTGGCTGGCCGGACGGTCGAACAAAGCCGGAATCAGCTTTGACCGGCTCTCCACTATGGTAGCCAAGGAAGCGATGATCTGACATCACTTCCGGTTTATCTGGATGTCAATGGCGCCATTTAAAAAAAAAAATCAAAAGCCTTTACAAGCACCGATCTTGGTGTTTTGAAGGCTTTTAATGACAGAGGAGGGATTTGGGGTCTTTATGGACCTGGCTTTGTGCACTGGTGAGCAGTCATGTTGGAACAGGAAGGGGTCATCCCCAAACTGTTCCCACAAAGTTGGGAGCAGGAAAATGTCCAAAATGTCTTGGTATTCTGATGCCTTAAGAATTTCCTTCACTGGAACTAAGGGGCCAAACCCAACCCCTGAAAATCAACCCCCACCCACCCCCACCATAATCCCCCTTCCACCAAATGATTTGGACTTTTCCGGTTCCCCCCTCTGGTGTCACATTTGGCACCTTTCAGGGGGGAGGGGGGAGTAGATACCTGTCTAATACAGGTATTTTGCTCCCACTTCCAGGCATAGATACCCGAGCCACCCGCGGGTATCTACCCCATTTCACCTCCCCCCCAGCTGTATTCTGGGAGACGCAGGGGTCTCAGAAAACAGCAGGGACCAGTGGGATAGCGCATGCGCAGTAGGGACCCGGGAAGTGAAGCCGATTCCCTTACCGAGGATGGCGGCAGCAGCACCCGAGAGCCGAGGGACAGATTGGCTTTGGGTGCCGACATCGCGGGCGCCCTGGACAGGTAAGTGTCCTTATTTTAAAAGTCAGCAGCTGCAGTATTTGTAGCTGCTGACTTTAAAAAAAATAAAAACGGCGGAACTCCACTTTAAATCCTCACCGGTCAGCTTCACCTGCCGCACACACCTCACTGACATCCTTGCAAACCTTTGTGGATGGGTAATAGTTACAGGGCTAGTGAGCAGTATACACTGTATATAGTATATATGTAGTATGATGCTGCATGGAATGTCTTCTCCCAGATTTGTGATCAGCAGTAATCCCATCATAGATTGTAGAAGATGTACTAAACCTGCACACCAGCACCCTCTGCAGTTCAACTGGGGAATTGCTGCTTCAATTAAACAGCACACAATGTACTCTAAATCAGCATTGTATTCTGTACATTTTTCACACAAGATGTATTTCCTAGCTACATATCATAATATCATATATATACCCACATACACTACACTATATGATCAGAAGCATGAGAAGGCCCCCCTCCCCCAAGGTTTTGAGTGCGGATGTTTCCAGTGAAGTGTATTGTAAGTGTACTTTCTGCCCTCATGATGTAAAGCGCTGCGCAAACTGTTGGCGCTATATAAATCCTGAATAATAATAATAATAATAAAAGGGTATTATTGGTAAAGTGGTATTAAACCCAAAACCAAAAATGTAATTTATTGCAGCCTACCAACCATTCGATGTGGTGGCTGCATCAGTTTTTTTTGGGGTTTTTTTTGTGGTTTTTTTTTGGCATTATACAACCCTCTGGGGTTTATTTACTAAAGGAAAATCCACTTTTCCCTACAAGTGCAACTACAAGTCTGAAATGAGGGCAAGCTCTGCTGATTTTATCATCCAATCATGTGCAAGCTAAAATGCTACATAGAAAGAATCGGGAAATACTTCTGTCGAGATCGCAACAGGGAAAAAAAAAATCTCGTTAACGATTTTTGATGATTAATTGTGCAGCTCTAACGCTGATAAATGTCGATAAACACTCAAAAACATTGCTCACCATCGGTTTTTAACGTTTTTCATCCATTGAAAAAAAACAAAAACAAAAAAAACAAAAGCAAAAAAACGCTAAAACGCTAACGTGGAAAAACGCCAATAAATGCTAAAAAACACTATAAAAAACATTGAAAAAAGTTGAAAAACTCACTGCAACTCACTGGCGTTTTTATAACGTTACTATAACGTCCAGTGTACATGAGGCCTTAAAAGCCTGCATGTCATTGGGCGGTTGTGGCACAGCCTCATTCATTAAAAGCCTGCCATGTCATTGGGCGGTTGTTTTTTTAGATTTTACTAATCTGCATTACATTCTTTCCCAGCCTTGATGGCCGGGGGTAACTGTCAACAGGACCCGGAAGTGATGTCATACACGTCACTTTTGGGTCAGCAACAAGAAGGGGAGGAGAGCGGGTATGTGTCCGCTCTCCTCCCTCCCCTTTACCCAGCGACACCTGCTAGCAGCAGCCCAGGATGCAATTTCTTGTCACCATGGCAACTTGGCGCTTGCGTTTTTTTTTTTTTTTGAGCCCTGATGGCAGCCGCACATGCACTGATTCCTGTGTAAATGACACTGGCCGTGAAGGGGTTAACCAGGAGGTGGCAGTGTAGGGGTTAAGTGTGTACTAGGGGAGTGTTTCTAACTGTGGGGGGCGTGGCTGTGTTTTACAGATCACTGATCTCTGCTCCAATCAGAGGGAGCAGAGATCAGTGTCACTTGTTGCTAGGCAGAATGGGGAGATGCTGTTTACATCGGCATCTCCCCGTTCTTCCTCCCCGTGAGACGATCGCGGGTATTCCGCAGCGATAAAGTCTGCGGGACCCACGCTCGGACTCACGGGGGTCCCGACCGGCACGTGCGTGCGCCGCCGGCGGCAAGCATGCGATGGCACGGTGGCAAAATCAAAGGGACACACCTGTATGCCCATTTGCCTGTCCGTGTCATTCTGCTGACGTACATCGGCGTGCGCCAGTCGGGAAGCACTTAAAATTATACATTTTTTGCTTAGAACCCCCAAACATTATATATAGGTTCAAAAAGGAACTAAGGAGGTGACCTATCGCCTCTTAGCCGCCTGCCAACCACCCTTTGAAAATGACGTATAACAAGTGTGCAGCCAATGAAGTCAGGGCTCCTCCTGACCTCCACAGTCATACCGGGTCTGGATTTGACACCTGTTTAATTCCACCTGCTCACTCGCCTGCCAGGTCTGCACTTACCCCATCCAGGTTGCGGAGGGCTTCAGCGGCTTCCCCCCGGGCCAATTTAGTCGCTTCTTCTCCTGGCCAATGATCAGCTTTCATTTATTTATGTACATGAAAACGATCACTGCTTCCGATGACAGGAAGCAGTAGATCATCCCTGTCATGTTACAAGGCAGAACAGGGAAATGTCTTGCTTACATAGGCATCTTCCCGTTCTGTGGCTCTGTGACATGATCCCAGGACATGTGGGCACAGTTGCGCTGTACGTGGAGGGCACGCGAGCGCCCGCTAGCCTCACCAATTAAAGGGGACGTACAGGTACGCTCATTTGCCCACCGCTGCCATTGTGCTGATGTATATCGCCGTGCGCTGGTCAGCAAGTGATTACTATTGATTAGACCCTGGGGGCAAACATTTTCTAGGGCTCTCCCGTATCCGCTCATCGACTATTTGCGGGCAGTGCAGGCTTAATGGGGCATTGCATTGGGCCCCACAACAATGACTGGGCCCCGGGGGACAGCTGCCCCCTTTTGCCCTGTTTTAAAGACGGCCCTGCGTTTAAAGCCAGCTTTAGTGAACCGCACCAATCAAACAAATCAGTGATGTGCACCAGAGCTGTGTAAATCTCAGGACTGGATGGATAGGAATAGAAACCCTTTGGAAGCTCCTTTTTATGTATCTCACAAGGGTGTGTGCTCAGCTGCTTTCTGGAGTTCAGCTTTAAACATCCTCGACTCTTCCAGTCCAGCATCTCCCTTCCCTGCATGTGCATAGAAATCAACAGCATCCTCCTTCCCTGCACATGCATAGAAATCAACAGCATCCCCCTTCCCTGCACGTGCATAGAAATCAACAGCATCCGCCTTCCCTGCACATGCATAAAAATCAACAGCATCCTCCTTCCCTGCACATGCATAGAAATCAACAGCATCCCCCTTCCCTGCACGTGCATAAAAAATCAACAGCATCGCCTTCCCTGCACGTGCATACAAATCAACAGAATCACACTTCCCTGTACGTGCATACAAATCAACAGCATCCCCCTTCCCTGCATGTGCATAAAAAAATCAACAGCATCCCCCTTCCCTGCATGTGCATAAAAAAATCAACAGCATCCCCCTTCCCTGCACGTGCATAGAAATCAACAGCATCCGCCTTCCCTGCACATGCATAAATATCAACAGCATCCCGCTTCCCTGCACGTGCATAAAAAAATCAACAGCATCCCACTTCCCTGCACGTGCATAAAAAAAATCAACAGCATCCCCCTTCCCTGAACGTGCATAGAAATCAACAGCATCCTCCTTCCCTGCACATGCATAGAAATCAACAGCATCCCCCTTCCCTGCATGTGCATAGAAATCAACAGCATCCGAGCAGAGCCAATACCAAATCCCCCCCTTCTCTCTCTCTCTCTCTCACTCACGCAGCTGATTTACCATTTTTATTACAAAGTGAAGGCTCTTAAGAGAAGGCAAAAGGAAAAAAAAAATCTAATCAGTCTGAAGAGATAGGAAAGTTGCAGAGAGCGGTGTGTTGTGTCCCCCCCTCCTGATTCTATCACAGCTCCATCTTGTATTCATTGCTTCCCAGTGTCGTTATGACACAGTCACACAAATCAATGGAGACAGCGGAGGCCGGGCCGGGCGCTGAAAGGCAGCCGACACAGACCAGGCTTTCCCTGAACTCCGATTTGCTAATAACACATAATAGCTGCTATTTGCGCCCGTATTAAATCATACATTTCACTGCAGGTTTATTAGGGGATTTTTTAAACTCCTCGCCAAATTGGATTTTCTTGTTGGCTTCTAATTTCTAGATCTATCATTTAAAATTGAACTCCCGGCTGCAGCGGGGGGAGCAGGACTTGGGGGGGGGGGGGGGCTGATCCTGACCAACGCCAAGGGTGCCCAGTAAGCAATTATATTTTATTCATTGGGAGAGGAGAATGCGTCTTCAACATTTTGAGTTATTACTGCAGTGTTCAGTCCTGTGTGGTGGAAACTTTCACATTTTTACAAACTTGCTTCTTCAGCTTTTTTGTTATTATTGTTTTAAAGTAGAACTACACTGCATCTGAGCACCACAAACCAAAGGGAACTACACTGCATCTGAGCACCACAAACCAAAGGGAACTACACTGCATCTGAGCACCACAAACCAAGGGGAACTACACTGCATCCGAGCACCACAAACCAAGGGGAACTACACTGCATCTGAGCACCACAAACCAAGGGGAACTACACTGCATCTGAGCACCACAAACCAATGGGAACTACACTGCATCTGAGCACCACAAACCAAGGGGAACTACACTGTATCTGTGCACCACAAAACAAGGGGAACTACACTGCATCTGAGCACCACAAACCAAGGGGAACTACACTGCATCTGAGCACCACAAACCAAGGGGAACTACACTGCATCTGAGCACCACAAACCAAGGGGAACTACACTGCATCTGAGCACCACAAACCAAAGGGAACTACACTGCATCTGAGCACCACAAACCAAAGGGAACTACACTGCATCTGAGCACCACAAACCAAGGGGAACTACACTGCATCTGAGCACCACAAACCAAGGGGAACTACACTGCATCTGAGCACCACAAACCAAGGGGAACTACACTGCATCTGAGCACCACAAACCAAGGGGAACTACACTGCATCTGAGCACCACAAACCAAAGGGAACTACACTGCATCTGAGCACCACAAACCAAAGGGAACTACACTGCATCTGAGCACCACAAACCAAGGGGAACTACACTGCATCTGAGCACCACAAACCAAGGGGAACTACACTGCATCTGAGCACCACCAACCAAGGGGAACTACACTGCACCTGAGCACCACAAACCAAGGGGAACTACACTGCATCTGAGCACCACCAACCAAGGGGGACTACACTGCATCTGAGCACCACAAACCAAGGGGAACTACACTGCATCTGAGCACCACAAACCAAGGGGAACTACACTGCATCTGAGCACCACAAACCAAGGGGAACTACACTGCATCTGGGCACCACAAACCAAGGGGAACTACACTGCATCTGAGCACCACAAACCAAGGGGAACTACACTGCATCTGAGCACCACCAACCAAGGGGAACTACACTGCATCTGAGCACCACCAACCAAGGGGAACTACACTGCATCTGAACACCACAAACCAAGGGAAACTACACTGCATCTGAGCACCACAAACCAAGGGGAACTACACTGCATCTGAGCACCACCAACCAAGGGGAACTACACTGCATCTGAGCACCACCAACCAAGGGGAACTACACTGCATCTGAGCACAACCAACCAAGGGGAACTACACTGCATCTGAGCACCACAAACCAAAGGGAACTACACTGCATCTGAGCACCACCAAGCAAGGGGAACAACACTGCATCTGAGCACCACAAACCAATGGGAACTACACTGCATCTGAGCACCACAAACCAAGGGGAACTACACTGCATCTGAGCACCATCAACCAAGGAGAACTACATTGCATCTGAGCACCACAAACTAAGGGGAACTACACTGCATCTGAGCACCATCAAGCAAGGAGAACTACACTGCATCTGAGCACTGCAAACTAAGGGGAACTACACTGCATCTGAGCACCACAAACCAAGGGGAACTACACTGCATCTGAGCACCACCAACCAAGGGGAACTACACTGCATCTGAGCACCACCAACCAAGGGGAACTACACTGCATCTGAACACCACAAACCAAGGGAAACTACACTGCATCTGAGCACCACAAACCAAGGGGAACTACACTGCATCTGAGCACCACCAACCAAGGGGAACTACACTGCATCTGAGCACCACCAACCAAGGGGAACTACACTGCATCTGAGCACCACCAACCAAGGGGAACTACACTGCATCTGAGCACCACCAACCAAGGGGAACTACACTGCATCTGAGCACCACAAACCAATGGGAACTACACTGCATCTGAGCACCACAAACCAAGGGGAACTACACTGCATCTGAGCACCATCAACCAAGGAGAACTACATTGCATCTGAGCACCACAAACTAAGGGGAACTACACTGCATCTGAGCACCATCAAGCAAGGAGAACTACACTGCATCTGAGCACTGCAAACTAAGGGGAACTACACTGCATCTGAGCACCACAACCAATTGCACGGTCATGCAAAGCTGTGCATAAATTACATTTATATACATTTTTTTTTCACACAAATAGAGCTTTCTTTTGGAGGTATTTGATAACCACTAACTTTTTTTGTGATATAATCGAGGACTGTCTGAAAAATGTGAAAAAAAACATTTTTTACTTTCTGCTACAAAAATATCCAGTAAAATCAAATTTCTTTATAAATTTAGACCAATATGTATTCTGCTATTTGTCTTTGTTAAACAAAAAATTCCAATAAGAGTATATTGATTGCTTTGTGCAAAAGTTATAGCGTCTGCAAACTATGGGATATATACTGCAATTTGTATTTATTTTTATTTTTTATACTAGTAATGACAGCAATCAATGACTTATATTGATATTGCGCGGGGGGTGGGAGTAACTACGACAATCTGACACTTTGTGGGAACAAGTGACACTAATACAGTGATCAGTGCTAAAAATCTGCACTGTCACTGTACTAATGACACTGGCAGGGAAGGGGGTTAAACATCTATGGCGATCAAATGGTTAAATGTGTGCCTAGCCAGTGTTTTTTATGTTTACTTTCAGGTGCTTTTACTAAAGGATGTACTTTGCAGAGAAATAAAATCCAGCGTATCCCCGCTGGCTGGACGGAGCTCTGCCGTGTTTACATAGACAGGAGTCCATCTTGTGTCTCTACCCAACGATCAGCGGGTGCGGGCGGATGTCCGTTGACCAGCACCCGCTGATCGGCTTCTGCTGTGACTAATCACGTCTTCCCCCTTTTTCAGGGTGAAAAGGCGCATTATACGCCAATAAATGCAGTATTTATTTATTTTATACTACTAATGGCGATGATCAGCGACTTATAATGGGACTGCGATAGTGCGGCCGGCAATCTAAAACTAACTGATGCTGGGGGGGGGGGGGCTGACTAACTGCCACTGACATCACCAGTGACACTAATACAGTGATCAATGCTAATACTATACACTGTCACTGCACTAATGACACTGCCTGGGAAGGGGTTAACATATATGGCGATCCAGGGGTTTAAATGTGTGCCTAACTGTGGGTAATATGGGTGATTGGGTAAGTGTGGGTAATATGGGTGATTGGGTAAGTGTGGGTAATATGGGTGATTGGGTGACTGTGGGTAATATGGGTGATTGGGTGACTGTGGGTAATATGGGTGATTGGGTGACTGTGGGTAATATGGGTGATTGGGTAACTGTGGGTAATATGGGTGATTGGGTAACTGTGGGTAATATGGGTGATTGGGTAAGTGTGGGTAATATGGGTGATTGGGTGACTGTGGGTAATATGGGTAATTGGGTGACTGTGGGTAATATGGGTGATTGGGTAACTGTGGGTAATATGTGTGATTGGGTGACTGTGGGTAATATGGGTGAATGGGTAACTGTGGGTAATATGGTGATTGGGTAACTGTGGGTAATATGGGTGATTGAGTGACTGTGGGTAATATGGGTGATTGGGTGACTGTGGGTAATATGGGTGATTGGGTGATTGTGGGTAATAATGGTGATTGGGTAAGTGTGGGTAATAATATGGGTGATTGGGTGAGTGTGGGTAATATGGGTGATTGGGTAACTGTGGGTAATAAGGGTGATTGGGTAACTGTGGGTAATAAGGGTGATTGGGTGAGTGTGGGTAATATGGGTGATTGGGTGACTGTGGGTAATATGGGTGATTGGGTGACTGTGGGTAATATGGATGATTGGGTAACTGTGGGTAATATGGGTGATTGAGTAACTGTGGGTAATATGGGTGATTGGGTAACTGTGGGTAATATGGGTGATTGGGTAACTGTGGTAATATGGGTGCTTGGGTAACTGTGGGTAATATGGGTGATTGGGTAATTGTGGGTTATATGGGTGATTGGGTAAGTGTGGGTAATATGGGTGATTGGGTAACTTTGAGTAATATGGGTGATTGAGTAACTGTGAGTAATATGGGTGATTGGGTGACTGTGGGTAATATGGGTGATTGGGTGACTGTGGGTAATATGGGTGATTGGGTAACTGTGGGTAATATGAGTGATTGGGTAACTGTGGGTAATATGAGTGATTGGGTGACTGTGGGTAATATGGGTGATTGGGTAACTGTGGGTAATATGGGTGATTGGGTAAGTGTGGGTAATATGGGTGATTGGGTAAGTGTGGGTAATATGGGTGATTGAGTAACTGTGGGTAATATGGGTGATTGGGTGAATGTGGGTAATATGGGTGATTGGGTGACTGTGGGTAATAAGGGTGATTGGGTGACTGTGGGTAATATGGGTGATTGGGTGACTGTGGGTAATATGGGTGATTGGGTGACTGTGGGTAATATGTGTGATTGGGTGACTGTGGGTAATATGGGTGAATGGGTAACTGTGGGTAATATGGTGATTGGGTAACTGTGGGTAATATGGTGATTGGGTAACTGTGGGTAATATGGGTGATTGGGTGACTGTGGGTAATATGGGTGATTGGGTGATTGTGGGTAATAATGGTGATTGGGTAAGTGTGGGTAATAATATGGGTGATTGGGTGAGTGTGGGTAATATGGGTGATTGGGTAACTGTGGGTAATAAGGGTGATTGGGTAACTGTGGGTAATAAGGGTGATTGGGTGAGTGTGGGTAATATGGGTGATTGGGTGACTGTGGGTAATATGGTGATTGGGTAACTGTGGGTAATATGGGTGATTGAGTGACTGTGGGTAATATGGGTGATTGGGTAACTGTGGGTAATATGGGTGATTGGGTGACTGTGGGTAATATGGGTGATTGGGTGAGTGTGGGTAATATGGGTGATTGGGTAAGTGTGGGTAATATGGGTGATTGGGTGAGTGTGGGTAATATGGGTGATTGGGTAACTGTGGGTAATATCTGTATTTTTACTACAGATCTCTTTGTTTCTTATCCCTGCTTTGCAGAGATAAGAAACAGAGAGATTGTTCCCTCTGTATAGAGCCCTGTGTTGATTGTCAATCAGCGGGTCCCGGCCTTGAATTGTTGCCCTGGGACAGACTTCCGCTGTGTGTTGGCGGGTGGGGGGGGGGCACACATGCACGCGCTCTAAACCCAGAAGCAGGCAGCAGCGTATGGGTACTGCGGACGTGCAGTTCCGCAAGTGGTTACATTTTTCTGCTTGGTATATTTTTGGCACAATGTGTGTTTTTTTTTTTTTTCGGCGTTGCATCCATTTACGTTTTATATATATAGGAAGTGGCTAAAAGAGGCTGGAGGAGATCAGCAGCACTGAGATAAGAAGGTGAAGAACGGTATTTTATAAAACACAGGCTATTGTTTATTGTTGGCTAAATGCCATCCATTTAGGGTGTAGATCTGCGCTTGTACCCCCGCAGAACCTGGGCTCATCGGTCGGCTGTGTCGCTATGCGGAGTTATGGGAAAAGGCATTACGTTTCCCCCCTGTGGCTGGCAGTTTGTGAGGATACAAGGGCATCATCTGTGCATGACCTCCCCCCCCCCCACAAACGCACACTGTGCGGCGCGGCCCTGATGGATAAACCCATTGACTGTGCTGAGCATCGCGCCCCCGAGGCTCGCCCTGCAGCCTCTCCCCTCAGCCGCCGCTCTCAGTCCTGCTGCTTTTGTTTTCACGCTCTGAACCTCATGACAGCGGGAGAGGCCTTGTGGTTCATTGATTGCCCCAACCGCACCGTAAATAGCCTCAGCCAGTCCAGAGACGCCAACGGCCCTAATCGTCGTCTTGGGCTACAGATGGCAGAGAGGTTTTTATTTTTATTTTTTACGAGAGCGTTCTAATAGGAGCTGCGCCTGGACTAGGCGGACGATCGGTGTGAAAGTGGACCTCTCAGGAACTTTACCAGTCCGCATCAATCAGTTGAAGTGGCTTTAAATATATATATATATATATATATATTAAAAAAAAACAGTTATTATGTTGCAGCTTACCAATTTTTTAGATGTGATGGCTGCATTCATTTTCTTTTAGGCTTTCTTTCTGCTATTTTCATGCGGTGATGGAGCCAGAAAGTCTGTTTATCAAAACAGAAGAGATTCATCCTCTCTATTTGTCCTGTTTACCATTATCATTGAAAACAGTAGCGGTAGGGTCTTTTCTTCAAGTCAAACCCGAACACTTAAGCGGTGTATGGCAATTTTTTATTTTTATTGTATAAACTATACATATATTTTGCTATTAAATAAAATTTCTAACCATAGGAAGTTAATCACAATAATCCCCCTTTACATCAGAGTCCACAGAGTTCCCCTTTTACATCTGAACTGGCAGAGTTCCTTTACACTGTAAGGGGGGACTCTGCAGACTCTGATGTAAAGGGGGACTCTGGAGACTCTAACATAAGGGATGCTCTGGGAATCCTGATTTAAGGGGGGACACTGAGAACTCTGATGTATGGAGAGGACTCTGATATAAGGGGAGACACTGGTGTAAAGGGGAACTCTGATGTACGGGGTGCTCTGAGAACCCTGATTTGCCTCAGTGTACTCACTCATATGCGGGAGAGAGAAGGGGGGAGACTTCAGTCACAGACAGGGATGGATGGTGAGCTCACTCACCCCTTGGCACCTCTCATCCAGAAGTATCTGAGGCTGCTGGACTTCAAATTTCCTGCCCCAACCTTCCTTTTCTGAGGCACAGCGCTGGGGATTGGAGTGTGGGCAGACACAGAGGGGTAGGGGGTGGGGGGAAGAGGTGCAGATCGAGCCCTCTCTCCTCTCCTGTCTCTGTGTGTGTTTGGGGGGGGGGGTTGTTAGTGCTGGCTTTGGGCAGTGTGAAAGAGTGTAACAAACGTTCTAAGCTTAGACAACTGCAGCCAGCAACCCTGCTGGGAGGCCATAGTCCAGGCTAAATAAAGTGTCCGGGTTTCAGGCAGTCTGATACCCGGACACATGTTTCCAAAGCTGAACTGTCCGAATCCTGGACAGGTGGCAACCCCAAGTGGCGGCCCCCCGTAATGCAGGGCGCAGGCGTGCTGCCCCCCTAATCCATGCGTCCAGCTCCCTAATCTACATGCGGGGTGCCGGACGCTTGGATTCCAATGGGGTTTTTTTTTTGAAGCACGTGATTAGAGCCTAAGGCTCTAATTGGCTTAAAAAAAGGTTGGGCTGGGGGCGCAGAGCACTGTGCCCCGAGCCCACTCAGTTGTGTGACAACAGCAAATGTCACTGATGTCAACCCTCACATTTTCCACTCGCCTACTTGCATTTTGCGAGTGGAAAATGTGGGCTGGCGTGCGTGGGTTGCCTAGCAGCAGTGGGGGGGGGGGGGGGGGGGGTGGGGCGAGCAGCACCGGTAGGTGGGGTTGAATGGGAACTCTTCTTCCAGTGATTGCCCAGAGGAAGAGGGAAGAGGATTGCCAGCTGGATCAGAGCGTGGAACATCGGGCCAGGAGGCGCGGCTGTGTGTGAAGGTGAGCGCGGGGGAACACACAGCAATTGAAATGAAAGCTGTACACAGCGATGTTCCACGCTCTGATGATCCAGCCGGAAATCCTCTTAGCCTCCTCTGTTCCCTAGCACAGGTAGGCTGCATTGGTGGGCACAGATAGGCTGCACTGATGGACACAGGTGAGGCTGCATTGATGGGCACAGGCAGGCTGCATTGGTGGGCACAGGTAAAGCAGCATTGATGGACACAGGTAGGCTGCATTGATGGACATGTGTGAGTCTGAGTTGATTGACACGAGTAGGCTGCATTGATGGACACAGGTGAGGCTGCATTGGTGGGCACATGTGAAGCTGCATTGATGGGCACAGGCAGGCTGCATTGGTGGGCACAGGTAAAGCAGCATTGATGGACACAGGTAGGCTGCATTGATGGACATGTGTGAGTCTGAGTTGATTGACACGAGTAGGCTGCATTGATGGACACAGGTGAGGCTGCATTGGTGGGCACATGTGAAGCTGCATTGGTGGGCACATGTGAAGCTGCATTGGTGGGCACAGGTAAAGCTGCATTGATGGACACAGGTGAAGCTGCATTGATGGACATAGGTGAAGCTGCATTGATGGACACAGGTGAAGCAGAACTGATGGGCACTGATAAAGCTGTGGTTAATATTTATATTTATAACTTAATTCTGCCTACAACATTTAAGTGTCATTTCATGAGATAATTTATGAGGGTGTGTTTAGGGGTGGAATTAGGAGCGGGGCAGGGTAGGGGCAGGGTAGGGATTGGGTGGGGTAACTGGTGACGAGTAACCCTTGAGGCCTGGCTCATAGCTCAGAACTTGAAATTTTGAGCTCTGCCCTATGTGATGAAAAAAAGTTAAGTCAAAAAGTTTTTTTTTTTAATTGTAAAAAATGTAAGTTACACCCAGGTACATAAAATCCCCCCCCCAAACAATTGAGGCCCCACCCCCACATATACGTACATTAAAAAAAATATACGCATAGGGTGCTTACACCTGGAAATGTTGATTGTAATACACGTTACACATTGCACGCCGGAATGAGAGCAATAATTCTAGCATCAGACCTCCTTTGTAATGCTATATTGATGACCTATAGGGGGCTTTTAAAGCGTCACCTATAGTAAATATAGGGTACTGAATTTTTTTGCCATTTCACGGGCGCGCGCAACTTTAAGGTTTGACAAGTTGGGAATCTATTTACTCGGTGCAACCTCGGCTTTTATATTTTACCAAAAAATTGGGTACTTTATTATATTTGTGTGCCCTAAAATAAACTTGAATGTGTTTTTTACAGAATTTTGCATTATTAGACCTTTGCGGTAATATTGTGTGACATAAAAAATTGGGGACCGGCATAGCTGATGCCGCCAGATGGCGGGGAGAGAGGAGTGTGAACGCCCATGCTCTGATGATCCGGCTGGAAATCCTCTCTCTTCCTGATCCTCTGGGCGATCACTGGGAGATGAGCTCCCATTCAAATGCCTACTTGTATTTTGCGAGTGGAAAATGAGGGCTGGTGAGCGTGGGCTGCCTGGGAGCTCCCCCTTCCCCGATCCCAGACAGCCCGCGCTCGCCAGCCCTCATTTTCCACTCGCAAAATTCAAGTAGGCGAGTGGGAAAGTTGAGGGCTGCACTTTGTGAATGGTCCCACAGTCTTCTGGAACCTGTGATGTGTTCCAGAAGACTGCGGGGAGGGAGGAAGAGAGGAGAACTCTTGATTGGCTCGCCCTAGGGCGATCCAAGGTCACGGCTTCCAGAAGACTAAGGGGCCAGTCACAAAGTCTAGCGCAGTGGGCAGCTGGCTGTGAAGCAGAGAGCAGCATAGCTGGCGGCCCACAGTTAGGATGCCAGGGAAAAAAACATTACAAGCCAAATGTGACAGGGGCAGAGGACTTCCCTCTTCCTCTTTGGAGTTCCGCTTTAAATCCATAAGCAAACATTTATTATATTCCAGCTTGCCAATGTGATGGCCACATTCGTTTTCTTTTTTTTAGGCTTTCTTTCTTCTAGTTTCATCTGGTGATTGGCCAGCAAATCTGTTTTTCAAAAGCTCAAGCTCTTCAGCAGAATGTATCAGTTTACATGGATGAGGCACACAGTTTATCACTGACAAGGGTGCTTACAATGAGCAGCTTTTATTTATTTGGGTAAAACCTTTATCCCAAAAGGAGAAAACAAACAGTTTCCTGTAACTGCTTATGAAGTGAGAGCTGGAGTTTGGCTTCCGTTTGTTAGTGTATCTTAAAAGTTTGGTGAATGGTATCAGAAAACAAAGAAAACAGAAGATACAAACAAATTACCTTTAGGCCCCTTTCACACTGGGGCGGTGCGGGCGTCGGCGGTAAAGCACCGCTATTTTTAGCGGCGCTTTACCGTCGTTTTAGCGGCAGTCTGCGGCCGCTAGCGGGGTGGTTTTAACCCCTGCTAGCGCCCGAAAAAGGGTTAAAACTGCCCGCAAAGTGCCGCTGCAGCGGCGCTTTGCCGGCGGTATAGCCGCGCTGCCCCATTGATTTCAATAGGTAGGAGCGGCCGGGAAAGGGTTAAAACCGCCGGCAAAACGCCGCTATTGCTATAATACAGCACTGCCCCATTGATTTCAATGGGGGAGCAGCGTTGGAGGAGCGGGATACACACCGCTCCTTTCACCGCTCCAAAGATGCGGCTAGCAGGACTTTTTTCACCGTCCTGCCAGCGCACCGCTCCAGTGTGAAAGCCCTCCGGCTTTCACACTGGAGTGAAAGGGGCCGGTTTTGAAAAACCGCCCCAGTGTGAAAGGGGCCTTATTGGCCTTCAAAAAAAAAAAAAATCATTGTCCTTCACAACACACTTTTTTGGCAACGTTCATAAAGCTTCTGGAAACTGTCAGCAAAGGCCTTTTCAGGAATCGATTGCGGAACTGCTGTCACACATTCTTGGATTACCGCCACATCCGCAAAAATGTGCCGCCTTTCATGACGCTCTTTCGGTGGGAAAAACAGAAGTCGGCAAGCGCCAGATCTGGGGGAATGCGGTGAATGATTGAGAACAGGCTGTCCATTGCTGAGCCAAGAATTGCCGCACGCGGTTCGCACAGCGCGCAGGCGCGGTTATCACACAGCAACGTCCTCTGTCCAGTCCTGTGCAACTTTGGCCGAATGCAGAGGATGTGTGGTTGCCACGGTATTCAAAACTTCCTCGTAGAATGCGGCGTTCCCGGTTGAACCCGCAGGAACAAATTCTTTATGGATGATGCCATTGTTGTCGAAGAAGGCGATCAACATTGGACTTTTGTCGGCGACTCTTTTTTGGGTTGCCAGGAAGGCGGTGAACGCAATTCCATCGATTGCCGCTTGGATTCTGGATGGAACTGGTAGCACCCCCTGTGACAATGGTTGGCAGGAAGGATGGATCCCGGTCACACATGGTAATGAAATCTCCAGAGCTTTCCATCTGGTTTTCTTTCTGTTCATCTGTCAGCTTGTGCGGCACAACCCGGGCTAAGACCTTCACGGACGATGGTGCTCACCGTGTCCCTGCTAATGCCCAATTCCTCCGCCATCAATCGTAGAGTCAGTCGCCAATCTCGTGTCAGCATTTGTCGCACTCGCTCGATCGCGTCTGGAGTTCTGCTTATCAACAGCTGACCCGAACGTGGCTCACCCGCAGTCGTTTCCTTCCCGTCGTGAAAGCGTTTGAACCAGTCGTAAACACGTTTTCTGCTCGCGGCTTCCGTCCCGTACACTCGCACCAACATTTCACGCGTCTCCGTTGCCGTCTTCCCCAATTTGTAGCAGAGCTTGATGTTCACTCGTTGCTCCATTGCACTGCGACCCTTCCTCTCACACTGACTCTGCCCGCAGCAGGTTTACCCTGACGGTCACGTGTACTCCACACTAGAGATGGGGCTTCTCAACGTGTCTCTGGATAGCCATGTGCGTGCGTGCGTGCGCACCTGACCCATGTTGCCGTTGAGATATCGGACCATTCACAAACTTTTTAGCCACACCTCCTATTACATTTTTGGTTTTGGGTAGACATGTGCCAAAAAATTATTTTGTTTTCGTTTCATTTGATTATTTTTTTTATTTTTTTTTATTTTGTGGATTTTGTGGGGATTTGTGTGTTTATACACACAAAAAAACAAAAAGGACAAGCAGCGCCAATCTAAGTGCAGCAGTTTTTTAACAGGTTTAATAAATGGTAATGCGCTTACTCCAAAGTAGATAAAAGCAGCCATATCTTTGTCAAAAGTCAAAATCGGAGACAGGATCCAACAGCAAACATCCAGGCTGCGCTGCAGGATCTATCTCGGCGGCACCAGTGGTTTCCGGTGTCCCGGGCATAAAACTGCAGGACGCAGGAGGAAGTCGTCAGTGGGAGGGTTCCTGGTGTGATGATGCTGTGACGTGCACGCGTTCGGAGCATGCATGCTGCTTCACAAATCCCCTTCCTTGAGTTTGTGCATGCGCTCGCGGCCGCTGGCCACACACACACACGCGCCCTCTGGTGGCCGAAAAGGTGAAGGACGTACCCATACGGGATTTCACCCATGAGAACCATTCAGCCGCAGTATATCTGCGCGAGCCAGTCGGGAACCGGTTAATATCGCTTTCAGGCTTATGAATGTATCATAACAGGAACAAGAACTGGAATGAACTTGTACAGAGTACAGAAAGCATCATACATGTAACAATGGTAAATAGTGACATCTGCAGGCCAGAAACAGGAACACCACAGCAGCACAGGAACCTAAACCAGGGGAAGGCAACCTTAAAGAGGTGGAGATCTACCTGAACAACATGGGAGAAAGCAGCCTTATACTATTATGCCCGGCGTATTGCTTCACACTGACCTGAGGATCTCTTCTTTCCTGCTTCCGGCACCACTCTGGAGCCAGGATAAGAGGTGGAGTTGTCCGAAACCATGAAATCAGGCCGAGACAGAAGTACAGTTAAATCACACTTGTTTAATAATAAAAGTAAAAAGAACAAATGTAGTCAAAACATAGCCAAAGTTCAGGAACCGGAACGGATAGTCAGCCAAGCCAGAAGTCAGGGATCAATGTAGTGGAACAGCAAGAGGGATTTGGAGCCAGAAGGGATGTGAGCAAATCAAGACTGTAAACAGGAACACAGGAGATAGTCTCTGTGATGTTGACCAAGGCGAAGGCAGAGAACCACTGGACTAGACGGCTTACATAGGCGGGACTGACGAGGAGGATCATCAACAGCTGAGTCACTGTGGAGAGAGATAGAAGCTGGCAATTAGCCGACAGCTGAGTGGCTAGCTCAGATGAGGAAGGGCTGAGCCCATCCCTGACAGGAGTGAAGTTGGTATCACTCAGCATGGGACAGGCGCCGGCTCTATTGGTGTCAGTAGGAGGAATAGTACCCCAAGGGCAGAATAAAGGCAAGCAAAGGGTCCCAAGCTGCAGTTCGGAGACCATTGCTTTAGGGCAATAGGTGCTCAGGGACAATTGTTTGGAATGCAGAATTCTTGTGCCCGGGCATTCCTCCCTGGGGGCATACAGCCCTAAACAGTCTCCTGCTAGGTGCACCGTCCTTCCCTGTCCAGCCCCCCAGCACCTCTCAGACTCTCATAGAACTTGACAGGCTTCTGCCATGGGATGGGACACCAGTGCTCTCTACCTGTAGCTACACACCTGTGCCCATACACCAGGGCTAAACACCTGTGCCCATGCTCCAGGACTAAACACCTGTGCCCATGCTCCAGGGCTACACACCTGTGCCCATGCTCCAGGGCTAACCACTTGTGCCCATGTACCAAGGCTAAACACCTGTGCCCATGCACCAGGGCTAAACACCTGTGCCCATGCTCCAGAAACACCTGTGCCCATGCTCCAGGGCTACACACCTGTGCCCATGCGCCAAGGCTACACACCTGTGCCCATGCTCCAGGGCTAAACACCTGTGCCCATGCTCCAGGGCTAAACACCTGTGCCCATGCTCCAGGGCTAAACACCTGTGCCCATGCTCCAGGGCTACACACCTGTGCCCATGCTCCAGGACTAAACACTTGTGCCCATGCTCCAGGGCTAAACACCTGTGCCCATGTTCCAGGGCTAAACACCCAGGGTACATGGGGCTTAAAGCAGGTGAGCATTTTTTTTACCAATCCTAAGGCTGGAGACACCCGCCTGAGGAGAGAAGTAAGAAGCAATCTGACACTTTTGACACTTTGTGGGGACCAGTGACACTAATCCAGAGATCAGTGCTAATACTATACACTGTCACTGTACTAATGACACTGGCTGGGAAGGGGTTAAACATCAGGGGCGATCAAGGGGTTAACTGTGCCCATGACAATGCTCCCTACATTCACTGTGCGCCGTCTTTACCCGGCACATCCCCCCTGACAGGACAAAGCTCCATATTGTACATTCACAGAGCTCCGTCCCGTCATCCTGTCCGCTGATCGGTGGTCAGTGATTGGGGAGCGTGGGGAGCGAAGCGAGGCGAGTGAAGCGATCCCACGAGGGGCCCTCTATGTGCAGCCCTATGTCCACTTGGATGGTGGGGCTTGAACCTGGACTCACGGCGCAGGCGCCATTCATCTTCTGAGATTTTCCGAATCTCCTTGTGCTCCGTACTACGCAAGCGCTGCGCCTGCGCAGTACACAGCGGACACTATTCCATAGGCGGACATTTTTGGACAGGACGCCGACACCCACCGATCGGCTTGCCTTGTGACTAATCACAGCACCGCCGATGCTCCCCTCCCCCCCATGCATGTGCTGGATCACGTACTGGATACTGGCGCTGATACCGACTTGTGCAATTTGATCTCATTAATTTTGTATGGATTCAAATCGCACCACAAAAGGTCTCGGTATTGGTGAGCAGATCGGTATGGGGGCGTGTCCCACCAATAAACAGGCGGCATCAGTCCAACCCTAATTATAGTACATCCCCCCTCCCCCCCCCCGTGTGTATAATCACATGACACGCCCCCAGAAGAAGAGCGATGTCTTATGTCTGTGTGCGTGAGACCCAACATCGGAAAATGATTCCAACAGGACCAAGACAAGGTGTCTGTTATCGGTGAATCTATCCATCTATTTCTATTATCGGTGAATCTCTCCGTGTATTTCTATTATCAGGGAATCTCTCCGTGTATTTCTATTATTGGTGAATCTCTCCGTGTATTTCTATTATTGGTGAATCTCTCCGTGTATTTCTATTATTGGTGAATCTCTCCGTGTATTTCTATTATCGGTGAATCTCTCCATCTATTTCTATTGGTGAATCTCTCCATCTATTTCTATTATCAGGGAATCTCTCTGTGTATTTCTATTATTGGTGAATCTCTCTGTGTATTTCTATTATCAGGGAATCTCTCTGTGTATTTCTATTATTGGTGAATCTCTCCGTGTATTTCTATTATTGGTGAATCTCTCCGTCTATTTCTATTATCAGGGAATCTCTCCATGTATTTCTATTATTGGTGAATCTCTCCGTCTATTTCTGTTATCGGTGAATCTCTCCATGTATTTCTATTATCGGTGAATCTCTCTGTCTATTTCTATTATCGGTGAATCTCTCTGTCTATTTCTATTATCGGTGAATCTCTCTGTGTATTTCTATTATCGTTGAATCTCTCTGTCTATTTCTATTATCGGTGAATCTCTCTGTGTATTTCTATTATCGGTGAATCTCTCTGTCTATTTCTATTATTGGTGAATCTCTCTGTCTATTTCTATTATCGGTGAATCTCTCTGTGTATTTCTATTATCGTTGAATCTCTATGTGTATTTCTATTATTGGGGGTTCTCTCTGTGTGTTTCCATTATTGGTGAATCTCTCCGTATATTTCTATTATTGGTGAATCTCTCTGTGTATTTCTATTATCGGTGAATCTCTCTGTCTATTTCTATTATCGGTGAATCTCTCTGTGTATTTCTATTATCGTTGAATCTCTTCGTCTATTTCTGTTATCGGTGAATCTCTCCATGTATTTCTATTATCGGTGAATCTCTCTGTCTATTTCTATTATCGGTGAATCTTTCTGTCTATTTCTATTATCAGTGAATCTCTCTGTGTATTTCTATTATCGTTGAATCTCTCTGTCTATTTCTATTATCGGTGAATCTCTCTGTCTATTTCTATTATCGGTGAATCTCTCTGTCTATTTCTATTATCGGTAAATCTCTCTGTGTATTTCTATTATCGGTGAATCTCTCTGTGTATTTCTATTGGTGAATCTCTATGTGTATTTCTATTATTGGGGGTTCTCTCTGTGTGTTTCCATTATTGGTGAATCTCTCCATATATTTCTATTATTGGTGAATCTCTCTGTGTATTTCTATTATTGGTGAATCTCTCCGTGTGTTTCCATTATCGGTGAATCTCTCTGTGTGTTTCCATTATTGGTGAATCTCTCCGTGTATTTCTATTATTGGTGAATCTCTCTGTGTATTTCTATTATTGGGGATTCTCTCCGTTTATTTCTATTATTGGTGAATCTCTCGGTGTGTTTCCATTATTGGTGAATCTCTCCGTATATTTCCATTATTGGTAAATCTCTCCGTGTATTTTCATTATTGGTGAATCTCTCTGTATATTTCTATTATTGGTGAATCTCTCTGTGAATTTCTATTATTGGTGAATCTCTCCGTGTATCTCTATTATTGGTGAATCTCCCCGTAGAAGAACATCAGAACCGCGAGCGTCGCCTAATCTCTCGCCTCACCGATGCGATATAATTTGCACGGGTCGATCGATCGCACGCGTCGCGGGGGAGGGGTCTCTGTGGCGATGTCCGCCTGTACTGCGATGTGAAGTTCACTCGGCGACATTCAAAGCTGCAGACAAAGAGAAGACGATCGGCGCGCGCACGACGGGACCGCCCCCCCCCCCACACACACCGCTCTTTACATAATATATTTTTTATAAACTCTTTGACCCTGCGAGACGGCGAAGCACCTCAACTTCCTTTATCCCCCCTCCCCCCCCCGCCGCCCCCCGTCTGCCCAGCGCCGCTCTGCGTGATTGGTGCGCGGGGCGGGCGGGCGAAGAAAAAAAGAATAGAGGTAATAAAAATGTAATTACATAAAAATGCTAACGATATTCCATCTGTTATTTCACTCGGCCTTCGCGGGTTCCGCGTTCTGCCATTACCGCAGCCTCATAGCGACGGGATAATGGAAGCCGGCGCGGGGGGGGGGGGGAGCGGGGGGGTGAGCGGGGGGGGGGGGCAGCGGAATCCTTATTAATCTGATGCATGAGGAATAGCAGCCATCATTACTGGGACGAGGAGGAACTCACGGATACTCCAGCCTGGAAAAACGTTCGCTGTTCAGCGGGGGAGCTTGTCACTGGCTCGCTCTCGGTTGCCCTGGAAACTGACTCCTGCAAAATAAAGATTATTAAAGCGCATATGATTACGGGGCCGCCGCTGAATCGCATTCTTATCTTACAAATTTCATTTTTCAGCCCAAATTGCATTTCGGCCCTCTCATCCCCCCCCACCCCCGACCCACCCCCACCCCCCCCCTTCCTGGCTCGCCAACCCCCTGCCCCCCCCCCCCCCCCAAACACACCCACAGCCACTTCTTTCTTTTTATTTTTTATTTCCCAATCACACACAAAATTCTGACATAACCTTCAACCCTTCTACATCCTGACCTCATAATTGGACAAACAATGATTTTTTTTTTTTAGGCGCACAATAGCATTTAAAAAAAGCAAGAAAAAAAAAAAAGCAAATAGCAAAAAAATGTAAATAAATTAAAATATATAAATTAATTATGCTTCTTTGCACAACGATAAAAAAAAGTAATACAAATGTTTTTTTGTTTTTTTGTTTTTTTTTGATTTTAGAATGTGGGAATGCCAAACTTCCTGGCCTCATAATTGGACAAACAGGGATTTATTTAGGCGCACAATAGCATTTAAAAAAAGCAAAAAATAAATAAATAAAATAAATGGCAAAAAATTTACATACATTAAAAAAATTAATTAATTATGCTTCTTTACGCAACATTAAAACATTTAATAAAAATGTTTGTTTTATTTATTTATTTTTTTCTTTAGATATTAGAATGTGGGAATGCCAAACTTCCTGGCCTCATAATTGGACAAACATGGATTTTTTTAGACGCACAATAGCATTAAAAAACAAAAACAACAATAACAAAAAAAAAAAAATGGCAACATTTTTTAAATAAATTATAAAAATAAATTCATTGTGCTTCTTTACGCAACGAGAAAAAAAATGTAATAACATTTTTTTTTTTAATTAAAATATATAAATAAATTATGCTTCTTTGCATAACGATAAAAAAAAAGTAATACAAATTATTTATTTTTTTTTGTTTTTTTTTTACATTTTAGAATGTGGGAATGCCAAACTTCCTGGCCTTATAAATGGACAAACAAGTATTTTTTAGGCACACAATAGCATTTAAAAAAAATCAACAACAATAAAAAAAACAATGGCAAAAAATTTTTTATTTTTTATTTTTTTTAGATTTTAGAATGTGGGAATGCCAAGCTTCCTGGCCTCATAATTGGACAAACAAGGATTTTTTTAGGCGCACAATAGCATTAAAAACAAAAAAACAAATAAAAAATGGTAAAAAAATTGACATAAATTAAAAAAATTTATTAATTATGCTTCTTTGCGCAACGATAAAAATTTAATAAAAATGTTTTTTTTTGCTTGTTTTTTTTTTAGATTTTAGAATGTGGGAATGCCACACTTCCTGGCCTCATAATTGGATAAACAAGGATTTTTTTTAGGCGCACAATAACATTTAAAAAAAGCAACAAAAAAAACAAAAAAGAACAAATGGCAAAATTTTTTAATACATTTAAAAAATAAATTAATTATGCCTCTTTGCACAACGATAAAAAATTTAATAAAAATGTTTTTTTTTGTTTGTTTTTTTAGATATTAGAATGTGGGAATGCCTAACTTCCTGCCCTCATAATTGGACAAACAAGTATTTTTTTAGGTGCACAATAGCATTTAAAAAAAGCAACAACAACAAAAAAACAAATGGCAAAAATTCTTTAATAAATTTAAAAAATAATTAATTATGCTTTTTTGCGCAACGATAAAAAATGTAATAAATGCTTTTTTTTGTTTGTTTTCAATTTTAGAATGTAGGAATGCAAATTTCCTGGCCTCATAATTGGACAAACAAGGATTTTAGGTGCACAATAGCATTAAAAAGCAAAAATAAAAAAATAAAAAAAAATAACGCTTCTTTGCGCGACGATGAAAAAATGTAATAAAAATATATTTTTTTTAGATTTTAGAATGTAGGAATGCAAACTTCCTGGCCTCATAATTCGACAAACAAGGATTTTAGGTGCACAAAATCTTTAAAAAAATAAATAAATAAATAAAAATAAAACATAAAATAAAAATAATAACTAACGCTTCTTTGCATGACGATGAAAAAATGTAATAAAAATATATTATTTTTAGATTTAAGAATTTAGGAATGCAAACTTCCTGGCCTCATAATTCGACAAACAAGGATTTTAGGTGCACAATAGCATTAAAAAGCAAAATAAATAAATAAATAAATAAAACATAAAATTAAAAAAATAAATAAATAAATAATGCTTCTTTGCATGACGATGAAAAAATGTAATGAAAATATATTTTTTTTAGATTTTAGAATGTAGGAATGCAAACCTCCTGGCCTCATAATTCGACAAACAAGGATTTTAGGTGCACAATAGCATTAAAAAGCAAAAAAACCAAAAACAAAAACATAAAATAAAAAAATAAATAAATAATGCTTCTTTGCGTCACGATGAAAAAATTTAATAAAAATATCTTTTTTTTTTAGATTTTAGAATGTAGGAATGCAAACTTCCTGGCCTCATACTTCGACAAACAAGGATTTTAGGTGCACAATAGCATTAAAAAGCAAAAAAAATTAAAAAATAATAATACATAAAATAAAAAATAAAAAAATAACTAATGCTTCTTTGCTTAATGATGAAAAATGCAATAAAACATTTTGTTGGGTTTTTTTTTTTTGCAAGATTTTAGAATGTACATTCTAAAATCTTACAAAAAAAAACAAAAAACAAAAAAAATATTTTATTGCATTTTTCATTTTTGCTTTTTAATGCTGTTGTGCACCTAAAATCCTTGTTTGTCGAATGTCAAAACTTCCTAGGCCTCATAATTGGACAAACATGGATTTTAGGCACACAGGAGCATTAAAAAAAAAAAAAATGATTAAAATTGCTGGACGATGGAAAAAATGTAATTAAAAAAATATATATATTTTTTTAGATTTTAGAATGTAGGAGTGCAAACGTCTCCCATGTTGTTATAAGGAATAGGGATAGGGGGACCCAGGCTGAGCACAAAAGCTATAGGTGACGGATATAATTGCTGCATTTCAAATGCAAACGTTAGGATTTAAAAATATTTTTGCGTGGTTATAAAGCGATGAGTTTAATTCCAGCTGCGTTGGCGATAGAAAGGTGCGCCGGTGCCGTATCTGGTAAAAAAATACCTTTTTTTTTTCTTTGTGATCTAATACAAGAAATGTAAAAGACATAAACATGATAATAATTGGGAAGGCATCACCTAGCACTCGCCAGCAGAGGGAGCTCCAATCATTCAGGGGAGACAACAGCAGAATGTTGGGTTTTGATGATCACACCCAATGACAACAGGTCCAGTAAATGGATCACATAACCCCCCACCCCCACCCCATCCCATCCCAAAAAAATCTGCAGCCCCCCTTTATATGAAGCGACCCTTGTGATAAATGCAAATCTGCAGCATTATTAGGACAGGAAGGAACGCGGGATATACAGGTAGATCAATATACAAATGACAAAACACTAAAGATTGGATCTCACTATGACACAAAAACACCCGGACACACAGGAAACGGCAACATGAGGTTTAAATGCTTTAATTACATTGATGCAAAATGCAACAGTCCACCCCAGCCAATCAGAAATCATATTTCACTAGCTATATTGCAGCAATATTTTTCTGATTGGCTGGCAAAAGGCTGTGAGCATTTGACATCATCATTGCGCTCTACACTACTCCATAACCCCCTTTGAGAGCCGAGTCTCCATTGGTCTCCATAGGGCTTGTAGTAGGGTTGCCACCTGTCCGGGATTGACGCGGGCAGTCCGGGGATTTTGAATCTTGTGTCCGGGTTTCAGGCGGACGGGAAACCCGGACTCATTATTCAGACCGGGGCTGTGGCTCCCCAAGTGACCAAGATAGTCAGACACAAATCTGTTGCTGCCCGGGAGCTGCGGGTGGCTGTGGGGGGGGGGGGGGCGAGTTCGGCATCACTGGGGGGGGGGGGGCAGGTCGATGATTTCAGCAAGAAATTTGGCCACACCCACTGTTCGCTAATCTTTCTGGGAAGGTTTCCCAGGCCACTAAAGTGTTTGGGTTTGTCTTGAAGGAAAAGTGGCAACCTCATCCTATGGTCAGACCTCGGGACTAGAGATTCCATCTGAGGTCTGGCTTAGGGTATAGTAGATAAGGAAAGTGGAGGGGGGAGGGGGTACCCGGTACCGAGGTCTTTCAATGAAGCCACCACATGTGAGGACTATAAGCTGCAATATATTTCATATTTGTTCTTAGATATCCTTTAATTGCTTGTAATGCCCCGCTGGCAGAAAAGACCGTGCAGAAAGTGGGACCCGCTTCTGCATTGTGAATACGAAGATCCTCCGAAGGCGTTCATGTCAATGTGTCTGCAATACATGCCATAGAAGTCAGGGGGGGCTGCCCTGGGCACGCTATCATGTGAGGTGGGGGAGGGGAATTGTGTTGGTAGGCAGGGGGGGTTTAAGTATTGTTCTAAGAGGGGAAATCTGGGGGGGGGGGGGGTTAGTGTGCTAAGAGTGGTGATTTAGGGGATTTGTGTTGGAAGGAGGGATGGGGAGGAAGATTTGTGCTAGGAGGGGGAGGGGATTGGGGGGGATTTGTGCTGGGAGGGGGGATTGGGGGGGATTTGTGCTGGGAAAGGGGATTGGGGGGATTTGTGCTGGGAGGGGGGATCTGGGGGGGGGGGATTTGTGCTGGGAGGGGGATGGGGGGATTTGTGCTGGGAGGGGGAGAAGATAGGTACACGGAAGGAGACATTTTAGTGGTAGAGGATTTGTGCTAGGAGGGGTGGGAGGATGCGGATTTATGCTTAGGGGGTAAGCATGCAGATTAGTTCTCATTTTTTTGGGGGGGGATCTGTGCTGACACATCATACTCATACATCTAGTGGGAGGGTGGGGGGGGGGGCGCAGTTTGGCATGTTCGCCCTGGGCTCTAGATGTTGCCTCCCACTGACACCAATGATGGGGCACTATTCTTCCCACTGACACCAATGATGGGGCACTATTCCTTCCACTGACACCAATGATGGGGCAATATTCCTTCCACTGACACCAATGATGAGGCAATATTCCTTCCACTGACACCAATGATGGGGCACTATTCTTCCCACTGACACCAATGATGGGGCACTATTCTTCCCACTGACACCAATGATGGGGCACTATTCCTTACACTGACACCAATGATGGGGCACTATTCCTTACACTGACACCAATGATGGGGCACTATTCCTTCCAGTGACACCAATGATGAGGCACTTCGGTAGCAGCGCTTTGCTATAACAGCGGCAAAGCGCCGCTAAAACTAGCGACGCTTTACCGCTAATGCCCTCCCACCCCAGTGAGAAAGTAGCCTTGGCGAGAAGAGTATTCTCACTCACTACAGTTGTGCCCACTCCTGCCCCCCCCCCCCCACTGTTCATTCACAGAAGGCTTTGTATTCTGTGAATGAGGTCACCTAATACAAAGCGCTCTGTGATTGGGCAGGAGGAGGGGCAGGCACAGCAGCTGTATGTAACTCTACAGCTGAAGATGCTGAGACCAGAAGTTGGAGGTCTGGAAGTGTAGTGATAGCTATCCTCCCAGAGCTCCATAAAACTGTAAATAGCAAAGATAAGTGGCATGCACCTTGTTGGACTTAGCTCGTAGTTTGCCCGCACATCGTACAAAGTAGCTGAATTCCCAGAGTTCGCTGGAAAGTAAACACAAGCCCAGGTTGAGTATGTGATTTATACATTTATTAGCAGAGGATACATTTGGAGAAATCCGAATGTCAAAACAGTCCCTAGAGCCGGAGAAATAGGCAACCGAACGTTTACCTAAATTTCCACAGCAATGACCCCCGAGCTTGATCCCACCCCTTCTCTCCTCACCAATCCCATTAAAGCCGGGGTCTCCAAACTTTGTAAACAACGGGCCAGTTTACTGTCCTTAAGGCCCCTTTCACACTGGGGCGGTGCGGGCGTCGGCGGTAAAGCGCCGCTATTTTTAGCGGCGCTTTACCATCGTTTTAGCGGCGGTCTGCGGGCGCTAGCGGGGTGGTTTTAACCCCCGCTAGCGGCCGAAAAAGGGTTAAAACCGCCCGCAAAGCGCCGCTGCAGCGGCGCTTTGCCGGCGGTATTGCCGCGCTGTCCCATTGATTTCAATGGGTAGGAGCGGTTTAGGAGCGGTGAATACACCGCTCCTTCACCGCTCCAAAGATGCGGCTAGCAGGACTTTTTTAACTGTCCTGCCAGCGCACCGCTCCGGTGTGAAAGCCCTCCGGCTTTCACACTGGAGTGAAAGGGGCCGGTTTTTTTCAGGCGCTACACAGGCGCTATTTTTAGCGCTGTAACGCCTGAAAACCGCCCCAGTGTGAAAGGGGCCTAAGACTTTAAGTGGACCAGTGGGAATATCAGTATCAGCCCAAAAAATATTCAATGGCATCTCAAATGTGAGTCTCGCGACTTGTCATTCACACTACTACGGCGTTTTGAATCGCGGGCAGATTTGCCGTAAACCTGCCAGCGATTCAAAACGCTGTAGTGTGAATGCAGCCTTAGAGATGCACCGAAATTCCGGGCGAAAATGATGTTATGGACAGAATGCCAATAAGAGAAAAGGTGCAGATAATGGCACCGAAAACGTACTGCGTTTTTGCGGCGGTTTGACTGCGAATTCACAGCGATTTTACCGCAAATTTGCGGCTATATTTTCCACGATTACTGTGCTTATGGTGTTGTTTTTCATAAGTCATGTGACTCAGAAAAACCACATCAAAAACGTAACACGGGGGGGGAGTTCTTGCTGCATTTGTCACATCGCCGCCATCTTGCTACACCCCGCACTCGCCCACAGTAAGGATAGAGTGGGAAAGGGGCAAGCGGACTATCTTGTTACACCCAGCGGAGTTTTGCATTTTACACTCATTTTTAACTGTAAAGGTTATATAGTGAAATACAGGACTTAGAACTCCGTCTGACAGTTTAGATGTCGAATTTTAAAAACAGCGAACTTCCGTCAGATTAGCAAACCTGTGAGATCGGCAGGCTTGCCCCACTGCTTTTAAAATTCAACATCTAAACAGTCAAACTGAGTTCTATGTACTGTATTTCACGATATAACTTGTTAAAATAAGTGTAAAATGCAAAACTCCGGTGGGTGTAACAAGATAGTCCGCTTACCCCCTTCCCACTCTATCCTTACTGTGGGCGAGTGCGAGGTGTAGCAAGATGGCGGCGACGTGACCTCACTTCCGTTACACATTCTGACGGGTCGCCAAATCTGATGAAACACCTGCATTCTGAACTACAGAGGTACTGAGAGGAGGAGTTTCAGGAGGCGGGGTCAGTACAGGAATCACTTCTTGCAGGCAGCATGGTATTATGGGATATGTAGTCCTTAGAAATGAAGGCGAAGCTGCAAAGCATGCTGGGAATCCATAACAGCATGCAGCACTCAGAACATGAAAGGAGATTTTTAAAGTGAGCTTATATTGGAATTTCAAAAATAACTGTTGTTTTTATTGTTATTACAATGCTGATGTTATAAAATAAGAGTGTATGTTATGACCATAGAATTCCTTTAAAGCGGGAGTTCCGCCGTTTTTTTTTTTTTAAAAGCCAGCAGCTACAAATACTGCAGCTGCTGACTTTTAAAATAAGGACACTTACCCGCCCAGCGCGCCCGCGATGTCGGCACCCGAAGCCGATCTCTCAATCGTCTCTCGGGTGCTGCCGCCGCCATCTTGGGTATGGGAATCAGGAAGTGGAGCCTTTCGGCTTCATTTCCCGGTTCCCTACTGCGCATGCGCGAGTCGCGCTGCGCAATAAGGATGGTCCCGCTGTCTCTGGGATCCGTGTGTTTCCCAGCAGGTAGCGGGGGACCTTCGGAAAGGGGCGTAATCTACGCCCCTTTCCGCAGATAGCTATGCCGGAAGTGGGTGCAGATACCTATACTGTACAGGTACCTGCACCCCCCTCCCCCCTGAAAGGTGCCAGTTGTGGCGCCGGAGGGGGGGAGGATTCCAATGAGCAGAAGGTCCACTTTAGGGTGGACCTCCGCTTTAAAGCAGAACCTCAGTCCCCCCTCCTAGATGGCTCCACCCACCACGGTAACCGCCATTATGGTGCATGTGCAAGTGTGCTTTCGGACTTTGCCTGACCTCCAGGTCCTGGCAGAGCCCACTGGCATTTCTGTGCACGTGCAGGTGATTTTCCACACATGCGCAAAGACAGGGAAGGTTTTGAAACTTGCCTGGTTGTCTGTTTGTGCAGATGGCTGGGGAAACTGTCTGGGGGAGGGGGCATTGCAGCACATGACATTTAGGGTGGAAGCCCGCTTTAACTTGTAGGCACAACATATCGTCACTACTGTAGTGATTTATTCCCTAGTCACAAATCGCTGTTGACAATCTATCTGACGTGAACCTATGGCACATGTGTCCAACACAAGGCCCACGGCCCTCACACCTCTCCTGCAGCTGTGGCACCCCGTGTGTCTCCACCCCCACCTTGTATCAGCAGCAGAGAGGAGGACAGAATTCCTCTGCCAGATCCTGCACTTCTTTGTTCAGCTGCAGAGAAGCTTGTTTGTCGAGAAGATGGGGGGTGGGGCATCTCAGCCAGCAGTCGGCAGCAGAGAGGAGGATAGAACTCCTCCTACAGATCCTGTGCCTCTCTGTGCACCTGCAGCACCTCCTCCTTTATGACGCACCTAGACTCAGCATTCAGCAGACAACTCCAGCCCTCCTCTGGTCCTCCTTTAGACCCTGCACTTTCTGCTTCCTAGCTCCACCCCAGCTTCTTTCTGGCAAAAGCACAAGGTGTGGGGGGGGGGGGGGGTGTTGTGATGTACTCAACCCAACTTTTGATGGTGGGGGGGGCTCTTGACATCTGATGTAAGGGGGGGGGTGTTGTGATGTACTCAACCCGACTTCTGATGGTGATGGGGCTCTTGACATCTGATATAAGGGGGGGGGGGGTGTTGTGATGTACTCAACCCGACTTCTGATGGTGATGGGGCTCTTGACATCTGATATAAGGGGGGGGGGGTGTTGTGATGTACTCAACCCGACTTCTGATGGTGGGGGGGCTCTTGACATCTGATGTAAGGGGGGGGGGGTGTTGTGATGTACTCACTCAACCCGGCTTTTGATGGTGGGGGGGGCTCTTGACATCTGATGTAAGGGGGGGGGATGTTGTGATGTACTCAACCCAACTTTTGATGGTGGGGGGGCTCTTGACATCTGATGTAAGGGGGGGGAATGTTGTGATGTACTCAACCCGACTTCTGATGGTGGGGGGGCTCTTGACATCTGATATAAGGGGGGTGTTGTGATGTACTCAACCCGACTTCTGATGGTGGGGGGGCTCTTGACATCTGATATAGGGGAGGGGTGTTGTGATGTACTCAACCTGACTTCTGATGGTGGGGGGGCCCTTAACATCTGATGTAAAGGGGGGGGGATGTTGTGATGTACTCAACCTTCTGATGGTGATGGGGCTCTTGACATCTGATATAAGGGGGGGGGGGTGTTGTGATGTACTCAACCCGACTTCTGATGGTGGGGGGGATCTAGACATCTGATGTAAGGGGGGGGGGGTGTTGTGATGTACTCACTCAACCCGGCTTTTGATGGTGGGGGGGGCTCTTGACATCTGATGTAAGGGGGGGGGGATGTTGTGATGTACTCAACCCAACTTTTGATGGTGGGGGGGCTCTTGACATCTGATGTAAGGGGGGGGAATGTTGTGATGTACTCAACCCGACTTCTGATGGTGGGGGGGCTCTTGACATCTGATATAAGGGGGGTGTTGTGATGTACTCAACCTGACTTCTGATGGTGGGGGGGCCCTTAACATCTGATGTAAAGGGGCGGGGATGTTGTGATGTACTCAACCTTCTGATGGTGATGGGGCTCTTGACATCTGATGTAGGGGGGGGTGTTGTGATGTACTCAACCCGACTTCTGATGATGGTGATATATCTGTTGTAAGGGGGGGGGGGGGGGTGGTGTGATGTACTCAACCTGACTTCTGATGGTGGGGAGGCTCTTGGCATCTGTTGTAAGGGGGGGGGGGGTGTAGTGATGTACTCAACCCGACTTCTGATGCTGGGGGGGCTCTTGACATCTGATATAAGGGGGAGGGGTGTTGTGATGTACTCAACCCGACTTCTGATGGTGGGGGGGCTCTTGACATCTGATGTAAGGGGGGGGGATGTTGTGATGTACTCAACCTGACTTCTGATGGTGATGGGGCTCTTGACATCTGATGTAAGGGGGGGGGGGGTATTTGATGTACTCAACCTGACTTCTGACGGTATTAAACTGTATTTAACTTCTTCAGATCAGATGTAGCCGTCATTCGGCTATAGCGTGGATCTACTTTGCTGGGAGTACGTCAATAGATGCCCTAGCGGCCTGCGTGCCCCCTGCAGGGAGGTGCGCTCCGTGATCCGCCAGTCTATGAGACTCGGCTGTTCACAGATCGGAGTAAGGGGTCGATCCCGCCAACTCATCTGTGCCACCTGCCAGTGCACAACAGTGCCACCTACCAGTGCCCACCAGCGCCACCTACCAGTGCCCACTGTGCCACCCATCAGTGCCACCTATCAATGCCCGCAGTGCCACCTATCAGTGTCACCAATCAGTGCCTCCTCAACAGTGCTGCCCATCAGTGTCACCTACCAGTGCCCATCAGTGTCACCTACCAGTGCCACCTATCAGTGCCCATCAGTACCATCTATCAGTGGTACCTATCAGTTACACCTCTCAGTTCCCTTCAGTGCCCATCAGTGCCACCCATCAGTGCCACCTTATCATCTGTGCGCATCAGTACTGCCTTATCTGTCCCCATCAGTGCCGCCTTATCTGTCCCCATCAGTGTCGCCTTATCTGTGCTTAACAGTGCCGCCTTATCTGTCCCCATCAGTACTGCCTTATCTGTCCCCATCAGTACTGCCTTATCTGTCCCCATCAGTGCCGCCTTATCTGTGCCTAACAGTGCCGCCTTATCTGTCCCCATCAGTGCCCATCAGTGCAGCCTATCAGTGCCCACCAGTGTCGCCTCATCAGCGAATATCAATGAAGGAGACAAATGACCTGTTTGCAAAATTTTATAAGAAACTATGAAACATGATTTTTTATTTAATTTTTTAATTTTCCAGTTGTTTGTTTAGCAAAAAATAAAACCCCCAGCTGTGATTAAATACCACTAAAAGAAAGCTCTATTTGTGTGAAAAAAATCGTAAAAATTTAATTTGGGTAAAGCGTTGCATAACTGCGCAATTGACATTCAAAGTGCGTCAGAAAGGAAAGCTGAAAATTGGTCTGGGCAGGAGGGGGGTTTAAGTGCCCAGTAAGCAAGTGGTTAAATTGAACCCTATCCATCCCTGTTTCCCCTGCCCCCCCCCCCTTCCCCCCAGTCATGCAGCCCTTCGCCTATCTTTGTTTTTTTCTTCGGTCCTATCTTTACATTGTAGAACGTTTATCTCTGGCGCGTTGCCGCGTTGGTTGCGTCAAGTCACAAACAAAAAACAGCAGAGCTGCTGTGAAAATATATATCCGAAAAATGTGCCAAACCAAAACGCAGGGAGGGTTCTCAGGCTTCTGGTAATGTGACAGCGATCGGCAACACTATAATTACCTCTAGGACAACATCTGCTCCGGCTGGGCCGCTGCCGCCGCCGCCGCCGCCTCCCCCTGTGCTGCGCCTGTGGATAGATCTGTTTAGAATATTATGCATAAGTGTGACTATGAAATGGATCTCAAAACAGTGTTTTTTTATCTGTGTGCGGCAAAGCCCCGCTCTCCCTCATCATCTGATAACGGCGAGCCGCACACAGCGCATCCTCTGTACATCTGTTCCATGCAGAGATAGGAGCTGCGGTTATGCTGGGAGGTAGTGGCGGTGAGTCTTCCTGGGCAGACAAAGGAGTCATCTCCAGACCAAATTCTCGAAAATTTACTGTAATCTACACACCAGGCTTAGTGTGACACAAACCGATTTCACAATTCTTCCATGGTAACATGCGGATTTTACTAACTTTAATACCAAAAAAAAACGAAGGCTATTTCTAGGTCAGGCACTGCAATCAGCACTCTTCTGGAAAGCAGTATTAAACTCAAAACCGAAAATATATTTTATTGTAGCTTACCAATCATAAGATGTGGTGGCTGCGTTTGTTTTCTTTTCCTTGGCTCCCCCCCCCCCCCCACCTCTGTTTTCACCTGGTGATCTGGCCAGTAGCACACCTCCTGTATTAGAGCAACCCCACTCTGGATGAAGGAGAACAGGAGGCACCTTTGGACAATAGCATTGTCAGACTATGGGAGGAGAGCATAGCTCCCAACTGTCTCTGATTTCGAGGGACTGTCCCTGATTTGGAACAATGTCCCTCTTTCCTCCTCATTTCCCCCTCATTTTGGTCTGATCTATATAGTTGTATATAAAATGCATGATTTATCTTTCAAAAATTGCAATGTTCAATTTTAAAAGCCAATATAAAGGAATAATAGCGGTAAAAAAAAGCCCTTGTGGATTTAATTAAACTTTTTTTTAAAGTTATTTCCCCTTTAAGGGGGTGTGGCAGGGGGCGTGTCCTATGCCTACATACGTTTGCCTAGTAGGTGTCCCTCATTCCCATCTCAAAATGTTGGGAGGTATGGGAGAGTTTGTGATGGACTAGCAGATTTAGATACACTAACAAATTGAAGCCAAACTCCAGCTCACATTTTATTAAACACTTATAGCAAACTGTTTTTTTTTCCTTTTGGGATAAAGGTTTTACATGAATAATTAAAACCAGGGGGGATAAAAATCAATGATTTAAAAAAAAAAAAAGATTTTTTTTTATTTAACCGCTTGCCGACCAGCCGCTGTCATTATACTGCGGCAGGTCGGCACGAAACCCCCGCAAACCGTTGTAGCTGCGCGGCGGCTCCTTTAAGTGGGATAGCAGGCATCTGCTGCACTGAGGGGGTGCCAATGCCCGTGGCCAGCGGGCACGAGAGCCAGAACAGGGATGTGTGTGTGTAAACACACAAATCCCTGTTTTTGTGAGGAGAGTTGAGGCAGATCCTGAGTTCCTACTAGCTAGGAACAACGATCTGTCTCCTCCTCTAGTCAGTCCCATCCTCCTACAGTTAGAACACACACTAGGGAACACAGTTAACCCCTTGATCGCCCCTAGTGTTAACCACTTCCGTGCCAGTGACATTTACACAGTAATCAGTGCATTTTTATGGCGCTGATCAAGTTGAGTCGAAGAAGGTAGTGGGCAGTGAGGTTGAGCAGAAGAAGTTGGTGGGCAATGAAGTTGAGAAGAAGAAGGTGGTGGGCAGTCTATTTGAGCTGAAGAATGTGATGGTCAGTAAAGTTGAGCTGGAGCATGCCATGGGCAGGGAAGATGAGCTGGAGAAGACTGTGGGAAGTGAAGCTGAGCTGTAGAAGGTGGTGGGCAGTAAAGTTAAGCTGAAGAAGGTGTTGGGAAGTGAAGTGGAGCTGAAGACGGTGGTGGACAGGGAAGTTGAGCCGAAGAAGGATGTGGACAGTGAAGTTGAGCTGAAGAAGGCTATGGGCAGTGAAGTTGAGCTGAAGAAGGCTGTGGGCAGTGAAGTTGAGCAGAAGAAGGCGGTGGGCAGTGGAGTTGAGCGGAAGAAGGCAGTGAGCGGTGAAGTTGAGCTGAAGAAGGCAGTGGGCAGTGAGGTTGAGCAAAAGAAGGTGGTGGGCAGTCTAGTGAGCTGAAGACGGCGGTGGACAGTAAAGTTGAGCTGGAGCATGCCGTGGGAAGTGAAGTTGAGCTGGAGAAGGTGGTGGGCAGTAAAGTTAAGCTGAAGAAGGTGTTGGGAAGTGAAGTGGAGCTGAAAAAGGGGGTGGACAGGGAAGTTGAGCTGAAGAAGGCTGTGGGCAGTGAAGTTGAGCAGAAGAAGGCGGGGGGCAGTGAGGTTGAGCAGAAGAAGGTGGTGGGCAGTCTAGTTGAGCTGAAGACGGCAGTGGGCAGTAAAGTTGAGCTGGAGAATGCCGTGGGCAGTGAAGATGAGCTGGAGAAGGCTGTGGGAAGTGAAGTTGAGCTGGAGAAGGTGGTGGGCAGTGAAGTTGAGCAGAAGAAGGTGGGGGGCAGTGAGGTTGAGCAGAAGAAGGCGGTCGACAGTAGAGTGGAGCTGAAGAAGGCCGTGGGCAGTGAAGTTGAGCAGAAGAAAGCAGTGGGCAGTGGAGTGGAGTGGAGCTGAAGAAGGCAGTGAGCAGTGAAGTTGAGCTGAAGAAGGCGGAGGGCAGTGAGGTTGAGCAGAAGAAGGTGGTGGGCAGTCTAGTTGAGCTGAAGATGGCGGTGAGCAGTGAAGATGAGCTGGATAAGGCTGTGGGAAGGGAAGTTGAGCTGGAGAAGGTGGTGGGCAGTAAAGTTAAGCTGAAGAAGATGTTGGGAAGTGAAATGGAGCTGAAGAAGGTGGTGGACAGGGAAGTTGAGCTGAAGAAGGCTGTGGCCAGTGAAGTTGAGCAGAAGAAGGCGGTGGGCAGTGAGGTTGAGCAGAAGAAGGCGATGGGCAGTGGAGTGGAGCTGAAGAAGGCAGTGAGCAGTGAAGTTAAGCTGAAGAAGGCAGTGGGCAGTGAGGTTGAGCAGAAGAAGGTGGTGGGTAGTCTAGTTGAGCAGAAGAAGGTGGTGGGTAGTCTAGTTGAGCTGAAGACGGCAGTGGGCAGTAAAGTTGAGCTGGAGCATGCCATGGGCAGTGAGGATGAGCTGGAGAAGTCTGTGGGAAGTGAAGTTGAACTGGAGAAGGTGGTGGGCATTAAAGTTAAGCTGAAGAAGGTGCTGGGAAGTGAAGGGGAGCTGAAGATGGTGGTGGAAAGGGAAGTTGAGCTGAAGTAGAATGTAGACAGTGAAGTTGAGCTGAAGAAGGCTGTGGACAGCGAAGCTGAGCTGGAGAAGGCTGTGGGAAGTGTAGTTGAGCTGGAGAAGGTGGTGGGCAGTAAAGTTAAGCTGAAGAAGGTGTTGGGAAGTGGAGCTGAAGAAGGTGGTGGACAGGGAAGTTGAGCTAAAGAAGGCTTTGGACAGGGAAGTTGAGCTGAAGAAGGCTTTGGACGGTGAAGCTGAGCTGAAGACGGTGGAGTGCAGTAAATTTAAGGTGGAGAAGATGGTGGGCAGTAGGTTGGAGCTGAAAAAGGTAGTAGGCAGTGACCAAAGTTATTTTTTTTTTTTAAGATGCAACATTTGTATATTTTAAAACAATTTGTAAAAGTTTATATTTAAAATACTTGCATTAACCATTTATATGAGTCAAAGTGAGGCCTGTAGATGAAGGCATGGCCTCCTTTGCGGCCCATCCTTGGACTTGAGTTTGACATGCCTGGTTTAGATAAAGAAAGCATGCATCCCATTGGCTGCAACTTGCACATAAGCAAGTCTGTAAATAATCCCCCATTATTTGTGACACATGAAAAATGTGCAGGCCTCTCAGACACAAGGACACACCATGGGGTCCTGATCACCCCCCTCCCCCCATTAAGCACTGAATCAAAGATGTTTCTGCAGGGGAAGAAAAAAAAACAAGAAAAAAAAAAGCGCTGCGGTCGGAAACCTGTTTTTAATCAGGATAGATACTCCTGTGGGGTCAGATAAAAGTGATTAGCTTATTAAAAGCATAGCTTGGCTATTTAATAAGCAAAAATGATTAGAAATTCTAGCAGAGAAGCTGATAATTTCAGCCTTTCTAGTTAAGACAGCAAAATTGCATTCATTATTAGTGTCTAGATTCATTAACAATTCAATTTATAGATATTAATGCTTATAATGCATGCTTCGCTTGCCAAAACTTGAAGAGAAATTGTTTCAATTAACTTTCATGGATCACAAGTCCTACAGGATAAGTATTTTTAGACAAAAGATACAAACACTACCCTCCAGCAATGCAAATGATCGGCTGAGTCTTCCCTGTAAGGTCACGGGGACGCTGGGGAGACAGGGCCCAGCGTTGGGGGGGGGGGGGGGGGAACAGAATAGACAAAACAGATGCCCCTGTGATCTTCCATATTGGAAAATCACTTGCACATTTACAGTCTTATTTGTATCGTTCTAAGAAAAGAGGCAGAGAAAAGAAATAAAAGAATGCACATTTAAAAAGGTATTCTGCTTTTAGTGGGAAAGATTAAAATGGCCCATAGGCTGAAAGCTTCTTAGCCTTCACCATCGTAGCACATATAGCGCTGACTCTACAAATCAGGGTTCTCCAAACTGCGGCTTGATGTGGTCTTTGGTTGCCTTTATCCCACCCTCTGGGCACTTTTCCTTCCACTGACCCCAACAATGGGGCAATAATTCTGCTACTGGCATCGATGACGGGGCACTATTTCTCCCACTGATGCCAACGATGGGCCACTATTCCTCCCCTTAATACCAAAGATGCATTGTTTAATACCATTGATGCCAGGATCATGTCTACTCCCAATGACCACAGTCCAATCCCCATAACGTCTGGAAGAGAGTAAACTGGCCCTTTGTTTATAAAGTTTGGAGACCCCTGCAATAGAGCCTCTGAAAATACCTGACCCCCTGCTACTTGCCCTGTACATGGATCCAACCGCTCACCCACTAGTCTCTGACAATAATCATGGTTCAGTCACTGGGGGCTTTTTACTTTTTATTTTGGTTCTCAAACTGGAGAGAGGGTTTATGGGGAAGGATACCAAAAATGCACCAAATGGGATGATAGGTAGGCTGAATCAGCAGTAGGTCCTATCAGCACAACCTCTAAAATAGATGCTGATAGACAGAGGACAGCCAGGTAAATCTGTGACTCTTTGCAGTGCAGTCAAAGTGTTTCCTTGCTCTTGAATCTGACTTCTGCCCTCTGAAGGCAATAGGCAAATGTACCTCTTCCAAGGTTCAGAGAGAAGCTTCTACCAAGCTCTTCCATGACCCTCTTCAGACAAGAGTATCTCAGCTACCTTCACTCATGCACTTCAGAAAGGGGCTTAATATCCAATGACCTTGGCACATGGCTCATGCTGAGGCCAGGTCCCACCAGCAGTTCTTCACATAGGCCTCCTCCGAAGTAGAAATCCCAGGGGAGAGAGTGTTTTAGAAAGATGCTTTAAACATTTATAATCCCCCCAGACCATATCCCTGAACAACATAATCAAGGTGTCAGGACCTGGCCCTGAACCTGCAGCCTCGGCTGTGTCTGGTGATGTCTCTTCTTGCTGAGCCACGTGGCATGCTGGACAGCTCCTTGGACAATTCCTTGAATGATTCTGCCTTGAACCTTGTTTGTCTTGAACCATGTCTTTGCACTTCCTGTTTGTCACATTATTGTTCTCTCTCCAGGCAATATCTCGCTTTTGTCTCATTACTGACCTTTGGCTTGTTCCTCGACTATGCTTACGCTTGATCCCAACCTTAAACTACTTGTTACCAATCTTTGGCTTGTTCCTTGACTACGCTTCCACTTGATCCCATCCTGCTACCACTTGTTATAGACCTTTGGCTTGTTCCCTGACTACGCTTCTGCTTGATCTCAACCTGCAACCACTTGTTACTGAACTTTGACTTGTGTACTGACTACATTTCTGCTTGATCCCTACTTGTGATATCTGCAACTGGACCCTGGCTTACTCACCTCCTGGTGGGGTGATCTTGAGGAATACGACCTGGTACTAACATGCAGCAAAACCAATCTCCACCAATGGGAGCTCTGGTGAATACCATTTAGAACTTACACCTTGCACCTTGGGTTGAGCCTGCCTCATCCGCCAGGGTGACCTGCTTGTATGTCTATCTTGCTGGTCAGTGGGAGTCTCTACTGCTATAGCTACTTGACTCCAAGCCTGACCCCTGACCTTGACACAAGGATTATCTGAGTCAGATAAATATTGAGGACCTAGTGGTTTATCCTTTACCCACTATTTACTGGAACCTCCTTCTAGCAACTAGATGAAGCAATCAACCCACCAGGCTTACGGAAACCTATTGAATCCAGGAAAGGTGAATATCATCTCAGGCTGGTTGCAGCCTAGCAGTAACACAATCTAAATGTATTAAAGATACAAGTGCATAGGCCAGGGTCACTATATACAGTAACTCCATGAACCACTTTTTTGGATGTAAGCCCTTGTTTCATGTCCAAGGTTGGCATGCCTTGTACAGCTCTCAAAAGGGCATCCAAAGAAATTTTACATGAGATGCCCAAACCACCACACTAAACACCCCTTTATTCAAAAGACCAGTGGATCTACTGGGAGGGGGTCATAGATTGCCAAGCTTAAAATACTTATTTTCATCCATGTACTGATGACCTCCTTCAGCCTCTTTCAGCCACTCCACTTACTCCATTGTGGCTGCAATTCGTTCCTCTGCACTTGCTCTCTGATGACAACGGTGGACCATGTCTGTACACTATGCATTAGCCACTTGTAGTTTCAGGCTGGGTTCACACTTAATACAGATGTGCCCCACAGTAGGGGTCCGGTGTATCCATGTTCTCCATTTCAAGGACGAATCGGGCCTAAATTTTTGCCTGAATTCGTGCCTGAAACAGAGCCAAAGATGCACAGGACCCCTGTGCAATGTGCTCCGCAGTCGACCTGGAGATGTGTGAGCCGACTCCATTAAGAGCCCATAACAGGAAGTCCCTAAACAGGGATCTTTATGGGGGATCACCAAGTGATTGACTGGGAGACTAGGACAGGGCATTGGTGCTGTATAACAGGAAGTATCTTCATGGTAGGATCGGCAGGTATTCATTTAATGAAAGCTGCAATTTAAAAAAATTCAAAAGAAAAGAAAATTAAACCTGCAGATTTCAAAAGACTGAAAATAACATTTGAAACTATATCAACCTGTTAATGCTCATATGAGATTTTATATCTACTTTGAACTAAGATAGGCCCCCTGAGGGATACCCAGAATGACAGCCTGAAGGGAAATAATGTGAATTGAGAAGTGTAGCTCTCCAACATAAATATATCGATTCAGCCCACTGCAGATCACAGAAGGTCTCTTCGGTTTACATTCTTGTGTGCATGAGGGGTGACTTGAGTATGAAACAAATTTGAGTGCAGAGGGGTGAAAAACAATAAGTGGTGTGTTTGCTGCCTATGGAACTTTCATAAAATTATTTAAGAGCAGAGGGGTGACTTGGGTATTGAACAAAAATTTGTAAAATAGGCCACGGTGAGATGACTAACCTGAAGGGTCCATGGCGAGATGACTAACCTGAAGGGTCCATGGCGAGATGACTAACATGAAGGGTCCATGGTGAGATGACTAACATGAACGGTCCATGGCGAGATGACTAACATGAGGGGTCCATGGCGAGATGACTAACATGAAGGGTCCATGGCGAGATGACTAACATGAACGGTCCATGGCGAGATGACTAACATGAGGGGTCCATGGCGAGATGACTAACATGAAGGGTCCATGGCGAGGTGACTAACCTGAAGGGTCCATGGTGAGGTGACTAACCTGAAGGGTCCATGGCGAGGTGACTAACTTGAAGGGTTAATGGCGAGGTGACTAACATGAAGGGTCCATGGCGAGATGACTTACCTGAAGGGTTCATGGCGAGGTGACTAACCTGAAGGGTCCAAGGCGAGGTGACTAACCTGAAGGGTTCATGGCGAGATGACTAACATGAAGGGTCCATGGCGAGATGACTTACCTGAAGGGTTAATGGCGAGATGACTAACATGAAGGGTCCATGGCGAGATGACTTACCTGAAGAGTTCATGGCGAGATGACTAACATGAAGGGTCCATGGCGAGATGACTTACCTGAAGAGTTCATGGCGAGATGACTAACATGAAGGGTCCATGGCGAGATGACTTACCTGAAGGGTTCATGGCGAGATGACTAACATGAAGGGTCCATGGCGAGATGACTAACCTGAAGGGGTAGTTATCTCGCCATGGGCCAACTTACACATTTTTGTTCGATACTCATGTCACCTCTCTGCACACAAATTCTTTTATAGACTTTCTGGAGACAAGAAACACACCACTGTCTTTGCTTATAACTTTACTGTAACTTGTAGAAGGGTAGAATCAGAATAACATCATAATGCTAAGATCAGGCCTATACACAAATGTGGTAAACAACGTTCCAACATCATTCCTCATGGGTGAATTTTTGTGAATCTCTTGTTTTTACAAACATTGCGATGCAGAATCTTCCACAATAAAGTCCCTAACAGACTCATTAATTCAACATTAGGCCGTGAGATTTTCCTGGGGGGACATGGCCCTGGAAAAGGGAAACCCCCTTCCTCATCACATGACCAGGCTTAGTTCACTTACCTCTCCAGGGAAGAGATTTCTATCTCTGGTTACCTCTGCAGAACTCCTCCTCCACACATCAACCAATGTCTTTTCTCTGGGCTGGAAGGTTTATTCCAATCGCAGAAAAGGACCCCATTGACACACTATATTAGTAGGAGTATAGGGGCAAAAACACTGTAAGCAACCCTTTGATGCCTAACAGAGACACAGACTGCAAATAAAAGTTAGGGACTTCAGCCTGCCGCTATCCTTGAAAATCCATTGCATGCGCAGATGTGCCGAAGGGCTTTTCCTCGCCTTCAGGATGTTGCAGAGACCTATGGCACATCTACACACATGAGCGGCAAGACTGTGACCAGTGGTATTAGAAAATGCCATGGTGTCAGTGAGAGCAAACATTGCCCCATCATTGATTTTATTGGGAGAAATATTGCCCTATTGTTGATATCAGTGGAAGGAACAGTGCCCCATTGTTGGTATTCAAGGTAGGATCGGTGCCCCATTGTTGGTGTCTATGAGAGGAACGGTTGCCCCATCATTGGTGTCAGTGGGAGGAATGGTGCCTAAATATTGATATCTGTGGGAGGAATAGTACCCCAACATTGCTGTCAGTGGGAGGAATGGTACCCTATCATTAGTATCTGTGGGAGGAATAGTGTCCCCTCACTGATGTCTGTGGAAAGAATGGTACCCCATCACTGCTGTCTGTGGGAGGAATGGTGCCCCATCATTGGTGTCTGTGGGACGAATGTTACCTCATCATTGGCGTCGGTGGGAGGAACAGTGCCCCTTCCTTGGCGTCGGTGGGTGGAATAGTACCCCCCATCATTGGTGCCAGTGGATGAAATGGTGCCCCAAGGGCAGGATAAAGGCAAGAAAGGGCCACATCTGGCTCATGAGTTGTAGTTTGGAAGACTCTGATTTTTTTTGAGTAGGTTAGAATGAAAAATGTTTGGCAAAAAAAAACAGCAATTTTGCACAGGTATGGGGTTTTTCCATAAATAGCCATGAATGTCAGGGGACTGGCTGTCTTTGCCTTCAATACCTTTTAAGCTACTGACCTAGAACAAGCATGCAGCAAGTAAAAGTCAGAGTAAGGTCAGAACTCATGATTTGTGTAACAGTTCACCGATTTACAAAAATCTTGAAGCCATTTATTGCGCCTATCATCGAGGTCAGATAGTATTTTCCCCGAACAAGGTCAGCAATGGCACCCTCCGTATATTCCTTTAACGGCCCTTTAAGTGACATTCCTTATGAATTCCTGAAATATATAGCAGCCAAAAGGCCGCGAATAAATCATGAATCAGCAGCACGTTTCACTCTGCCAAGGCACCCAGAAGTTCCAATCAACGAAGATCCTCGAAGGCACCCGGGACCAGCGCACGATCTGCCATTGGCATCAGCCAATTCAGCTGTCTTACGGATATTCTAATGTTTTGTTGCTGGAGGAGAAAGGAAGGAAAAAAAAAAAAAAAGCCAAGTCAGCAACTGAGCTTTTTTTTTTTTTTTTTTTTGGTGGGGGGGGGAATTTGGCGCGCGGGATATAAACATCTCGAGTCTAGAGCTGGGCAAATGAGCTGCACTTGACTCGCTGTCATTCTGCTTAAATAATGAGCTTTTGGTTGATCTAGTTCATTAAAAAGAGTAAACACAAGGAGAAAACATCTGAAAAGAAGGCCCTTTTCCACTCTGCCTGTTTTATTACTGCTTATTTGGTTAGGCAGATTAGCATGAGAAAAGCATTTTCAGCATATAATTAAATAGCGGCGAGAGACACGCGTTTCTAGGCCCGGAAACAACAAAAGGGGACAGATTTCTGGGCATATCGCCTCTTCCCAATAAATGTTTAGTGAGGGTGATTTATTGTACGTTGTGGAGAGGAAAGGCTAATGCTCATGTCTGCTGTACGGGTGGCCCGCTTGCCACATGTTAAGTCTATTGCCTTATAGCACTCGGTATAAAAGAACTTGTGGGCTTATTCAAAGCAAAGAACACAAGGTCACATGCAGTACGCAGGATCTCAGTTTATTGTGCGCAGGTCAGTTGAAGTATACACTACTGTGAAGTATACACTACTGTGAAGTATACAGTACTGTGAAGTATACACTGCTGTGAAGTATACACTACTGTGAAGTATACACTACTGTGAAGTATACAGTACTGTGAAGTATACACTGCTGTGAAGTATACAGTACTGTGAAGTATACACTACTGTGAAGTATACAGTACTGTGAAGTATACACTGCTGTGAAGTATACACTACTGTGAAGTATACAGTACTGTGAAGTATACAGTACTGTGAAGTATACACTACTGTGAAGTATACAGTACTGTGAAGTATACACTACTGTGAAGTATACAGTACTGTGAAGTATACAGTTCTGTGAAGTATACACTACTGTGAAGTATACAGTACTGTGAAGTATACACTACTGTGAAGTATACAGTACTGTGAAGTATACACTACTGTGAAGTATACAGTACTGTGAAGTATACACTGCTGTGAAGTATACAGTACTGTGAAGTATACCCTGCTGTGAAGTATACAGTACTGTGAAGTATACACTACTGTGAAGTATACAGTACTGTGAAGTATACACTACTGTGAAGTATACAGTACTGTGAAGTATACACTACTGTGAAGTATACACTACTGTGAAGTATACAGTACTGTGAAGTATACAGTACTGTGAAGTATACACTACTGTGAAGTATACAGTACTGTGAAGTATACACTACTGTGAAGTATACAGTACTGTGAAGTATACACTACTGTGAAGTATACAGTACTGTGAAGTATACAGTTCTGTGAAGTATACACTACTGTGAAGTATACAGTACTGTGAAGTATACACTACTGTGAAGTATACAGTACTGTGAAGTATACACTACTGTGAAGTATACAGTACTGTGAAGTATACACTACTGTGAAGTATACAGTACTGTGAAGTATACAGTACTGTGAAGTATACAGTACTGTGAAGTATACACTACTGTGAAGTATACAGTACTGTGAAGTATACAGTACTGTGAAGTATACAGTACTGTGAAGTATACAGTTCTGTGAAGTATACACTACTGTGAAGTATACACTACTGTGAAGTATACAGTTCTGTGAAGTATACACTACTGTGAAGTATACAGTACTGTGAAGTATACACTACTGTGAAGTATACAGTACTGTGAAGTATACAGTACTGTGAAGTATACACTACTGTGAAGTATACAGTACTGTGAAGTATACAGTTCTGTGAAGTATACACTACTGTGAAGTATACAGTACTGTGACGTATACACTACTGTGAAGTATACACTGCTGTGAAGTATACACTGCTGTGAAGTATACACTACTGTGAAGTATACACTACTGCGAAAAAGTTTTCGGCAGGTGTGGGAAAAATGGTGTAAATGATAGAAGCTTTCAGAAATAGAAGCGTTAATAGTTTATTTGTATCAATTAACAAAATGGAAAAATAAATGAACAGGAGAGAAATCAAAATAAAAAATCAATATTTGGTGTGACCACCCCTTTTGTCTTCAAAACACCATCAATTCTTCTAGATACACTTGCACACAGTTTTTGAAGGAACTCGGCGGGTGAATTGTTCCAAACATCTTGGCGAACTAAGCACAGATCCTCTGTGGATGTAGGCTGCCTCAAATCCTTCTGTCTCTTCATGTAATCGCAGACAGGCTTCCTGATGCTGAGATCAGGGTTCTGTGGGGACCAGGGGTGGACTGACAATTTATGGGGCCCCCGGGCAATAGGAGATTATGGGGCCCCTGGGCAATCCGAGATTATGGGGCCACACAGTATACACACACACACACAGTATACAATCACACAGTATACACATACATGTACACACAGTATACACAGACATGTTTCTATTGGCTGAGAAGGTACTGGAGAGGTGGGGCAGCTATAATCTTGGGATTTTTAGACCAAAAGGATGTCGGTAAGGGACATTTCAGAGACAGATGCAGAAAAAACGCAGGTTTTTACATACTGTCCCTGGTTTTACTAAGGCTGGCAACCCTGATGGGGCCCCCTAGTGGCTCGGGGCCCTCGGGCAGTGCCCGAGTGGTCAGTCAGTCCGCCCCTGGTGGGGACCAAACCATCACTTGCAGGACTCCTTGTCTTCTTTATGCTGAAGATTGTCCTAGTGCAGTGATGGCGAACCTTGGCACCCCAGATGTTTTGGAACTACATTTCCCATGATTCTCCACTACACCGCTGAGTGCATGAGCATCATGGGAAATGTAGTTCCAAAACATCTGGGGTGCCAAGGTTCGCCATCACTGTCCTAGTGACATTGGATGTATGTTTGGGGTCGTTGTCTGGCTGCAGAATAAATGTGGAGCCAATCACATGCCTACCTGATGTTCTGCCATCTTTGATAAGTATCTGCCTGTATTTCTCAGCATTGAGGGCACCATTCAAACTGCCTCCTGCTACAGCCAAATATTTTACATTTTGTATCATCAGTCCAGAGCATCTGCTGACGTTTTTCTGCATCCCAATTCCTATGTATTACCGTATAGTTGAGTGGCTTAGCCTTGTTCCCATGTGGGAAGTTTGGCTTTTTGGCCTCAATTCTTCCATGAAGACCACCTCTGGCCAGACTTCCCTGGGCAGTAGATGGGGGTACCTGGGTTCCACTGGTTTCTGCCAATTCTGTGCTGATGGCACTCCTAGACATCTTCTGATGTCAAAAGGGAAGTAGACACATCATGCTTTTCATCTGCTGCATTAAAGAGGAGCTGCACAAAAAAAAAAAATATTAAAAGCCAGCAGCTACTAATATTGCAGCTGCTGACTTTTAATAATATCACACTTACCTGTCCCAGGTTCCAGCGATGTCGGCGGCAGATGACGAGCGATCGCTCGTCTCGCTGCAGCCACCGCCGCCATCCTCTGTCAGGGAATCGGGAAGTGAAGCAAGAGGGCTTCACTGCCCGGTTCCCTACTGCGCATGCGCGAGTCGCGCTGCGCTGGTTCCCCGCTGTGTCTCTGGGAACTGTGTGTTTCCCAGAACACAACGGGGGGGGGGGGGGGGGCCATGCGGCGGTGGGCGGAGCCATGCGGCGGTCTGGCCGGAAGTGGGTGCAGTTACCTGGATTATCCAGGTAACTGCACCCCCCTCCCCCCCGAAAGGTGCCGATTGTGGCACCGGAGGAGGGGAGGGATAATACTAGCGGAACTTCCCCTTTAGGGTGAAGAACCGCTTTAAGTATCCTTGGCCGACCACTGCGTCATACAATGCTCCTTGTTGCCCGCTTCTTTGTGCTTCTTCAAAAAAGCATGAACAGCACAGGGATGGTGAAAAATCCAGTGTGCATGCTTCAAAGAAGCAGAGTCCAGCTGTGAAATATTTCACATTTTGACTCATCAGTCCAGAGCACCTGCTGCCATTTTTCTGCATCCCAGTTTCTATGTATTCCTTCATGGTTGAATGGCTTAGCCTTGTTTCCACATCAGAAGTTTGGCTTTTTGGCCACATTTCTTCCATGAAGACCATGTCTGGCCAGACTTCCCTGGACAGTAGATGGGGGTACCTGTTTTCTGCCAATTCTGTGCTGATGGCACCCCTAGACATCTTCCGATATTTAAGGGAAGTAAGTATGATGTGTCTTACATCTGCTGCATTAAGTATGCTTGACCGGCCACTGCGTCATACCATGCTCCTTGTTGCCTGTTTCTTTGTGCTTCTTCAAAAAAGCATGAACAGTACATCTTGAATACCTACTCCCCTAGAAGTCTCCTGGATGGCCTCTGATATTTCAAGGAATATGGCCTGCAGTCCCAATTCATTGCTATGGAAAGGTCATACACTGTTGGTAAAAAAGATAGATGGCTTTCCATAGGAATGATGGAAAATCCAGTGTGCATGCTTCAAAGAAGCAGAGTCCAGCTGTGAAATATTTCACATTTTGACTCATCAGTCCAGAGCACCTGCTGCCATTTTTCTGCATCCCAGTTCCTATGTATTCCTGCATGGTTGAGTGGCTTAGCCTTGTTTCCACATCAGAAGTATGGCTTTTAGGCCTCAATTCTTCCATGAAGATCATGTCTGGCCAGACTTCCCTGGGGGTACCTGGGTCACACTGGTTTCTGCCAATTCTGTGCTAATGGCACTCCTAGACATCTTCCGATGTCAAAGGGAAGTAAGCATGATATGTCTTCCATCTGCTGCATTACGTTTCCTTGGTCGACCACTGCATTGTACCGTGCTCAGCGTTGCTTGTTTCTTTGTGCTTCAAAAAAAAGCATGGACAGCACATCTTGAAACCCCAGTCCTCTAGAAGTCTACTGGATGGCCTCTGATATTTCAAATAATATGGGCTGCAGTCCCAATTCATTGCCATGCAAAGGTCATCCACTGTTGGTAAAAAAGATAGATGGCTTTCCATAGGAATGATGGAAAATCCAGTGTGCATGCTTCAAAGAAGCAGAGCCCAGCTGTGAGGCTTTCAGATTAGAGGTTATGGGTCAACCATACTGTTGGGACAGGGGAAGCAATAATTGACAAACAGGTTCAGGATGACAAACAGCATGTAGAATAATACAAAACAGATTATGAAAGCTGTACAAACTTGGATTCTTCACAGCAATGCCTCTAGCTCAGTCAGGATAACATGCAGCTTCTCAGTCTCTATAATACTCACTAAAAACCGATCGTCTAGCTTGGAATCGCTACTTCAGTAAAACAGTTCCAAAATTGCTATTTGCACTTATCCTCATAAATTGCAGTCCTCTCAGTGAAGTCCAGAGCTTCTCTGATAACACAGGCAACCAGCTGGAAGGATCCAAGGCCCGAGGGCAAGGTATACTATTGGGCTGTGTATTATTGTCAGGATTCATTGCTTTACCTGGGATAATGGTGGAAGATCAGGAGAGAGCAACCATTAAAACGCTGGTGGCAGAAACATTTGAGTCTTATGAACTTGGACGTATTCTGTGAAAACCCCCTTGTGGGCTTCTCCATGGGTCTAAGTAGGTCTGAGGAGTGTACGTCTGAGCAGCTCAGTTTTTCTTGAGTTCCTTCTCTCTGGATACCTTATACTAGTATGCCTGGAATGAGCTGTTGTAGGACAACTCCAGGGACATCTTTCCATTGGCTATGCGATTTTCTGTGCTGGAGTGCCTTTTATGACTAAGCGAAGAAATTTGTGAAACGCGTCAACAATGCTCCCCTCTGTGCTGTCATGATGCTGTAACCTCGATGGTTTTTCATGTTGGATGTTTTTATAGCAATAAAGCAATTTTCCTTATCCTTGGAGTGTGGTCAATCGTTTTGTCTCCTGCATCAGTTACCCAGATCAGGGACTGGACCTGCGCCTGATCAGTAAGGAAGGTAATACCATCACCTGGAGCGGTGTTACTCACTGTTTGTTGTTTGCTGACTTTTATGCCAGACTCTGTCACCAGGTTGAAGGTCAAAGTCTTTGAACTCTCCCTCCTCCACCCATGTCTGATCTTTAACAAACTGCTGGAATTCACATAGACGTAATTTCCGCTCCTGAATCCAGGCAACTGGAGTTTGTTCAAGCTCGTCTGTGGGCTTTGTAGTCCATAGGCTTATGCATCCCTGAGAGTATGACCAAACATAACATGTTAGAAGAGTGGCCTGTTAATTAATGTGCTGTATGGATGTGTTTCCAGACCACTTGAGCTAAGTATCTTGGTCCATTTCCTTTGTTTGTTATGCTAATGTCGTGTACACAGGACCGGTTTTTCCATCAGAATAGACCAGTGATGGCGAACCTTGGCACCCCAGATGTTTTGGAACTACATTTCCCATGATGCTCAGGCACTCTGCAGTGTAGTGGAGCATCATGGGAAATGTAGTTCCAAAACATCTGGGGTGCCAAGGTTCGCCATCACTGGAATAGACTCTGATGGTCATTCCGACGGAGTTCCGCTGAAACGGACTTGCCTACACATGATCACACCAAAGTCCGTTTGTTCGTACGACGGGACTAGAAAAAGGAAGTTCATGTTCTATTTCTAGGTCCATCAGAATTTTTGAAAAAAAAAGTCAGATGAACTCAACAAGGCATTTTGCTCCACACAACTGCGGCTCACTGAATATTTTCTCTTTTTCTGACCATTCTCTGTAAACCCGAGAGATGGTTGTGTGTGAAAATCCTAGTAGATCAGCAGTTTTAAAAAATACTCAGACCAGCCCATCTGGCACCAACAACCAGCCACATTCAAAGTCACTTAAAGCGGAGTTCCAGCGAAAAATATATATACATTTTTTTCGTTGATCCTAGCATTATTACTAATGTTATTCAAAAACGAGTACACAATTACCATCAACGATTTATCAAAAATATACATTTCTAAAGCCCCGTACACACGATCGGAAATTCCTCCAGCAAAAGTCCGATGGGTGGTTTTGGTCGGAAATTGCGACCATGTGTATGCTCCATCTGACTTTTGCTGGTGGAATTCCTGCCAGCAAAAGATTGAGAGAGGATTCTCTATTTTCCCGACAGAAAAAGTTCTGATTGGAAATTCCGATCGTCTGTAGCAATTCTGACACGCAAAGTTCATATGCATGCTCGGAAACAATTTGACGCATGCAAGCATCGAACTTCATTTTCTCGGCTCGTTGTAGTGTTGTACGTCACCGCGTTCTTGACGGTCAAAAGTTCAGAGAACTTTTGTGTGACCATGTGTATGCAAGCCAAGCTTGAGGGGAATTCTGTCGGAAAAATCATCCAAGATTTTTCAGATGAAAACTCAGATCGTGAGTGGGCATTACTGTAATATTTGATGCATCCGTTTGTGGCCGTTTCCATAATGATTGTGGGCATGTGAAGCCCAATCCAGATCGCTTCCTGGATTAGCTTTGGAGAGGTGCATGCTGGGTAACCAGCATGTACCTCTACATCTCGCGCATGCACGATTCACCAGCCGTAGCGCCAATTGTTTCTAAAGTTGCCATAACAACGGATGGCAACATCGCAGTACTGCCCACAGACTCCTGGGAAATGATGTCATCATTTTCCAGGAGCATAGGCGAGGGAGGAAGTCACGAGGAGCTCCGCAGACTAGGAAGTGGCAGATTACCAGGACTACATAGCAACAGGGCATTTATGGTAAGTATAAAAAAAAAATTTTCCTCCAAATCTTTATAGGTTAAAAGGAGTCTTTTAATGGAAAGTGTATTTTTTTTTGGGTGGAACTCTGCTTTAAATCCCCTTTCTCCTCCATTCTGATGCTCGGTTTGTACTTCAGTAAGGTCGCGTACACACGGGCGGACTGTCTGTCCAACTTAGTCCGCTGAAACACATTTCAGCGGACAGTCCGCTCGTGTGTGGGCTTCAGCGGACTTTTTCAGCGGACAGTCTGGCGGACGAAGTCTTTCGGAATTTCCGTAATACAGTCCGTCCAACTTTGGTTTCAGCGGACAGTCCACTGGTGAGTAGGCAAGTTGGACGGACTAAGTATGGCGCATGCTCAGAAAGGATTTACACGGCGGAAGGTTGCATTGCAGTGTATTGGACGTCGTATTTCTAGTCCCGTCGTACGTGCTGTACACGTCATCGCGCAAGCTTTCAGCGGACTGTCTGTTCATCGTGTGTGGTGAAGTCCGTTCATTCAAAAGTAGGACGGACTGTGCGTCGGATTGTCTGACGGACTTAGTTGGCCAGACAGTCCGCCCGTGTGTACGCGGCTTCAGTCTTCTTTACCCACGTCTAGATGCCTCAATGCATTGAGTTGCTGCCATGTGATTGGCTGATGAGCAATTTGTGTTACCAAGCAATTAAACGGGTGTACCTAATACAGTGGCCCGGTGAGTGTATATTTGCCTAGCCCTTCTAGCAGCCGATCTAGTAGGGTGCTACATTGAGTATCTCACGCATCAGCCAGGGACCTGAGACAAAACAGCTCAACAAATTGTCCTAATGCCGCGTACACACGATCGGAATAATGGTCGGAAAAAGGTCTGATGGTTTTCCCAACGGAATTCTGCCGGAATTCTGCTCAAGCTGTCTTGCATACACACGGTCACACCAAACTCCGACCGCCAAGAACGCGGTGATGTACAACACGTACGACGGGACTAGAAATAGGAAGTTCAATAGCCAGTAGCCAATAGAATCCATCTCGGAGCATGCGTGAGTTTTTGCGCGGCGGATTTGCATACACACGATCGGAATTTCCGATAGGAAGTTTTTTCATCTGGAAAATTGAGAACATGCTCTCAAATTTTTGCTGGCGGGAATTCGGCTAGCTAAATTCCGATGGAGCCTACACACGGTCGCATTTTCCCGATGAAAAGCTCTCATAGGTCTTTTGCTGGGCGAAAATTCCGATCGTGTGTACGCGGCATAAGAAAGCATTTAAAAAAAAAAAAAAATGATGTCTTTCCTCATCATGTTACGATCAGACCCCCTCCACTTACAAATTTCACTTATCTCGTTTAAAATAGAGCGGAGAGGTAGACGCTGATATCACCACACCGATCAATGGTCTAGCCGTAAAGGGAAGTCTGTATTGGCAAATCATTTTAAAGGCTCTCAATAGCTGTCTGTTACTGTTCTCACTCATACACGAACCCCCAGGACAAGATCCTGCGAGATACAGTGTGTGCGCAAAACACAGGAGGATAATATTTTGCTAATAAAAAAGACATGTCTGGCTTACAAAGGCCCATTCTTCATCCTTTTCCGTAAAAAAAAAAAAAAAAAAACCCTTACGGTTAAACGCGTTGGATCAGAAAACAAAACATTTTGATGCATCTCCTGAAGGAAAATCTACACCAGTTTAATATTAAACCTAATGTATCTTCAGAGTCAATAACGTTTTTTCCAGCTGATATTTTACAAATTGCCATTCCGAGGCTGCGCTGTATAGAATTTAAAGCGGGGGGGGGGGGGATGAGTCGGTAACAGAGGCCGCTGCCATTCTCGCAGTTCGGGAAACGGCCGAAACGCGCCTGCGCACACGTAAAAGCAAAAAAAAAAAAAAATAAAAAAAAATCATTATCTTTGAACGAGCAGAATAATCCATCGCGAAGAAGCAGTGTCATCTGTCTGTTATATCGCTCCGTGTCACCAGATCTCATTAATTCCTTGGCAGAGGCAGGTAGCTGAAAATATTAGTTCATCAAAACTCGTGTTGTGATTACAAAGGACAAGGGAGAGGGGTGGAATTCTCATAATTACGGTGCTAGATAGCCTTGCGAAGGTCGCCTGACAAAAGGACAAGAGCAGCCGGCTAGATTGTCTCAGGATCTGAAAGCAATCCTCGTTGCCGGAGGCTCCAGACAAACAATATACAGGTTTTTTTTTTTTTTCCCTGCAGTTAATGTACGGTGCATAAAGAAAAGGGCAATACTTCTACATTACTGTCTTTTGTGTCATAGATGGCAGCTCTGGTAACATAAACAGGTGAAGGATAGAAGAGGTGGAACAAGGATATGTTTCAGGAGGCAAAGCTATAGCCGCGGTAATGCTCAATTACGTAGGCCGAGTACTGTGACAGAACCAGACGCGTGCGCTCCCCTTCCCTAAACACCGGGGGGGCCTGATCCATTTATTAAAACGTATTAACATTTTTCGTAAAAAGAAAAAAAGAGCTGCGTTTATAGCCCTCGAGGGACCAGATTGTCCATTTCACTTTCCAAAGGCAGTATGGGAAAATGCAAAGGGTGAGAGTAATACCCTGTACACGCGGTCGGAAAATTCAGACGGAAAAGGTCCGATCAGATTATATTGTCGGAAAATCCAATCGTGTGTGGGCTCTATCAGACTTTTTCCGTCGGAAATTTCAGGGTCTAAAAGAGCACGGTCTAAAAATTTCCGACAAAAAAAAAATTCCAATCTGATCCTTTTGTAGAGAATTCCGATGGACAAAGTGCCACGCATGCTCAGATCAAATTACGAGACCAAAGCTATTGGTGACTAGCCTCTACGTAGTCCCGTCGTACGCAACGAACGTCACCTCATTCCGAACGATCGGATTTTCTGACAACTTTGTCCGACCGTGTGTATGCAACACCAGTTTCGGACAAAATCCGTCTGGAAAAATCCGATGGATTTTGTGGTCGGAATGTCCGACCGTGTGTACATAGTTACATAGTTAGTAAGGTTGAATAAAGACACCAGTCCATCCAGTTCAACCTGAGTGAGTCTCTATCATTGTCCCTATCCCTGTATATTGCACACTCACATCGGTCCCTACCCTCAAGGAGCCCACAATCCAAGGTCCCCATTCATATACTAGGGCCAATTTTGGACAGAAGCCAATTAACTTACCTGCATGTCTTTGGAGTGTGGGAGGAAACTGGAGTACCTGGAGGAAACCCACGCAGGCACAGGGAGAACATGCAAACTCCAGGCAGGTAGTGTCGTGGTTGGGATTCAAACCAACGACCCTTTTTACTGCTAGGCGAGAGTGCTACCCACTACATCACTGTGCTGCCCACAGCTTGGGAAATGGCATTATGCCGTGTACACACGATAGGATTTTCCGACAACAAAATCCCATGTTTTTTTTTCCGATGGATGTTGGCTCAAACTTGTCTTGCATACACACGGTCACACAAAGTTGGTCGGAAATTGCGAACGTCGAGAATGCGGTGATGTACAACATGTACGACGAGCTGAGAAAAATTAAGTTCAATAGCCAGTGCTGCTCTTCTGCTTGATTCTGAGCATGCGTGGAACTTTATGCGTCGGAATTGTTGTTGGAAAATTTGAGAACCAGATCTCAGATTTTGGCAGACAACAAGCTCCCATCGAACATTTTCCGTAGGAAAATCCTATCACGGTCGCACATTCCGTCAGACATCCAACGCGGTCAGATATTCCGACGACAAAATCCGTCAGATTTTTTCAGACGGATTTTGGCCCAAACTTGTCTTGCATACACACGGCCGCTGGAAAATCCGATCGTTCAGAACGAGGTGACGTAGATCACGTACGACGCGCCAATAGCTTTCGTCTCATAATTTATCCTGAGCATGCGTGGACTTGTGTGTCGGAATTGTCTACACACAATGGGAATTTACGCAATCGGATTTTGTTGTCGGAAAATTTTAGATCCTGCTCTCAAACTTTGTGTGTCGATAATTCAGACGGAAAAAGTCAGATGGAGCCCACACACGATCGGAATTTCCGACAACAAGCTCCGATCGCACATTTTCCGTCAGGGGAAAGTCCGTCCGCGTGTATGGGGCATAAGGTTGCTACAGGCCTGCACACCAATGCGCTTTACAAATGTGCATTGCGCTCTGCTGGTTTTAGGAGTCTGAAGCTGGCGGGGGAACAATTCAAGTGAATAAAAGTTTTCTTAAATACTTGAAACACTGACCAAGGAGTCTGACAGGTGTGCGAGTCGGAGGGCCTCTCGAACGAAACCCTGCGGCGCAATAAAGGTGAGGGCCGCAATGAGATGGGAACCCGCCACCGGCCCGTCTCACCCTCTCGTGCTTTACAAATGTGCATTGCGCTCTGCTGGCTTTGGGAGACTGAAGCTGGCAGAAGAACAATTCAAGTGAATAAAAGTTTTCTTAACCACTTGCTGACCAGCCGCTCCAGTTATACTGCGGCAGGTCGGCTCAATCCTGCCAAATCGCCGTAGGTGTATGTCGGTCCTTTTTAACAGCTATAGCAGGCATGCTTGCGCGCCCGCTGCAAGGCGGGGGGTGCTGATGCTCACGTGGCTGGCTGCCGCAATGTCTCTCTCTACTGCCTGTCAGTACACCCCCCCCCCCCCCCCCACAGTTAAGCCCCATACACACTATTAGATTTTCTGCAGATTTTTGTCTTCAGATTTACCAAAACCATATAATATGATGTCAAAGAGTTTCAATTTGTATGCAATCAGGCAGGCCCTTCCACTATGGTTTCGCTAAATCTGAAGACAAAAATCTGCAGAAAATCGATTAGTGTGTAAGGGGTCTAAAGGAAAATATGAAGATAAATTTCGTCTGAAGAACTATGATTTTCTGATCGTTAGTAAGCTGCTTTTGACAGCCGATTACGGATTTTCGGAAGACAAAAACTGAATGTGCAGGCTTGAAAATTTTTGTCTGATGTGACCACAATGTCCAATTTTCTTTTCATTAGCACAGTTTTCTGACAAAAAAAAAGTCTGAACAGCAAGACTAGGCATGCTCAGAAATAATAGAACACATACAAAACAATTCGATACATTACGTCATGTCTGACGTTGAATTCTGTCATCAGAAATTTTTCTGATGATGAGTACCCTCTTCACTTTCGATTTGAGACTAGCATCAAACAAAAAAAAAAACAAAAAAAAAACAATTCATCCAATAATCTGATCGTGTGTCCAAGGTTTAAGAAACACCCCCCTAGGACACACTTAACCCCTTGATCGCCCCAGTCAGTGTCATTTATACAGTAATCATATAAAAAACAACAAAGGATTCGCCCTGGGACTTTAAATGAAGTGGGTACTGTTTACGCCAGTAAACATAACAGTAGTAAATATAGTATATGGTTTATTCAAATACAATTGTTTACACGGATAAATAACACCAACGGTTGCCAAGTAAAAAAATACATAAACAAGGAGTATTGGTACATAAATGTAGGAGTAGTACATGGTACACGGGCATCATACTACCCGACTAGTTTTGTGAGATCCAGCTCGCTCTTCAGGGGTGGATGTGTGTAACAATGTACCTAGGATGAACAAAAATATATATGTTTGGCAATATAGCACAGTATTAGTTATAAAGGCACAGGGTAGGAGGGGTTGTAGGCCCCCCCATACTTACCACTGAGCTTGGCCATGGCTCCAGGTGTGCGGCCTCGAGACAGCGGCAGCAGATGCCTCCTTTATACAGCAATCAGTGCATTTTTATAGCACTGATCGCTGTAAAAATGTCACTAGTCCCAAAAAAGTGTCAAAAGTGTCCGATTTGTCTGCCGCAATGTCACAATCCCGCAAAAAATCACTGCCATAACTAGTAAAAAAAAAAAATGCCATAAATCTATCCACTATTTTGTAGACGCTATAACTTTTGCACAAACCAATCAATATACGCTTATTGAAATTTTTTTTTAACCAAAAATATGTGGAATATGTATTGGCCTAAACTGATGAAGAAATTATTTTTTTTTTAAATTTTTTGGGGGATATTTATTATAGCAAAAAGTAAAAAATATAGTTTGTTTGTTTTTTTTCAAAATTGACGGTCTTTTTTTGTTTATAGCGCAAAAAAATAAAAACTGCAGAGGTGATCAAATACCACCAAAAGAAAGGTCTTTTTTTGGGAAAGAAAGGGCATCAAATTTAATTATGTACAGCGTCGCACGACCGCGCAATTGTCAGTTAAAGCAACGCAGTGCCGTATTTGCCTCTACGCTCCCGTCTCCCCCTCTGCAATAATATTAGAAGGGATTTTTTTTTCAGAGGGTTTTCTGGGGTTCCCCCACCACCATCATTTTGACTTTGACTTGACGGCAACAAATGGGCTAGATAATGTGTTTGCGTGGAACTCTCCGCCAAACTAGGGGTCTCTGGTGACGCTGATGGTGGGTCGTGTGTGGCGCTGGTATGAATGTATGTGTGTGAATGTTGTTGGGGTTTTCTTTGTTTTCGGCAGCGTGTATCCGTTTATCGAATGTTAGTAGATGCCTGATCCTATATGCCCTTAAAGCGGAGTTCTGCTTTAAAAAAATAAAATAAAAATCAGCAGCTACAAATACTGCACCTGCTGACTTTTAATAATCGGACACTTACCTGTCTCAGGGTCCAGTGATTTTGGGGGAATGAACCCCTGCTCATCTCCCCCACCTCTCTGTGGCTCTGGCATTGGAACTGTGGGCGCCCGGCTGTGACTTCACAGCCGGTCACCCACTGCGCATGCGCAAGCCGCACCGCGCGCTGTGACTGGCCAGGCAGTCATCTGGGACCTGTGACGTGTCCCAGATGATTGCTGAGAGGGAGAGATGATCTCCCTTCCGGTGTGCCAGGAGGTAGTGGAAGCTGGGACCCTCCGAAAAGAGGGTACCCGCTCCCCCCCCCAAAAAAATGACATGCCAAATGTGGCATGTCAGGGGGTCACCTTCTCTTAAAGCGGAAACTCAATTTTTGGGTGGAACTCCGCTTTAAGTGCCTTATGTGCCAGTGATGTGTTGTCTTTTCTTTGTATCTTATATTGTGAAAACAAAATAAATAAATACCTTTAAAAGAAAAAAAAAGGTTTAGGAGATTTTCCCATGTACCTACAGGTACGCCTTATTATATTCTTACCTGTAGTTACAAGCAGTGTTGGATGGTGGGGTTTTTTTTCGGGGAGGGGTGGCAAACAATCCCCCCGAGCTGCACCCGTGGCACCCACCCCCCTCCCACGCTGTTTGCTGGTTGGTCTGGCACTTACTGCATCGTGGCGGGGGGCAGGCAGCGTGGTGCAGTGGCTCGGCTCCGAGTGTCCTCTCCTCCATTGCGGCTTGCAGGTCCTCCCCTCCTCCTCCTAGGCCTCCAATAGGATCATCTGTCCTTTCAGCCAATCGGGTTACTGGTGTCAAACCCCACTTCCTGATTGGCCCGGGAGGAGGATCAGTGTTACAACAGCGAATATTCATTTGATGTTGTAACGCACCTGGGTGAGATCGGAGCGCACTCTCTGCTCCCCGAGCCCACCCTATATTGAAGCCTATTAGAGCCTCTGGCTCTAATCGGTGCTTCAAAAAAAAACACCCCCTCTGCATTGGAATCCATGCACTGGTGTCCTGAAAGGGGATGGATAGCGGAGGTGGCAATGGAAAGGGAGAGGCAGCGCATGTGCTCCCTTAATAGACAGGCCGCCCCTGGTTACCAGCCTACAGAATGGGTTTACACCCACTTTAAAGACAGCTTTCAGTCCCCATTAACTGGTTCCTGATCATGTGACCACTGTGACAGCCAATTACAGTGGTCATATGATCTCCAAATCCTTTCCGCCGCCCGGGGTGTACAGACCCTATTAAACGTATGCTGGGTGAGAAAGGGTTAAGCGCTAGAAAACGTTTTCAAGAAGGCCGAGACACATTTCGGCACTCATTTATGTAAAGGGGGGGAATTGTAAACGAATTGCCGCAATCTAGTCAGTGAAAAATAGATCCTGAGATCAGTCCGGACAGTCAAAGCGTTTGCTGATTCAACAGCGCCAACTTCAACTTCCGAACCAATTCCCCAACCATTAGTTATGTTATGATAGCGGTAATTTGCGTAATTAAGAGTAATTGAAAAAGTAGGTAATTAATTCAAAATTAAACCATGTGCCGGGGGTTGGAAACAAGCATCTGCCACGGGAAGAACCAGGCTACGCGTGCGTTTTCTCAGCTGCACGACGAAGCCAACGGAGCTCATTGCAGACCAGCTGCGTTCGTGTCATTGGCCAATCACAAGGTGCAAAACAGTGGAAGCCAAAGCCGCAGAAATCTACATCAGACTGAACTTTAATGCTTTGTTTTTCATGAAACATTTTCCATTTTTTTTTTATTTAATAGTGATTTTTATTAAGGTTTTTATATCATTCTTGGCAGAGGTACCCTGAGAGGTAATGTGGCCAAGTGCACAGACATGTTTAGGACATATTTAAATCTAATGCCGGTAACACACGGTCGGAATTTCGGCCATCAAAAGACCGATGAGAGCTTTTCATCTGAAAATGCGACCGTGTGTAGCCTCCATCGGAATTTAGCTGGCCAAATTCCCGCCAGCAAAAATTTGATCTCAATTTTCTCAATGGAAAAACTTTCTATCGGAAATTCCGATTGCGTGTATGCAATTCCGACGTGCAAAAACTCACGCATGCTCAGATTCAACTATGAGATGGAAGCTATTGACTACTGGGTATTGAACTTCCTTTTTCTAGTCCCATCATACGCGTTGTACATCACCACGTTCCTGGCGGTCGGAATTTGGTGTGACCGTGTGTATGCAAGACAGCTTGAGCGGAATTCCGTCGGAAATTCCGACGGGAAAACCATCAGAGATTTTTCCAACGAGAATTCCGATTGTGCGTACGCAGCATAAGAATAATGCCCTGTACACACGGTCGGAAATTCCAACGGAAAAAGTCCGATCGGATTATGTTGTCAGAAAAAATGTGTGGGCTATATCGGACTTTTTCCATCTGAAATTCTCAAAGGTTTGAGAGCTGGATCTCAAATTTTCCGACAACAAAATCCGATCGGACTTTTTCCGGTCGTCTGTAGAGAATTCCGACGGACAAAGTGCCACACATGCTCAGATTAAATTACGAGACCAAAGCTATTGGCTAGTAGCCTGAACGTAGTCCCGTCGTACGCCACAAACGTTTTCCGACAACTATGTCCGGCCGGGTGTATGAAAAACAAGTTTTGGCCAAAATCCGTCGGAAAAAATCAGACGGATTTTGTGGTCAGAATGTCTGACCGTGTGTACAGGGCATTAGAATGTAATATATTGCAGATTACTATTCCCTAGTTTGGGTAGATGCATTCTTTTTCTTCTTTCATGTTTTTCCCTTTATTTTCTCCTGGTGATCCTTCCAGTAATGCACTTCCTGTCCTAGGGTGACAATGTGTACTTTGTCTGTGAAGGCCTGATTGGTGGAGGTGTCGGAGCAAGCAATGATCTTCATTTAGTATACAAATGGGAAGTCTCTGGAGAACCCCCTGGAAGAGGACGCCCACGTCCTTTGGATCATGAGCTGGTCCTAGCCCTCTCCACACTTTTTTCTTCCCGTCATTCTGGTACAGATTAATCTTAGTTTCATCCATCCAAAGAATGCTTTTCCAGAACTGCTCTGGCTTTTTTAGATGTTTTTTTGGCAAAATCTAATCTGGCTTTTCTATTCTTCAGGCTTATGAATGGTTTGCACCTTGTGGTGAACCCTCTGTATTTGCCCTTGTAAAGTCTTCTCTTGATTGTAGACTTTGACAATGATACGCCCATCTCCTGGAGAGTGTCCTTCACTTGTTTGGATGTTTTCTTTACCATAGAGAGGATCCTGAGATCATCCACCACTGTTGTCTTCCGTGGACGTCCAGGCCTTTTTATGTTGCTGAGCTCCCCAGTGCGTTCCTCTTTCCTCAGAATGTACCAAACTGTTGATTTGGCCGCTCCTAATGTTGCATGATGTAGGTTCACAGCAATAGATTTCAAATGCAAATACCACACTTAGAATCAACTCCAGACCTTTTACCTGCTTAACTGATGAAGAAATAATGAAGGAGTAGCCCACACGCGGCCATAAAACCGCTTTTGAGTCAATCGTCCAATTACATTTGGACCCTTGAAAAAAAGAGGGGGTGGCTATTCTTAAGAGCTGTACTTCCTAAACTAGGCCTTCTCAACCTTTTAACCCTAGAGGAACCCCAAAAATAATTTTCAGGTCTCGAGGAACCCTTACTAAAACCAATTAATCAAGGGTCCATAGAAACAATGCCCCTTATACTGGTGGTCAATAGGAAGAATGTTCCCCTTAAAGTGGTGTTCAGAATGCCACCCTTAAAGACAGCTAAAACAATATTTGGTGCCATGTTGCTGGCTTTGCTAAGTGATGGTGAACCTTGAACTCTGTAGGCACCATCAAAAAAGGTGGTTCATCAGCCATAGCTCAAGGAACCCCTAGCAACCTCTGGAGGTACCCCAAGGTTCCACGGAACCCTGGTTGAGAATGGCTGCCCTAAACCCTTCCTCCAATTTGGTTGTACATACTCTCAAATTAAACCTGAGAGTCTGCTCTTTCAGCCCATATCCATTATATAACTATAGCTTGAATATGTTTTGGTAAATACCTGAAAAAATATAAAATTGTGCCTGTGTCCAAATATATATGGACCTAACTGTATGTGCAGTAACTTCCGCTCTACATGTTCCACCAGTATTCACAACTGCTGACCTTGGCTTTTTGAATGCTTTTAAAGTGGTTGTAAACCCTTACAAACCACTTTGACCTACAGGTAAGCCTAGATTAAGGCTTACCTGTAGGTCCAAGAAATATTTCCTAAACCTACACGGTTTAGGAGATATTTCCCCCGAAGACAGGCACCGCTGTCTACGGCGCATGCACCGTAGACAGCGGCGCGCAGGCGCACTGCGATGCATAGTAGTCCATTATGCTTTGCCTTTGCAGGGAATGAAAGAGGAAGTAAACCCATCAGGATTTACTTCCTCTTTAAGTGCAAAGGATGGATTTGGGGGTCTTATAGATATGCAGTATACCAGTGTTAATTTAGTCAACTAAAGCGACTAAAACATTTTAGTTCACTAAAATGACTAAAAACATTTTAGTCGACTAAATGAATACTATTTTAGTCGAGTAAAATACGACTAAAAGTAAAACAATTGGGATGACTAAAATACGACTAAGGCCGCGTACACACGGGCGGACTGTTCGCCCAACTTTGTTCGTCAAACAGTTTCGGCAAACAGTCCGCTCAAAATTAGCATGGACGGACATGGCCACACACGGCACTTTTTGAGCGGACTGTTTCAGCGAACTGTTTGCCAAACAGTTCGCTCAACTTTTGAAATGAACGGACTCGCCCACGTAAGGCGGAGGCAAATCCGCCCATTTCGAGCGCGTGTACAGGTAGGCGGGGCCCGCGAAGGAGACGTCGCGGGCTCCGCCGCCTGGAATGGACTTAAAGGGGAACCCCAACGCCGAAAAAAATCGGCGTGGGGTCCCCCCAAAGTCCACAACAGACCCTTGTCCGAGCACGCTACCCGGCCGGCCAGGAAAGGGGGGCGAGCGAGCGCGCCCCCCCCTCCTGAGCCGTACCAGGCCGCGTGCCCTCAACATGGGGGGGTGCCTTGGGGAAGGGGGGGCCGCGCGGCCCCCCCACCCCAAAGCACCTTGTCCCCATGTTGATGAGGACAAGGGCCTCTTCCCGACAACCCTGGCCGTTGGTTGTCGGGGTCTGCGGGCGGGGGGCTTATCGGAATCCGGGAGCCCCCTTTAAGAAGGGGGCCCCCGGATACCGGCCCCCCACCCTATGTGAATGAGTATGGGGTACAATGTACCCCTACCCATTCACCTGTAAAATAAAAGTACCCAAAAAAAAAAACACAACACACGAGAAAAAATATTTTATTGCACAGCTCCGGGGGTCTTCCGTCTTCGGGGGTCTTCTCGCCGGACTCCTCCGCTATCTTCGTGTAGCTCTTTTGCTAGCGGAGGAGTCCGGCTTTCTTCCTCCCCGCCGCCGGCCTCTTCTCTCGACTTCGGGGGTCTTGTCCCCCTCTTCGGTTCTTCTGCCGGGCCACCGCGCCTTCTTGTAGCTCTTTTGCAGGCGGTGGCCCGGTCTTCTGTCGCCGCTGCCTTCCGTTCTTCTGTCGCCGCCTTCGGTTCTTCTGCCGGGCCACCGCGCCTTCTTGTAGCTCTTTTACAGGCGGTGGCCCAGTCTTCTGTCGCCGCTGTCGCTGTCGCCGTCGCCGCCTTCCGTTCTTCTTCTTCTTCTTGTTCTTCTTCTTCTTCTCCAGGAGATGTTGACACGTCGCTCTCTCCGGCCGGAATGCCAGAGCCGCGCTGTGCGGTCACTTATATAGTGACAATGGGGCGGTGTCACATGGTATATGTCACATGGGTTGGTCACATGGGTTGATGTCACATGGGAACTATGACATCGTAAGGGGGCGGGGTCACCATGTGACCAACCCATGTGACATATACCATGTGACACCGCCCCATTGTCACTATATAAGTGACCGCACAGCGCGGCTCTGGCATTCCGGCCGGAGAGAGCGACGTGTCAACATCTCCTGGAGAAGAAGAAGAAGAACAAGAAGAAGAACAAGAACGGAAGGCGGCGACGGCGACAGCCGCGACAGAAGACCGGGCCACCGCCTGTAAAAGAGCTACAAGAAGGCGCGGTGGCCCGGCAGAAGAACCGAAGGCGGCGACAGAAGAACGGAAGGCAGCGGCGACAGAAGACCGGGCCACCGCCTGCAAAAGAGCTACAAGAAGGCGCGGTGGCCCGGCAGAAGAACCGAAGAGGGGGACAAGACCCCCGAAGTCGGGAGAAGAGGCCGGCGGCGGGGAGGAAGAAAGCCGGACTCCTCCGCTAGCAAAAGAGCTACACGAAGATAGCGGAGGAGTCCGGCGAGAAGACCCCCGAAGACGGAAGACCCCCGGAGCTGTGCAATAAAATATTTTTTCCCTGTGTTGTGTTTTTTTTTGTACTTTATTTCACAGGTGAATGGGTAGGGGTACATTGTACCCCATACTCATTCACATAGGGTGGGGGGCCGGTATCTGGGGGCCCCCTTCTTAAAGGGGGCTCCCGGATTCCGATAAGCCCCCCGCCCGCAGACCCCGACAACCAACGGCCAGGGTTGTCGGGAAGAGGCTCTTGTCCTCATCAACATGGGGACAAGGTGCTTTGGGGTGGGGGGGCCGCGCGGCCCCCCCTTCCCCAAGGCACCCCCCATGTTGAGGGCACGCGGCCTGGTACGGCTCAGGAGGGGGGGCGCGCTCGCTCGCCCCCTTTCCTGGCCGGCCGGGTAGCGTGCTCGGACAAGGGTCTGTTGTGGACTTTGGGGGAACCCCCACGCCGATTTTTTTTGGCGTTGGGGTTCCCCTTTAAGCCCATTCCAGGCGGCGGAGCCCGCGACGTCTCCGTCGCGGGCCCCGCCTACCTTCACACGCGCTCGAAATGAGCAGACTTTCCTCCGAGCGGGAACAGTTTGCTCATTTCGAAAGTAGCCTACACACGGGCGGACTGTTCGCTCAAACACAGTTTCAGCGGACAGTTTTTCGGAATTTCCGAAAGACTTTGTCCGTCAAACTGTCCGCTGAAACTGTCCGCTGAAAGCCCACACACGAGCGGACTGTCCGCCCAAACACTGTTCAGCGGACAAGGTTGGGCGAACAGTCCGCCCGTGTGTACGCGGCCTAAAACTAAAAGCCATTTTAGTCAAAAGACTAAAAAGAGACTAAAACTAAAATGCCATTTTAGTCAAAAGACTATGACTACAACTAAATTGCAATTACTGAAATGTACTGGAGATTTTAGTAGACTAAATATGACTAAAACTAAAACAATTGCAGAAGACTAAAATGGGACTAAAACTAAAATGCCATTTTAGTCCTAAGACTAAAATTAACACTGCAGTATACATATTGATGGTAAAATAAAATCCCAATAAGCGTATATTGATTGGTTTGTGCAAAAGTCTACAAACTATGGGATATTTTTTTTTTTTTTTCTTTACTAGTAATGGCACCGATCAGAGACTTTTAGTGGGACTGCAATATTGCGGAGGGCGGATAGGACACCTAACTGACACTTTTAGGGCACCAGTGACACTAAAAATATGCACAGTCACTGTACTAATGACATTGGCTGGGAAGGGGTTAACATCAGGGGCGATCAAAGGGTAAAATGTGTTCCTGGCCTGTGCTTGTGTACTGAGGGGGAGGTGCTTTTACTAAGGGAAGGTATTGACCGATGTCCCTGCTTTGCAGGAACACAGGATCAATGCCTTGCCCACTGACAGAACGGCAATCTGCCTTGTTTACATAGATTGCCGTTCTGCCTGTGTACTGTGCAATCGGCAGGTAGGGTCAAAGGGCTAAATGTGTGCCTAGGCTGTGCTTACTCGCTGTGGGGGAGGTGCTTTGACTAAGGAAAGGCAAAGATCTGTGTGCCTGCTTAGCAGGAACACAGGATCAGAACATTCCCCTCTCACAGAGCGGCGGATCGGCCTTGTTTACATAGGCAGACCGCCGCTCTGCCTTTCTCCCGAATGATCGGCAGATTCCTGCGGACATCGTGTCTGCTGGATAGGATTGCCACCTTTTCTTCAAGCCAGACCCGAAAACTTTAGTGGCCTAGGACACCTTTGGGCATAGCTCCCAACTGTCCCTGATTCTCATTCAGTACAAGGTTTCGCTTTCCTCCTCATTTGTCCCTCATTTTGGTCTGATCTATATAGTTGTATATAAAATACACTATTTATCTTTCGAAAAGTGTTTCCCGGTGTTAAACCTTTCATCCAATTGCTAAATTGCTGCTTTTGTAAATTTCAGAAGCCAATATAAAGGAATAATAGTGGTAAAAAAAAATCACTTGTGGGTTTAACTAATAATGGTTTAGTATAATTCTCCTTTAAGGGGGTGTGGCAGGGGGCGTGTCCTATGCCTGCATACTTTTGCTTATAGGTGTCCCTTGCTCCCATGTCACAAAAGTTGGGAGATATGCCTTTGGGTGCCCCAAGGAGAGTGGTATTGTGGTGCGCATAGCGTGTCGCACCGAACAGTGGGTGTGGCCAAATTGCTCTTGCTGACATTGTCACCCCTGCCCCCCTTGTGATGCCGAACCTGCCCCCAGACAGCCACCCGCAGCTCCCGGACAGCATTTGTGTGGGACCATCATGGTTACTTGGGGAGCCGCAGCCCGGTCTGAATAATGTTTCTGGTTTTCAGTCTGCCTGAAACCCAGACACAAGTTTCAAAACCAGGACTGTCTGGGTGAATCCCCGGACAAGTGGCAACCCTACCGCTGGACCCACCGATTGGCTTCCGCTGTGTCCAATCATAGCAGTCTGGGTGAATCCCCAGACAGGTGGCAACCCTACCGCCGGACCCACCAATTGGTGTCCAATCATAGCAGGAGCGGGTCACAGCCTAGGCCAGTGATAGTGAACCTTGGTGCCCCAGATGTTTTGAAACTACATTTCCCATGATGCTCAACTACACTGCAGAGTGAGTGAGCATCATGGGAAATGTAGTTCCAAAACATCTGGGGTGCCAAGGTTTGCCATGACTGGCCTAGGCACACTTCTAACCCTTTGATCGCCCCCGATGTTAACCCCTTCCCAGCCTGTGTCATTACTACAGTGACAGTGCATATTTTTAGCACTGATCACTGTATTAGTGTCACTGGCCCCCTAAAAGTGCTAAAAGTGTCAGTTAGGTGTCCGATTTTGTCCGCTGCAATATCACAGAACCACTAAAAGTCACTGATCACCGCCATTACGAGTAAAGAAAAAATAAAAAATAAAAACATCCCATAGTTTGTAGACTTTTGCTCAAACAAATCAATATACGCTTTATTGGGATTTTTATTACCAACAATATGTACACTGCATATCTATAATGACCCCAAATCCCGGACAGCAACAAATTTGTTTGTGACCATCATGGTTACTTGGGGAGCCACAGCCCCGGTCTGAATTATGTGTCCGGGTTTCAGTATGCCTGAAACCCGTACTCAAGATTCAAAACCCCCGGACTGTCTGGGTGAATCCTGGACAGGTGGCAACCCTCACGCCGGACCCACCGATTGGCTCCCGCTGTGTCCAATCAGCCACCGGCGGCATGTCTGCACACGCACGCACCCCGGCCCCGGAAGTGTCAGCTCACGTAATAGTTACGTGATCTGGCGCAGAGCGGCTGCCCTGCCGCAGTATATCTACGGTGGGTGGTCACTAAGCGGTTAAAAAAAACTGTCTCCTACATTTTTTTTTCTAGCTGGCTCCTTTATCAAAGCGGATTTGTCAAACTTGGGCCCATGTGTGCACAACCCCCCCCCCCCCCCCCGATACATCGCCCACAGCTGAACAAAATGGCTGACCTATCGCTCGCTGTCTACTATCTCTTTAAAAGCTTAGTGGCTTATTCCCCCCCCCCCCCCGTCTCATCATCCAGCCTTCAGTTATAAATGTCTCGGGGTGTATAAATAAGAGAGATATACATTCACTGCGCGCAGGCGGGGGCCGCCTTGACACCTCCAGACTGTATTTGTAATGTGAATTTGTGGAGCTAGACAAGCGCGGCCGCCTCAGGGGAGCGCAGGAAGATTTCTTGTATTTTTTTTTTTTTTTTTTTTGCGGGTAAGACACACAACAGCTCCTCCGCCGCTCGCCTCTGGACCGCCAGGCCCCCCCCCCCCCTTTTTTTTTTATTTTTTTTTATTTTTATTTTTTTTTGGTATTCAGATCTGAGATGCCGTATATATATCTCAGCGCACGCACACGTGCCAAAACAGCCTGCTTTCTCCGGGACACTGAGATATTCAATAAAAAGCTTTTAAAGGCATATTTTTAAACTTGTAACAGGAAAGCTTTTCTGTGTTAAGACAATAATTCTTTTAACAGCATTGATCAAAATGTCATTCTTTTATGAGTGTACAATACCTTTTAATGGCATACAACAAGCCATTAAGGTTATACACCTCCGTAGCGAGCGCTGCTTCCTGGAAAAATGGGTACGGCGGCCAAATTAGAGGGAATATTTAGATGCTCTTAATAGGTTAAGCCGCTATTCCAGCTGTAACTCATTCCGAGCCTCACAGAAGTAAATTAGATTTGGGGGATGGTGGGGGGAGGGGAGGTTTAAAAATAAATTAATAAAAGAAAAAAAAAAAGGAGAGAAAAAAAAAAAGAGAGAGAGAGAGAGAGAGAAGGAGACGGTTGCCGGTACTGGCTGAGGTCAGCTTCCCCGAGGCTGTGCTTTTTAAAAAGCCTCGTCGCAAATTGACATTTTTTTTTATTTTTTTACCCACTCGAAAAACCTAGAAAAATAAAAAATACTGTTCTGTAGGTGGAAAGACGGGCTGTTCTGGGAACGGGGAATAGAGAGATTATAAAATTCATACTCAGGACTTGACCCCCCCGTCTTCCTCCTTCTGGTCAACGCAGAGAGAAAAAAACGTTCCTCTAAAAGCATGGATTCATCTTTATTTTATTTACTTATTTCACTACAATGTATCAATATATATATATTCTATACTTATAACTCTGCAGCGCTTTACCTCTGCCCTGAAAGACGTTCTCTGTTGTCTCTACCGCGCGAGATCTACACCTGAGCGGTCTAGAGGCAATTAAAGAGTAACTCCACCTTTGTGGAGAAAATAAAACATTCCCCTCTGGGTGATCTCTGTACATTGCAGGGATTATTTTTTTTTTTTTACTTCAAGTGGTTGTAGCGGGATGATGCAGCTGGCTCTCCTGTTCCACCAGAAGACTTAAGCTACTAGCTGGCACATCCGTCGGCTAGTCAGAGACCCATACAAAGCCGGGGGCGGCCTTGAAGGGTTCTCTGCTGAAGTGATAGCATGACCCCAGATCCCTCCATAAAGGGACTAATAGACCCTTTTTTCTCCATAAAGGAAAATATAGCCCCCATATTTCTCCATAAAGGGACTTATAAACCCCAAATCTCTCCATAAAGGGGACTTTTAGTCCCCAGATTCCACCATAAAGGGACTTATAGACCCTAGATCCCTCCATAAAGGGGCTTATAGACCCTAGATAAATCCATAAAGGGACTTTTAGACCCCAGATCCCTCCATAAAGGGACTTATTGACCCCAGATCCCACCATAAAGGGACTTATAAACCCTAGATCCCTCCATAAAGGGGCTTATAGAACCCAGATCCCTCCATAAAGGGACTTATAGGCCCCGGATACCTCCATAAAAAGACTTATAGACCCTAGATCCCTCCATAAAAGGATTTATAGACCCAAGATCCCTCCCTAAAGGGACTTATAGACCCTAGATCCCTCCATAAAGGAACTTGTAGACCCCAGATCCCTCCCTAAAGGGACGTATAGACCCTAGATCCCTCCATAAAGGGACTTATAGACCCCACATCCCTCCATAAGGGGAATTTTAGACCCCAAATCCCATCATAAAGGGACTTATAGACTCCACATCCCTCCATAAAGGGACTTATAGACCCTAGATCCCTCCATAAAGGGACTTATGGACCCTAGATCCCTCCATCAAGGGACTTATAGACCCCAGATCCCTCCCTAAAGGGACCTATAGACACTAGATCCCTCCATAAAAGGATGTTTAGACCCCAGAACCCTCCCTACAGAGACTTATAAAGCCTAGATCCCTCAATCAAGGGACTTATAGACCCCAGATCCCTCCCTAAAGGGACCTATAGACCCTAGATCCCTCCATAAAAGGATGTTTAGACCCCAGATCCCTCCCTAAAGGGACTTATAGACCCTAGATCCCTCCATAAAGGGACTTATAGACCCCAGATCCCTCCCTAAAGGGACTTATAGACCCCAGATCCCTCCCTAAAGGGACTTATAGACCCCAGATCCCTCCATAAGGGGACTTATAGACTCCAAATCCTCCCCACAAATGTGCCTATTTTCGTCACAAAGAATGTTTACATTGCTTGTGACAGCAATAAAAATTAAAAAAACAAAACAGTATTACAGCAACAGTGTAAAAATAAAATAAATTAATAATGAAAAAAAAAAAAACACATTAAAGTGCCCCCGTTCCAGCAAAGGTGGGCAGGCTTTTTTCCTGCATTGTACCCCTCGCCTTTAATGGAATAAAGTTGTATCTGGACCTCTTAGCAGTGGTATGGCGCTTACATTTCAACCCTTCTTGCAGGCTGCACTGATGGACACTGATATGCACCCCTGATAGGCGGCACTGATGAGCACTGATAGACGGCACTGATAGGTGGCACTGATGCTCATGATTATGCATGTCCCCTATCAGGATTGCTGGTTACCGGCTCTCCTCTCCTCAGGCTGTAACAGGAAAGTGAGGAAAAGAACTGCCAATAACCAGCAATTCCGTTCACACCGTGATCAGCTGTGATTGGACACTGACACTCATGTAGGTCTGCAGAGGGCCCTGAGTCCTGCATGAAATTCTTGCAAAAGTACCATCCACTTCCACAAATAAATGAAAAAAAAGAAGAATATCCACCCAGCCTTCATCTTGTTTTTTTTTTTCCTCCTCGCTCCAAGTTGGGAGGATTTGAAGTCAGCGTTTCAGGGTTTAAAGCGGAGTTCCACCCTGAATTTTTTTTTTACATTATCAGGAACCTTTAAACCTATAAAGAAATTTGAGGGATTTTTTTTTCTATACTCACCAGAAACGCCTTGTTGCTATGTAGTGCTCCTAATCTTCCACTTCCGGGTCCGCGGCGCTCCTCGTCACTTCCTCCCTCGCCTGTGCTCCGGGGGGAAATGTGAGTCTTTATTTCCCACGAGTCCATGGGCAGTACTGTGTGCAAAAATCGCATTATTTCCCCGACAGGAAACGATGCGATTTAGGGCTGATGAAAGATATGTTTATCTACGTTGCCAAAACAACGGGGCGGTTCCTTCCTCCGTCGCCGCCCGTTGTTATGGCAACTTTAGCAACAATTGGCGAGCTACGGCCGCCAGAGAATTGCGCATGCGCGAGATCGAGGGGTGTGTACTGGTTACCCAGCCTGCAACTCTACGTCCCTATTTCCCGGAAGAGATGTGGATTGGTCTTCACATGCCCACAATGATCATGGCAACGGCCAGAAGAAGAATTACAAAGTTGTGAGTATTAAAAATATATATTCTTTTTAACCACTTGCTGACCGCGGCACACCGATATACGTCGGCACAATGGCAGCGGTGGACAAACGGGCGTACCTGTACGTCCCCTTTCATTGGCAGGGTTAGCGCATGCGCACGCATACGGCATGACTGTGCCTGCGGGACCCGTGGACTCGATGTCCGCCGGTCTCCCGGCGATCGTGTCACGGAGCCGCAGAACGGGGAAGTGCCTATGTAAACAAGGCATTTCCCTGTTCTTCCTAGTGACGTGGCAGAGATCACCACTCCCTGGGAACGGTGATCACTGTCATGTGAGTTGTAGCCCACCCCCCCCCCCCCACAGTTAGAATCACTTCCTAGGACACACTTAACCCCTTCATTGCCCCCCCCCCTAGTGGTTAACCCTTTCCCTGCCAGTGTCATTTACACAGTAATCAGTGCATTTTTTATAGCACTGATCACTGTATAAATGACAATGGTCCCAAAAAAGTGTCCGATGTGTCCGCCATAATGTTGCAGTCACGATAAAAATCGCTTATCGCCGCCATTACTGATAAAAAAAAGAGAATAATAAAAATGCCATAAAACTATCCCCTATTTTGTAGACGCTATAACTTTTGCGCAAACCAATCAATATACGCGTATTGCAATTTTTTTTACCAAAAATATGTAGAAGAATATGTATCGTGAGGGAAAAAATTTTTTTTTTTTATATATATATTTTTGGGGGGATATTTATTATAGCAAAAGGTAAAAAAAATTTTTTTCTAATTTTATAGCAAAAAATAAAAAAAAAATGCTTTTTTTTTTCACATTTTATAGCAAAAAGTAAAAAATTATTGCTTTTTTTCAAATTTTATAGCAAAAAGTGAAAAAATATAGCTTTTTTTTCAAATTTTATAGCAAAAAGTTAAAAAAATATTGCTTTTTTTAAAATGTTATAGCAAAAAGTTAAAAAATATTGCTTTTTTTCAAATTTTATAGCAAAAAGTAAAAAATATTGCTTTTTTAAAAAAATTTTATAGCAAAAAGTAAAAAATTATTGCTTTTTTTCAAATTTTATAGCAAAAAGTAAAAAATATTGCTTTTTTAAAAAAATTTTATAGCAAAAAGTAAAAAATTATTGCTCTTTTTCAAATTTTATAGCAAAAAGTGAAAAAATATAGCTTTTTTTCAAATTTTATAGCAAAAAGTAAAAAAAATTGCTTTTTTTTTCAAATTTTATAGCAAAAAGTAAAAAAGTATTGCTTTTTTTTTCAAATTTTATAGCACTAAGTAAAAAAAAATTGAAATTTTATAGCAAAAAGTTGAAAAATTTTTTTTTTTTCAAATTTTATAGCAAAAAATTGTCGTTTTTTTTGTTTATAGCGCAAAAACTAAAAATTACAGAGGTGATCAAATACCACCAAAAGAAAGCTCTATTTATGGGGAAAAAAGGACGTCAATTTTGTTTGGGTGCAACGTCGCATGACCACGCAATTGTCAGTTAAAGTGCAGAATTGCAAAAAGTGCTCTGGTCAGGAAGGAGGGGTAAAATCTTCCGGGGCTGAAGCGGTTAATACTAATAATGCATTATGCTCGTATAAAAAAATAAAATAAAAAGTGTCGCCGGAACTCTGAAGAGGCCTCATAATGCAGCAGCCCCCCCCCCCCCCCCCAAGAGCCGAGAGATATCAAAGATTTCTCCGGCCTCAGCCAGAAGATTCAATTACGGCTGTGAAATGAATTTGGATTTCGGGTTCCTGCACTATAATGCGAGCGGCGCGAGGAGCCGTCGCTGCGCCAGCGCCAATTTCCAGACACGTCGCACCCCTGGTTCGCTTAGAGTGGCTCTCGGTAATTGCTGCAGGACGCGCTCTCCTGAATGATAATTGCCAGCCCATTGCGCTTGCCTCTCTTTGTGAGAAATTCTGGGCGTGCGGGAGGATATTCCAAATAACAGGCCATTTCAGCACCTCGCCGCCGCGGCACACTTCAATCTCTCGCATGTGTAATGAAACGGAGACAGATACAAAGCCGTAAACCTCCCTGCTAAACCCCCCCCCCCATCCCCCCCATCGCCACCCGCCACACACAAAAAAAAGAGGAAAACAAGAGAGAGAAAAAAAAAATAACGTATTCCTCGCCACTCAGATGTAAATGGAAGAAATGCATCACAATTTATACTGTCACCAGAAACTCTCAGAGCAGCGGGGAATATAAATGACAACGTTAACTGCTTGGGACTGCTTAAAAATAATCATTCTGGGAGGCCGAATCTAATCAGCCCAGCCTGCGGTTTTTCAAGCACTTGACCGGTGCCGAGGCGTCGGCGTGGTCACCCCCCGGATTTGATGAAGATTACATATTACGCGAGCGAAATGAATATGTACGACGCGCAAAAAGAAAAACAGAATTAGATGGCCCGGTCCGGCCACTTTAACCACTTGCCCACCAGGCACGAACACCCTGATTCGCCCCCCCCCCCCCGCGCGCGCGCCCAAACCGTGTTCCAGCTTTCAGCGCTGTCGCACTTTGAATGACAACTGCGCGGTCATGCAACGCTGTACCCAAATTACATTTTTTATCATTTTTTCCCCCCCCCACAAATAGAGCTTTTTCTTTTGGTGGTATTTGATCGCCTCTGCGGTTTTTATTTCTTGCGCTATAAACAAAAGAACAGGCACAAGTTTGAAAAAAAATAAAAAACACAATATTTTTTACTTTTTGCTATAATAAATATCCTTTTTTTTTTTTTAAACACATTTTTTCCTCAGTTTAGGCCGATATGTTTTCTTCTGCATATTTAAAAAAAAATCGCAATAAGCGTATATTAATTGGTTTGTTATAGCGTCTACAAAATAGGGGATAGATTTATAGCATTTTTATTTATTTATTTATTTATTTATTTTTACTAGTAACGGCAGCGATCTGCGATTTTTATCGTGACTGCGATATTGCGGCGGACATATCGGACACTTTTGACACATTTTTGGGACTATTCACATTTATACAGCGATCCGTGCTATGAACAAGCGTTGATTGCTGACTGACAGGGAAGGGGTTAACACTAGGGGGTGATCGAGGGGTTAAATGTGTGTCCTGGGAGTGATTCTAACTGTGGGGGGAGGTGACTAACTGGGGGAGGTACAAGGGACACACCATCAGTTTTTTTTTAGTTTTTTTATTTAACCACTTCAATACCGGGCAACTTACGCCCCTTCCTGCCCAGGACGATCGCACTTTGAATGACAATTGCGCGGTCATGCAACACTGTACCCAAAGTAAATTGACGTCCTTCTTTTCCCACAAATAGAGCTTTCTTTTGGTGGCATTTGATCACCTCTGTGGTTTTTATTTTTTGCTAAACAAAAAAAAAAAAGACCAAAATTTTTGAAAAAAATTTTTTTTTTTAGTTTCTTATGTAAAATTTTGTTTTCCCCTTCTCTGACGGGCACTGATGAGGCAGCACTGATAAAGTGGCACTGATGGACACAGATGAGGAGGCACTGATATTTACAATTGATGGGCACTGATAGGCGGCACTGATGGGCACCAATAGGCGCCACTGATATGCAGCACTAATGGGCACTGACAGGCGGTACTGATGGGCACTAACAGGCAGCACTGATGGGCACTGACAGGCGGCTGTGAGGGGCACTGACAGGAGGCACTGATAGGCGGTACTGATTGGTACTGACAGGTGGCACTGATGGGCAGCAGTGATGATTACGTACTGATATGTACTGACAGGTGTTATCGGCTCTCCCTGTCAGCGAAAACCAAGGAATGCCGTTTACCGGCACTTCCTGGTTCACGCGATGATCAGCTGTGATTGGCCACAGCTGATCACGTGTAGGGATGAGCTCGGTGTTCGACTCGAACGCATGTTCGAGTCGAACATCGGCCGTTCGTCTATTCGGCGAATTCAGAACTTTGTGGACCGTTCACACCAAATTGGTGTGGCACGACTGGCCCACAATGCACTACACCATTGTAGTGCATTGCTGGCTCATGATTGGCCAAGCATACACTGTGACCCCGCATGCTTGGCCAATCAAAGTGTCGGCAGCGAGGAGAGCCATAATTGGCCACAGGCAGGATGCCTGTGGCCAATTATAGCTCAGGGGGTTTAGCACACGCCCCTAGATAGGCAGGGACAGTGTGTTCTTTTCTCAGGCATCTTAAAGTTAAAGTGGGTGTTGTGTGCCTCCAGCACAGTATACACCTGTATCTACACTTTATTGCTGGTGTTCTCCAATACAGGCATCTGCAGGAGTTAGTGGGTGTTGTGTGCCTCCAGCACAGTATACACCTGAAGATACCCCTTATTGCTGGTTTTCTTTAATACAGGCATCTGCAGGAGTTAGTGGGTGTTGTGTGCCTCCAGCACAGTATACACCTGTATCTACCCTTTATTGCTGGTGTTCTCTAATATATGCATCTGCAGGAGTTAAAGTGGGTGTTGTGTGGCTCCAGCACAGTATACACCTGAAGATACTCCTTATTGCTGGTGTTGTCTGTTGCATATCTTGCATATTAGCCTTTAAAATTATCACTTTTGATTTCGAATGTTCGAGTCCCATAGACTTTAATAGGGTTCTAAAGTTCGTACGAATTTTAGGTCCGTTCGAAGGTTCTGGTGCGAACCGAACCAGGGGGTGTTCGGCTCATCCCTAATCACGTGGTAAGAAGCCTCCGACAGAGGCGTCTTATCACGATAGGAGATGCGGGGTGTCAGACTGACACGTCACACTTGCAATCGCTGCGATGCTCGCCCCCACGGGCGCGCGCCGGCATGTTATCCTGCTGGACGTCATGTAACGCCCAGTCAGGATAACAGAACCACTTCCTGGACATCATTGTGCATACGGCGGGCGGGAAATGGTTAACCCTTTAACCACAAAAGCATTTGACACAGTTCCCCATAAACATTTTCTGCACAAAGTAAAGTCCGTTGGCATGGACCATAGGGTGAGTACATGGATTGAAAACTGGCTACAAAGGCGAGTGGACTTGTGTGGACTTGAGTCTTTTTTCGACCTCACCTACTATGTAACTATGTAACTTCCGGACCGTCCGCTGTCGATATACGTTGGTCCTTTGAGGTTAAATTCCCTTGTTATGGCTGCACATAGCTGCCATAACTCCGGTATTTTTTTGCAATAGCGGGTGGTCCGCTCTAAGATAAAAGTGATCTCCGTGGCGGATTTGCCACAAGATCACTTGTATCTGTGATGGGAGAGGTAGCCTACCCCCCCTGCCACGCCCTGGACATATCCGCAGCTTACCGGATCCGTCAGTAGCAGCGCAGATGATCCGATCCTCTCCCCTGATAGGCAGGAAGTTTAGTGAGGGAATGATGGCCCCCCACTCACACTGAAGTGGTTTTCAGGTGCTTTAGCGCTAGAAATAGCCCCTTAAAAGGGTCTGAAAACTGCCCCCATTCATTGCAGTGTGTCTTTTCACACCGGGGCGGTGAACTCGCGGGACGTTATGAAAAGTCCTGCAAGCGGCATCTTTTGGGGCAGGTTGGGAGCTCTGTAAATAGCGCTCCCAAAGTGAATTGCAACTGAAATTTTTCCCCTTTTAAGGTAAAAAGCGCCCGCTAGTGGCTGAAAAGCACCGCTAAAACAGCGCTAAAGCACAGCAAAAACAAGCAGTGCTTTAGCGCTAACAGCGCAGGTGCTCAGTGTCAAAGGGGTCTTAGGCTTACCTGTAGTAGGTACTGTAAATATCTCCTAAACGGTGCACCGTTTTTTTACTATATACATCTTGCTTGGCGCTTGCAGTTCACCCAGCTGTGTTATTCCATGTACACACGACCGGTTTTCCCCTCAGAATAAACTCTGAAGGTTTTTCCGATGGAAATCCGCTGAAGCTGTCTTGCGTACACACAATCACACCAAATTCCAACCATCTAGAACGCGGTGACGTACAACACGTACGACGGGACTAGAAAAAGGAAGTTCAATAGCCAGTAGCCAATAGCTTCCGTCTCGTACTTGCTTCCGAGTATGCGTCGTTTTTGATACGTCGGAACAGCATACAGACGAACGGTTTTCCCGGTAGGAATTGGAACATGTTCTATTTCTAGGTCCGTCAAAATACTCTACGTAAAAAGTCCGATGGGGCCCACACACGGTTGGAATATACGATGAAAAGCTCCCGTCTGACTTTTTCTGTCGGAAATTACGCTCTTGTGTACGAGGCATTAGAAAGGCGAATGAATTAGCCTTGTTAACACTGAAGCGGCTCTCTGCCAATCAGGTGCTCGGGTCTGTTACCCATCACCTGATTGGCTAAAATGACAGGCGCTGTGATTGGAACGCCTATCAGGCGTCCAATCATAAGAGAGGATGGGAGAAGACATCAAGGACATGGAGGAGCATGGAGGACACCTCTCGCCGCCCGCCGCAGTAACCCGCTCCCACCAAGACAGGGTAAGTGCCAGGCAGACTGTGGGTGGGGGGGGGGGGCGGCACAGGGGCAGCATTTGATGGGCACAGTGGGAGCATTTGATGGGCACCGTGAAGCTACAATTGATGAGTTTTTTTTCCGAATTTTTCAGTTTGTTTGCGCCCCCCCTCAAAAAAATTTGAGCTGCCACTGGTGGCCACACAAAATATTGACACTTTGGGCCCAATTTGGACATTTTCACTTAGGGGTGTACTCACTTTTGTTGCCAGTGGTTTAGACATTAATGGCTGTGTGTTGAGTTATTTTGAGAGGACAGCAAATTGACACTGTTATACAAGCTGTACACTCACTACTTTACATTGTAGACAAGTGTAATTTCTTCAGTGTTGTCACATGAAAAGATAGAAGAAAAGATTTACAAAATTGTGAGGGGTGTACTTACTTTTGTGAGATATTGTATATACTGTCAGGAGTTTTATAATGCATACAGGTAAGTGTGTGTGTGTGTGATTGTGTTTTCTGTATATCAAGCTTTTCCGGGTTGTTACAATGTAAAACTTTTATAGCACATCCTGTTCAGTGCTGAGGGTCACCGTACTGGTGCAATACTTCAGAATAGAGTGTAAGCTCTGATGGGCGAGATGCTGACTCGGTTCATGTAAACAATTTGTCACCTTCTGTATTTGCTTAGTTGCCATGATGTACAATGTTATGCAATCTTCTGAATAAAAGGTAATACGTATTGTGTGTTCATTTCTTTCAGTACCAAGGACAGTAGAGTGGTTTTATTACAGCAGCAGACGCGTCATACCGCCAAGGATTCTCCTTCACTTCCTGTGAGGTGAGGGAGCGTTACACAATACACACACCAAGAGCAACCTGACAGATTTTCTGACCCTCTCTTACTCTGTCTAAAAAAATTATAAATAAAAAACAAAGTACAAGAAGAGTTTGGGCCGGAGCTCCACTTTAGAGCCCAACAGGAATAAAAAATAAAAAAAATCCTCCCTTGCTTGTTTAGGCCAGAGGTCTCCAAACTGTGGCCCTGGGGCCAGATGTGGCCCTTTTATCTGGCCCTTCAGCCACGTTTCATCCACTGATACCAACAATGAGGGATAATTCCTCTCACTGTCACCAATGAAAGGAGACAATTCCTTCCAATGACACCAACAATGAGGCCCAAGGATACCAATGATGGGGCACTATTCCTCCTACTGATACCAATCATGGGGCACAATTCCTCCCAATTACACCAATAATGGGGCACAATTCCTCCCAATGACACCAACAATGGGGCACTACTCCTCCCACTGACACCAGTGATGGGGTACAATTCCTCCCGATGACACCAATGTTGGTGCACAATTCCTCTCAATGACACCAATAATGGAGCCCAAGGACACCAATGATGGGGTACAATTCCTCCCAATGACACCAATAATGGGGCACTATTCCTCCCATTAACACCAGTGATGGTGCACAATTCCTCTCAATGAGACCAATGATTGGGGCACAATTCCTCCCAATGACACCAACAATGGGGCACAATGACACCAATGATGGGGCACAATTCCTCCCTATGACACCAACAATGGGGCACAATGACACCAATGATGGGGCACAATTGCTCCCAATGACACCAACAATATGAGGCCCAATGACACCAATGTTAGGGCACTATTCCTCCTACTGATAGCAATCATGATGCACAATTCCTTCCAATTACACCAATAATGGGGCACTATTCCTCCCACTGACACCAATGATGGGGCACAATTCCTCCCACTGACACCAATGATGGGGCACAATTCCTCCCAGTGACACCAACAATGGGGCCCAATGACACCAATGATGGGGCACAATTCCTCCTAGTGACACAAACGATAGGAGACAATTCCAACCACTGACACCAATGATTGGGCACAATTACTCCCAATGAGACCAATGATGGGGCACTATTCCTCCCAATGACACCAACAATGAGGCCCAATGACACCAATGTTAGGGCACTATTTCTCCTACTGATATCAATCATGAGGCACAATTCCTCCCAATGAGACCAATGATGGGACACAATTCCTCCCAATGACACCAACAATGGGGCCCAATGACACCAATGAGGTGGGGCACAATTCCTCCTAGTGACACAAATGATAGGGGACAATTCCAACCACTGACACCAATGATGGGGCACAATTACTCCCAATGATACAAAAGACGGGGCATTATTTTTCCCACTGACCTCAGGACCTTTTCTACTCCCAATGGCCACAGTCTGGCCCCCCTAAAGTCTAAATGGGCCCTTTGCTTAGAAAGTTTGGCGATCCTTGGTTTAGACTGTTTAGATGTATTGACTGCATTTGTTTTCTTTTTTTTTTAGGCTTTCTTTTCTTTATACCCCAGTCACACCAATTGCGAAATTGAAATCGTGCTACTTCACTTGAAGTATCCCGATTTCAAAGTAGCATTTCAGTGCTGCTTCAGGTGCGACTTGGAAGACATCTCTGTGTGACGTCATGCATAGATATGCTATGCAACTCTCACCTGAACTTGCAAAAAGTAGTGCAAGAACTACTTTCAAAATCAGTGCGACTTGATTTGACTGCTTCCAATGTGGACAATATGGTGTGAATTGTCATGCGATTTGAAACTTTCAAGTCGCGTGACAAGTCGCACCGGTGTGACCAGGGGCTTATTTTCATCTGGTGATCCAGCCAGTAAGTCTGTTCTTTTTCAAAAAAGCTGTCCTGCAGATGGGGCAGTTAGATGGATGAAACAAAACGTTTAACGTTGACAAAGGGTGCTTACAATGATCAGTTTTATTTATTTGTGTAAAACTTTTACCCCAAAAGGGAAAAAAAAAACTCTTTGCTATAACTGGTTATAAAGTATGACAGTGGGTCTAAAGGCAGAAGTTTTTTTTTTAACTTAATGTATTGTATGCATTGGGGTAAAAAAAACTTCTGGGTGCAGCTCCCCCCCAGCTCCCATTATACTTACCTGAACCCCTTCTTGGTCCAGCGATGTGCATGAGAGCAGCGGCTCTCCCGGTTCTCTCTCTCCCCACTGGCTCACACAGCAGCAAGAGCCATTGGCTTCTTCTGCTGTCAGTCACAGCCAGTGAGCCAATGAGGAGAGAGCCCCGATTTCAATCCAGCGATGTGCATGAGAGCAGCGGCTCTCCCGGGTCTCTCTCTCCCCACTGGCTTCTTCTGCTGTCAGTCACAGCCAGTGAGCCAATGAGTTGAAAACGGGGGGTAGAGCCGAGCCGTGCTCTATGTGTGAATGGACACTGTCTATTCACAAGAGCGAGCCTACTTGAGTGCCCCCATAACAAGAGGCCCATCTCGATCCAGCAATGTGCATGAGAGCAGCGGCTCTCCCGGTTCTCTCTCTTCCCATTGGCTCACATAGCAACGGGAGCCATTGGCTTCTTCTGCTATCAGTCACAGCCAGTGAGCCGATGAAGAGAGAGCAGGGGGTAGAGCCGAGCTGTGCTCTATGTGTGACTGGACACTGTCCATCCATGAGAGTGAGCCTACTTGAGTGCCCCCATAACAAGAAGCCCATCATGATCCAGCGATGTGCATGAGAGCAGCGGGCAGCTCTCCCGAGTCTCTTTCTCTCTCTTCATTGGCTCACATAGCAACGGGAGCCATTGACTTCTTCTGCTGTCATTCACAGCCAGTGAGCCAAGCCAATGAGGAGAGAGCAGGGGGTAGAGCTGAGCCGTGCTATATGTGTTAATGGACAATGTCTATTCACGAGAGCGAGCCTACTTGAGTGCCCCCATAACAACAGGCCCATCATGATCCAGCGATGTGCATGAGAGCAGCGGCTCTCCCAGGTCTCTCTCCCCCCCCATTGGCTCACATAGCAGCGGGAGCCATTGGCTTCTTCTGCTATCAGTCACAGCCAGTGAGCCAATGAGGAGAGAGCGGGGGGTAGAGCTGAGCCGTGCTCTATGTGTGCATGGACAATGTCCATTCATGAGAGCAAGCCTACTTGAGTGCCCCCAAAGCAAGAGGCTTGCTATTGGGGACATTCTGAAAGGGGGAGGAGCCAGGACTGTCAGCAGGGAACACAAGAAGAAGAGGATCGGAGCTGCTCTGTGCAAAACCATTACACAGAGCAGATATGTATAACATGTGATAAAAAAAAAAAAGAAAGAATGGTAACCTTTAGAATCACTTTAACTGGTGTTTCGCTTCAGTTAGTCTATTTAAATCTGCTAGTCTGTCTGACCACCCCTTCCCCCGTAGACTGACAATGCTGTTGTCCAAAGGTGCCCCCCTGTGCTCCTTCATCCAGAGTGGGGGCACGCTAATACAAGGAGTGTATGTTAATGAATGGAAAATAGTTCTGGACGGCCAAAAAAGGCTTTTATTCGGAAAAAAAAAATACACAAAATCCAAAATGCATGTCACGGCAGAACAAGACAGCTCACGCATTTCGATCTACACACAGTGCTTAATCATTGCAGTGTATGTTACTGGCCAGATCGCCAGGTGAAACAGGGAAAGAAACCCAAAAAAAAAAAAAAGAAAACGAATGCGGCCACCACATCTAAGGATCGGTAAGCTGCTATATATACATTATTTTTTGGGTTTTGGGTTTATAATTGAGGTAATGCACATCCAAAACTAAATCTACACGGGGGGGGGGGGGCGGTACAAAGGGTACTTTAAATAAGGACCACTAATGGAACAAAGCCGACTGTCACAGCGGCTTCATCCAGGAAACACTGGCCTCCATTAAACCTAACACATGCATTAAGTCATAGAAACAACAAAAAAAGCTGAAATTCACGTATGTAATCTCCAGCAATCTCTCTCCGCCAACCAAAACATTCATTACATGTTAATTTGGGGCTGGCATTTTTCTTCTGTTGGTTAATTACAGTATAAATGTGAACTCCGAGTGGCAACAAATTGTGACATGTAATTATGAGGGAAATAAGTGGTTTTAAGCAAACATTTAAATGACACGGAGATAATAGATTTTGATGCCGAAATCCGGGAGCACCGAGCAAATGTCACTGTACAATAATCATTCTTTTTTCCCCTTGAGATTAAACTTGTTAATTGGAAACTGTTGTGAATTGTAAATCACTGAATCAGAAAAGCAGGAACCGGCATCAGCAATGTACGTACAAGCGGAGGAAACAAATTCTTGCGTCACCAAGCGGCAAAGTTACACGACACGCTGCGGAGCACCAGAGGGACTTGTGAAACAAAGCGGTGCCAAGTGGTAATCCTTCCCAACAGGATGAGTAGGTGGGCAACTGAGCCCTGAAACTGCCCACTAACATTGGAAAGGGGGTTGGGTATGCAGGCACGAGCTGGCAGCCTTCAGGGCGGCAAATTCTAAGCGTGAAAGGTTGCAGAGTAGAAGGGAAGGAGGTTACACCTGCCCACTAACATTGGAGAGCAGTTGGGTATGCAGAAACAAGTTGACAGCCTTCACAAACGATAAGGTTGGTTCCAAGGGCTGACATTCCATTTGTGAAGTGGCAGAGGGGTTCTCTAGGACTTAGGCGTTCAGTTTTACCAGATGTGGGTCAGAAGGGTAAAATTGGTCAATTTTACCAGATGTGGGTCAGAAGGGTGCTGGAAACTCTTAAGCCCCGTACACACTATCAGATTGCCTGCTGAGTTTTTCCTTCAGATTTACCAAAACCATGTAGTAGAAGGGCCTGCCTGATTGCATACACATTGAAACTCCTAAGGTTTGACCTCATATTATATGGTTTTGGTAAATCTGAAGGAAAAACTCAGCAGACAATCTGATAGTGTGTACGGGGCTTAAGAGTTTCCAGCACCCTTCTGACCCAGCTTTACTATCATGTAGACTCGAAAACTGTTTGGTTCTATGTAGCAGTCACCCGGCAATAGGTGAATGGGTTGAAATTGGTCAATTTTACCAGATGTGGGTCAGAAGGGTGTTGGAAACCCTTCTTACTATCACGTAGACACGAAAACTGGTTGGTTCTATGTAACAGTCCCCTGGAAATAGGTGACTGGGTTGAAATTGGTCTCGCTTAGGGATGTCATGGGGGACTCTATCTGCCACCACCATTTGGCTTTGCAGAATAGAAGAAAAGGATGTTACACCTGCCCACTAACATCAGAAGGCGGTTGGATATGCAGGCACAAGTTGACAATGATCAGGGAAGAAAATCTTAAGCTTGCAAGGTTGGATCCAAGAGCTGACATTCAATTTGTGCAGTGGCACAGGGGTCCTCTAGGACTAAGCCCTTGTACACACGGTCGGACATATCGATGGACAATGTCCGATAGGACCGTGTTGTCAGATAATCCGACAGTGTGTGGGCTCCATCGGACTGTTTCCGTCGGAGTATCCGACAGACCAAGTCTTCCAGCTGGGCTATAAAATTTTCCGACAACATGATCCGATCGGACTTTGTCCAATCATGTGTAGAGAATTACGATCAGACAAAGTGCCATGCATGCTCAGATCAAATTCCTAGACCAAAGCTATTGGCTACTAGCCTGAACGTAGTCCCGTCCTAACGAAATAACGTCATCACGTTAAGTACGATCGGATTTTCTGACAACTTTGTCTGACTGTGTGTATGCAACAGTTTCAGACAAAATCCGTCGGACAAAATCCAACGGATTTGGTTGTCGGAATGTTCGACCGGGTATACAAGGGCTTAGGGGTTCCGTTTTACCAGATGTGGGTCAGAAAGATGCTGGAAACCCCACTCACAATCACATAGACTTAGACACTGGTTGGTTCTATGTAGCAGTCACCTGCCAATAGTTAAATGGGTTTAAATTGGTCAATTTTACCAGATGTGGGTCAGAAGGGGGCTGGAAACTCTTCTTACTATCACATAGACTCGAAAACTGGTTGGTTCTATGTAGCAGTCACCTGGAAATAGGTGAATGGGTTGAAATTGGTCAATTTTACCAGATGTGGGTCAGAAGGGTGCTGGAAACCCTTCCTACTATCACGTAGACTCGAAAACTGGTTGGAATTGGTCTCGCTTAGGGACGTCATGGGGGACTCTATTTGCCACCACCCTTTGGCTTTGCAGAATAGAAGAAAAGGACATTACACCTGCCCACTAACATCAGAAGGCGGTTGGATATGCAGGCACAAGTTGACAATGTTCGGGGAAGCAAATCTTAAGCTTGCAAGGTTGGATCCAAGAGTTGACATTCAACTTGTGATTGGCACATGGGTCCTCTAGGACTTAGGCTCTCAGTTTTACCAGATGTGGGTCATAAGGATGCTGGAAACCCCTCTCACTATCACATAGACTTAGACACTGGTTGGTTCTATGTAGCAGCCACCTGGCAATAGTTGAATGGGTTGAAATTGGTCTTGCTTACGAACCCCATGGGGACTCTAGCTGCCACCATTTGGCTCTGCAAAATAGAAGGGAAAGAGCTTACATCTTCCCACTAACATTGGAAGGTGGTTGGTTTTGCAGGCATGAGTTGACAGCCTTCAGGGAAGCAAATCATAAGCTTCAAAGGTTGGATCCAAGGGCTGACATTTTATTTGTCCAGTGGCACAGGGGTCTTCTGGGACTTAGGGGTTCAATTGTCACAGATACGGGTCAGAAGGGTGCTGAAAACCCCTCTCATGACCCCACGGGCACGCTATCCGCCACTATTTGGCTCTGCAGAAAGAAAAGAGGTTACACCTGCCCATTCACTGTGGGTAGGTGATGGGTATGCAGGCACAAGCTGACAGCCTTCAGGGCAGCAAATCATAAGCTTGCAAGGTTGGATCCAAGGGCTGACATTCCATTTGTGCAGTGGCACAGGGGTCCTCTGGGAATTTATCAGTTCAGTTTTACCAGATGTGGGTCAGAAGAGTGGTGGAAACCCCTCTCACTATCACATAGACTTGAACACTGGCCGGTTCTATGTAGCAGTCACCTGGCAATCGTTGAATGGGTTGAAACTGGTCTTGCTTAGGGACCCTATGGGGACTCTACTTGCCAGCATTTGGCTCTGCAGAATAAAAGGAATGGGTGTTACACCTGACCAATCACCATTGGAAGGCAATGGGTATGCAAACACAAGTTGACAAAAGCAAAGAAACAGGAAGGCACAAGCACCTAGTGCATTACCAAAAATGTGTTTGAACAAATAAAATGTCTAAAAAAAGAATACTCCCAAGAGTGCAACTGTTAAAAGCCCATAGGCCACAAGATGCCATACAGTATAGGATATGTATGCTCCAATTACACTATATTGCCAGTCTGAGGCGCTTCGGATGGACACCTTCTTCAGAGCTAGACTAACCAGCACATCAATAGGCAAGTGCTTAAATAAGGACACGCTTACAAAGGTTGGAGAAGGGAAGGAGTTCACACAAGCCCAATCACCATTGAAAGGCGGCTGGGTATGCAGGTATAAGTTGACAGCCTTCAGGGTGACAAATCATAAATTTGCAAGGTTGGATCCAAGGGCCTGCATTCTATTTGTGCAGTGGCACAGGGGTCCTCTGGGACAGTTTTACCAGATGTGGATCAGAAAGGTTCTGAATACCCCTCTCAAGTAGACTTGAACACTGGTTGGTTCTATGTAGAAGTCATCTTTTAATAGTTGAATGGGTTGAAACTGGTCTTGTTTAGGGACCGCGAGGGGACTCTATTTGCCACCATTTGGCTTTACAGAATAGAAGGGACAGTGGTTACACCTGCTCACTAACATTGGAAGGTGGTTGGGTATGCAGGCACAAGTTGACAGCCTTCACAAATGATAGCCTTGCAAGGTGGGATCCAAGGGCTGACATTCTACCTCTGGGACCTAGCTGCTACATTTTAACAGATATGAGTCAATAGGGTGCTGGAAACCCCTTTCACTATCACATAGACTTAGACACTAGTTGGTGCTATGTAGCAGTCACCCGGCAATAGTCGAATGGGTTGAAATTGGTCTTGCTTATGGGCCACAATGGGAACTTTACTTGCCACCATTTGGCTAGCAGAATAGAAGGGAAAGAAGTACGGTAAGTTATACCTGCCCGATCTCTGTTACTCCCCCAAGATTTGTCAGCCACTTATCACTAGTGTGAGCAAATCTCACCTGATTCAAAAACAGATGGAATAGGCAAGTACTAAGTGTTTTTTTAGCTTAACACATTGAGCACAATAAAATAAGCATTCCTCAGTAATCTATTTGTTTAAATTCTAACTCCAGCACTTGCAGTTTACAACTTTCAATGCTGCTGGATCCTGTTCTCTATGTGCTGCTTCCTTGAACTTCCGGTCTTCACAGTAAAGATTCCACAGTGGACAATGCAGTCTCCAGCCAGTCTGATAGTTTAGAGAAGGGAGGAGCATGGGAATGCTTTCCATTGAAAAGGAGCCATTCTGAAACCTGGGCAGTGGTCATGGCATCAGTCTAAACTGGAATATAGGCAAGGATTAAAAGATAAAGAAGGTGCATAGTTGGTAAGTGATTAATTAAGCTGCAGAAAGTGTTTAAAGGATAAGTTCACCTTGTTCACGTTTTTTTTTTTTTTTTTCTAAATTCCAGCTCACCTATGTACCAATATAGCATTAATGTACTTATTTTGCAAAAAAATTTCAAAGCTTTCCATTAAATCTACAGGCACTTACTTCACTTGTCCTCATCCATGTTTCCAGACATATCCATTAGGAACGCCTTACTTCCTGGACAGACTAGAGGTTATTAAAGTGGTTGTTAAGCCTCTCTAACCTGTATACACCATCAGCTCTGCCCCTTATTGTAGTATCCCCCTCTGTGTATGATTTATAAAAAGAAATGCTGCAAATACCTAATTTCACTGCCGAGATTGCGACCACATGACTGGCCAGCTTTCTCCTTTCCTCCTCTGAGATATGCAGCAGGTGGGGCTGAGATTCCTCTGCCGATGTCAGTCTGGAAGGGAGGAGGAGGGGAGAAGGAGAGGAGGAGAGAGCTGGCTGGTCATGTGATCGAAATCTTGGCTCTTAAATTAGGTATTTACAGCATTTATATTTATAAATTATTCACAGAGAGGGACACTGCAATAGGAGGCAGTGCTGATGGTGTATACAGGTTTGTGTTATGAGAGCAGCAGGAGGGTGGCTCACACACAGACAGAGAGGGGAGGAGGACACAGGAGCAGAGAGGAGAGCAGATAGCAGGCTGCTGATGACAGAGGCATGTAAACTGACCACTGTGTCAGGGCTCCGCAGCCATGATACACTGTGGTCAGTTTACAGAGGGGTGGGGAGAAACTGTCAGGATCAGCCAGGTTTTTTTAGGTGTTACAGGGGGCCAAATTACACAGCACAAGCACTGTGTCATAGGTTTTTATTTTTTGCGATATAAATAAAAAAAGAGCGTCAATTTAAGATTTTTTTTAAATGTTCTGCTATAAAACACATCCACTACAAAAATTGAAAAAATCGATTTTTTTCATAAATTTAGACCAATATTATTGGTCTAATAGTATAGTATCAATAGTAATTTTAATATCAATAGCAATATCATATAGTAATAGTAATATCAATTCATATATCAATAAATAATTAAATAATAATATCAATCAATAGTAACAGTATAGTATCAATAGTATTCTGCTACATAATTTTGGAAAAAATAACAATAAGTGTATATTGATTTGTTTGCGCAAAAGTTATAGCATCTACAAACTATGGGATATATTTATGGATTTTTTTTTACTAGTAATGGCGTGGGGAACAGCAACTTATAGCAGGACTGCGATATTGCGGTGGACAAATTGGACAATTACACTTTTGACACATTTTTGGGGACCAGTGACACTAATACAGCGATTAATGCTAAAAATATACACTGTCACTGTACTAATGCCACTTTCTGGGAAGGAGTTAACATCGGGGAGATCAAAGGGTTAACTGTGTGCCTAGCCTGTGTTTTTGTACAGTGTGGGAGGTGCTTTTACTAGGGGAAGACATGGATCCTTGCCCCTGCTTTGCAGAAACACAGGATCTATGCTTTCCCTACTGACAGAACAGCAATCTACCTTGTTTACATAGGCAGACTGCTGTTCTGCCTCTGTACCGAATGATCGGCGGGTGCCGGCGGACATCGAGCATGCAGTACCTGCAGATCAGCTCTGGCTGTGTTTAATCACAGCGGGAACCGGCCACCAGTGGCGCATGCACACACCCCACTACCCAGAAGTGTACCTAGTACATGATCCGGTGCAGCAGTGTCACTTTGCCGCCGTATAAGTAAGTTAAAAGGTCAGCAAGTGGCTAAGGGCAGAAGCAAAGCATGCAAACATGTCAAATGTAAATGCCAACCTTTATTGTAAACATAATAAAAATGACCAAAGGACAATATGAAAACGTAAGGTACAAAGTATTATAAAAACATATTACATAGTGATGTACAGTCCAAATTGGAAATACCCTACTGGTCTCTGGAGCACCAGACCAGCCATCAAGCATGTATGGCTTATGCCACCTACACACGATCGAGAAATTCCGCCAGCAAAAGTCAGATGAGAGCTTTTGGTCGGAAATTCCGACCGTGTGTATGCCCCATCTGGCTTTTGCTGGCCGAATTCCCGCCAGCAAAAGATCGAGAGCAGATTCTCAATTTTTCGGTTGGAAAAAGTTTAGATCAGAAATTTGGATCGCCTGTACCAATTCTGACGCGTAAAATTCCTACGCATGCTCGGAAAAGCAGTGAACTTCATTTTCTCGGCTCGTCGTAGTGTTGTACGTCACCGCGTTCTTGACGGTCGAAAGTTCAGCAAACTTTTGTGTGACCGTGTGTATGCAAGCCAAGCTTGAGCGGAACTCCGTCGGAAAAACCATCCAAGATTTTTCCAACGGAAAATCAGCTCGTGTGTACGGGGCATAAGTTAGTAAAGGTGGTCCAAACGTAGAATCTGCCGCATTTCGGAAAACACTATTTTCCTTCGTCAAGAGAAGAGGAGGGTATAATAATCTATAATAAAATTACAACAATAAGAGTATAAATATCATACGATATTGTTTGCATCCTTTGATTCTGCCCTCTAATGCCGCGTACACATGACCTGACTTTCCAGCAGACTAGGTCCAAAGGAATCAGTCCATCGGACAATCTGATCGTGTGTGGGCTAGTCTGACTGTTTTTTATTAAATATCCGACAGACCTAGAAATAGAACATGTTTCAAATTTATCCGAGGGACTCAAGTCCAGCAGACTAAAAATCAGGGAAACCGTTTGTCTGTGTGCTGGTCCAACGGACCAAATACGACACAAGGGCAGCTATTGGCTACTGGCTATCGAACTTCCCTGTTTAGTCCCGTTTACGTCATCACGTTCAAAACGAACGGACTTTCGAAAGTTCACTCAGAAAGCCCGTCGGACTTACGCCTAAAGTCCGGCGGGAAGACCGTCGGACCTAGTCCGTCGAAAAAGTCCGGTCGTGTGTACGCGGCATAAGTCCCACTGGGGTTGTGTACATGTGTTCCATTTGTAGTTAGGGATGTTGGCAGAACACGACATATAGGAATACCACCTTTCTTCCCCTCTCTCACTTCCTCCTTCTGGGGTTTCAAAGCCAACAACCCAGGGACCAGAAGTGCATATCTAATATGTTTACAGGCATTTAAACTTTCGGACAGTAAAGGGCAGCAGATTCCTACATACTTTATTCATTTATGTTATGCCCAGGCCCCGGACTCTAATGCCACGTACACACGATCGGAATTCTTGTCGGAAAAAAGCTCTGATGGTTTTCCTGTCGGAATTCCGCTCAAACTGTCTTGCATACACACGGTCACGCCAAATTCCGACCGCTAAGAACGCGGTGACCTACAATGCGTACGACTGGACTAGAAAAAGGAAGTTCAATACCCAGCAGCCAATAGCCTCCGTCTCGTAGTTGAATCTGAGCATGCGTGAGTTTTTGCGCGTCGGAAAATTGCACACACACACGATCGGAATTTACGATAGAAAGTTTTTCCGTCTGGAAAATTGGGAACATGCTATAAAATTTTTGTTGGCGGAAATTCGGCCAGCTAAATTCCAATGGAGCATACACGCGCTCGCATTTTCAGATGAAAAGCTCTCATCGGTGTTTTGCTGGCCGAAATTCTGGTCGTGTGATACGAGGCATAACAAGAACGCCAGATGAGGTTGTGGAACAGTGGGCACCCAAACGCAGAAGCCAGTGCTTGGGTGCCCGGGTGCAACTGTGCTGGGTGCCTCCTTTCCTCCCCATCTCAAAGGCCCCATACACACTATCAGTTTTTCTGCTGAGTTTTTCCTTCAGATTTACCAAAACCACATAATATGAGGTCAAACCTTAGGCGTTTCAATGTGCATGCAATCAGGCAGGCCCTTCTACTACATGGTTTTGGTAAACCTGAAGGAAAAAATCAGCAGATAATCTGATAGTGTGTATGGGGGCTTAATATACATTATATTGCAGGATTGTCCATTTGGGGGTAGACTGGCCATTTCAATATTTTATTCATCAGGCAGTTTGATATAAGTGCTATGGTTTTCTTCTATGCCATTCTTCTGCTGATGTCTTTGTTCGGGGTTATCTCTTTCCACAGAAGCAGATGTACTGCCTTGTGGTAAATAAGTAGCTCTTAACACAACCGCTAAATAGTTTTATAACTCTCATTAAACTGATTAAAGAACAATGTCTTTTAAAAGTGACAGATCCTTTTCAACCGTCGTGTGAACATTCGGGAGATTCAAACACAAGTAGCTGTAGTCCCGTACGTCTCCTTGTATTGAGTTGTCATTCACATTTATTTTACATTTATAAAAAAAAAAAAAAAAAAAAAAACTGCTTTGGAAGGATAAATATTTAACCGCTTCAGCCCCGAAAAGATTTACCCCCTTTCCTGACCAGAGCACTTTTTGCGATTTCGGGACTGTGCCGCTGTAAGTGACAATTGCGCGGTCGTGCGGCGCTGCACCCAAACAAAATTGACGTCCTTTTTTTTCCCTCCACAAATAGACATTTCTTTTGGTGGTATTTGTATCAAATGTCTTTTTATTTAATTTTATCACAAAAAGATAAAATACAAATTTCAAATTTATCCAAATAAACACCATCATACATTAAAACAAACATTTCATTCTTCTTTTATATGTCAACTAAGACCCCTTTTCACACCATACCGCCCATTGCGTCGGCAGTAAAATGCTGCTATTTTTAGCGGCGTTTTACCGCCAGATTTGCGGCGGATTTTGGCCGCTAGCGGGGCGCTTTTACCCCCTGCTAGCGGCCGAGAAAGGGTTAAAAACGCCGGCAATGGCGGCGTTTTGCCGGCGGTATTACAGCACTGCCCCATTGATTTCAATGGGGAGAAGCGTTGGAGGAGCGGTAAACACACCGCTCCTTCACCACTCCAAAGAAGCTGCTGGCTTCGGGCTTTCACACTACACACAATGGTGCAGCTTCTTTAGGGCAGATTGCAGGCGCTATTTCTAACGCTATAGCGCCTGCAAAACACCCTGGTGTGAAAGGGGTCTAAGGGATCTCAATTTTATTACCTTTCTTTATTATATTTACTGTTTCCTTTTTTTTTTTCTTCTTCATATTCATTCTCACCACATTCATACTCAAAAACCTCAGCGGTTTTAATTTTTTGCGCTATAAACAAAAAAAGAGTGACAATTTTTGAAAAAAAAAAGCTATATTTTTTACTTTTTGCTATTATAAATATCCCCAAAAAATATATAAAAAAACAATTTTTTTCTTCAGTTTAGGCCCATATGTATTCTTCTAAATATTTTTGGTAAAAAAAAATCGAATAAACGTATATTGATTGGTTTGCTCAAAATTTATAGTGTCCACAAAATAGGGGATAGTTTTATGGCATTTTTATTATAATTTTTTTTTTTTTACTAGTAATGGTGGAGATCTGTGATTTTTATCGGGACTGCAACATTATGGCGGACACATCAGAACATTTTGACACATTTTTGGGACCATTAGCATTCATACAGCGATCAGTGCTTTAAAAATGCACTGATTACTGTAAAAATTTCACTGGCAGGGAAGGGGTTAACACTCGCGGGGCGATCAAGGGGTTAATTGTGTTCCCTAGTGTGTGTTCTAACTGAAAGGGGGATGGGACTGTGTAGGGGGGGTGACAGATCGCTGTTCATACTCTGTATAAACACACGATCAGTCTCTTCTCCCCTAAGCCTTTGTACACACGGTCCGCCGGACCCAATTTTCCAACATGTTGGAAATATTTCCCGACCAACTGGGCCGATCGGACATTCTCCGATCATGTGTAGAGAATTTTGATCGAATCAAGTGCCACGCATGCTCAGATCACATTCCTACATCAAATCTATTGGCTACTGGCCTGAATGTAGTCCCATCGTAACGAAATTACGTCATCACGTTCTGAAAGATCGGATTTTTTGCCAACTTTGTCCGACCGTGTGTATGCAACAGTTTTGGACAAGATCCGACGGACAAAATCCGACGGGCAAAATCCGACGGATTTGGTTGTGGAAATCTCCGACCGTGTGTACAAGGGCTAAGAAAACCGGAAACTGTGTGTTTACACACACAGATCCCGGTTCTCCATGTGTCAGCAGCGATCGCGGGAGCCCGGCCGTGATCACGACCGCCGGGCACACGCATCGGCCCTGGGGGCGAACAGTGCACGCGCCCCTAGTGGCCACAAAGCGAAGCGACGTAACATAACGTAGTTTCGCCCAGCCGTGTCATTCTGCCGCAGTACAACTGCGGCGGCTGGTCGGCAAGAGGTTAAAGAGGAACTGCAATGAAATTAATGGCTGTGCGTTGAGTTATTTTGAAGGGACAGCAAATTTACACTGTTATACAAGCTGTATACTCACTACTTTACATTGTAGACAAGTGTCATTTCTTCAGTGTTGTCACATGAAAAGATAGAAGAAAATATTTACAGAAATGTGAGGGGTGTACTCACTTTTGTGAGATCCTATATGTACATTGCATTGATTTTAACCAACTTAGTTGCAGATTCTTATCTTTTCTTATTCTGAAGAAATCCCTGCATGTCTGCCTGTGCCCATGTGCACAAGCAGACACTCCCAAAGTGAATGGGAGTGATTTTATAATTATCAATCAGCTGCTGCATGTGCAGGGTTCTAATGAGGAAAGTGGCGGAGTCTGCATTCCTTTAGACATGATTTCCCTTTGGGAGTATCTCACCAAAAATACATATTTTTGTTGCAGGGGATGCCCAAAATCTGACTTGTATCTTAGTGCAGACTTCTGGGAAAATCATTGAGCCAATCGCACAAGCAGGAAATTATATTTCTGGGGGACGCTCTGTATACTGTTTGTGTACAGAGCGCCTCCAGGCTGCCATATTGCATTTTACGGAAAATGACGACGGCTGCAGATTGAAAAGGAAAGGGAATTTTTAATAACATTTAATTATAATATGACTTGTGTCACAATTGTATACGCTAGATAATTTATTTATTATTATTTATTTACAGATTTTTTTTTCTTACGAAAATTGAGTTCCCCATTAATCAGGTAAGAAAATATGCTTATGTGTATTCAACCCTGTATTTAGCTGTATATCTAGAGTTCTGCTTTAAGGCTCGATTCACATCTATCTATGTTGCTTTTGAGCGTTTCTGTAGTGATTTTTGCTGTGCTTGTCGTGTTTTTGGACAAGCATTTTAAAACAGCGTTTTTACCGCGATTTGCGTTTTTTTACACTGTATATAGCTGGTTGCTAAGGAGAGGGCCAGCCGCTGCGTCCTTAACATCCGATGAGTCATCAGCTGTCAGCGGGCTACCCTGCTGAAAGTAAATCATAAATAAAAAACTGCGTGGGCCCCCCCAGCTCCATACTAGGCCCTTGGGTCTAGTATGGATTTGGAGGGGCCCCCCTACACCAACATTTTTTTTAAAAATGCCGTGGTGTCCCCCCAAAATCCATACCAGACTATGAGCATGCAGCCCGGTAGGTCAGGAAAGGGAGGGGACAAGAGAGCGCCCCCCTCCTGAATTATACCAGGCTGTGAGCCCTCAACATGGGGGGGGTGGTGCTTTGGGGCAGGGGGGTCTCTGCCCCCCCAACCCCAAAGCACCTTGCCCCCATGTTGATGGGGACAAGGGCCTCTTCCAGACAACCCTTGGTTGTCGGGGGCTGCAGACGGAGGGTTTATCGGAAACTGGAAACCCCCTTTAACCTATGTAAACGAGCATGGGCTACATTGCCCCCCTACCCATTCACAAAAAAAAAAAAGTAGTGTAGTGTGAAAACATACAATAGACAGTTTTTGACAAGTCCGACAACTCCCCTCCAATGCTGCGTCCCGCTGACCTGTCCGCGCCGATGTCAAGCATGTCCTAGATAACGATAGGTGCATGGCCATCGTATGACGTGATCTGGAGGCCCCACCCCTTGTGACGTCACCGCCCGGGGCATGATGGGTCAGTTATATCACAAGGGGCGTGGTCTCCGGGTGGTGTCATCTGATGGCCACGCCCCATTGTTATCTAGGACATGAAAAAAAAACACTTTATTTTTAGTCTCTATGATAAAATTTTTGTTCATAAATTTGGCCCAAAATTTATACTGCTACATCTCTTTGGTAAAAATAACCCAAATTAGTGGATATTATTTAGTCTCTGTAAAATTTATAGAGTCTACAAGCTATGGTGCAAGTCATTGAAAATTGATCACATCTGATCACACCTGATGCACTGACGCTTCTTGATGTCAGGAAAGTACAAATACCCTGTAAATGACCCCTTTTTGAAAAGTAGACAGTCCAAGGTATTTAGTAAGAAGTTTTTTGAAGTTGTAATTTTTCCCCACAATTCTTGGGAAAATGAAATAAAATTTTTTTTCACAAAATTGTCATAATAACAAGTTATTTCTCACACACAGCATATGCATACTTCCAATTAAACCACAAAATACATTCTGCTACTCTTCCCGAGTATGGTGATACCACATGTATGTGACTTTTACACAACCTGGCTACATACAGAGGCCCAACATGCAGGGAGCACTGTCAGGCATTCTAGAAGCATAAATAACACAGTTCATTTCCTAATGACCCATTACACTTTTGAAGGCCCTGGAGCACCAGGACAATGGAATTACCCACAAAATGACCCCATTTTAGAAAACAAACACCCAACGTATATTCTATGAAGCATTATGAGTTTTTTGAATGGTTAATTTTTTTTTTTTTTTTACACTAAGTTGTCCATTTAGAAGATATTTCTAACACATAACATGTTTTTAGCAAAAATTACACCCCAAAACACATTCTGCTACTCCTCCTGAGTATGGCGATACCACATGTGTGAGACTTTTGCACAGCCTGGCCACATACAGAGGCCCAACATCGAAGTAGTACCTTCAGGTGTTCTAGGAGCATAAATTATACATCTCATTTCATTCTCTGATGGGCTCCAGATAGGTACTCGGGTACTCTGATGGGCTGGAGACAGGTACTCGGTTACTCTGGTGGGCTGGTGACAGGTACTCGGTTACCCCAATGGGCTGGTGACAGGTACTCGGATAGTCTGATGGCCTGGTGACAGGTACTTGGGTACTCTGATGGGCTACCGATAGGTACTTGGGTATTCTGATGGGCTGGTGACTGGTACTCAGGTACTCTGATGGGTGTTGACAGGTACTCAGGTACTCGGTACTCAGATGAACTATGACAGGTACTCAGGTACTCAGATGGACCGTGACAGGTACTCAGGTACTCAGATGGACTGTGACAGGTACTCAGGTACTTGGGTACTCAGATGAACTATGACAGGTACTCAGATGGACTGTGACAGATACTCAGGTACTTGGGTACTCAGATGAACTGTGACAGGTACTCAGATGGACTGTGACAGGTACTCAGATGGACTGTGACAGATACTCAGGTACTCAGATGAACTGTGACAGTTACTCAGGTACTCAGATGAACTGTGACAGGTACTCGGGTACTCAGATGAACTGTGACAGGTACTCAGATGGATAGTGACAGATACTCTGGTACTCAGATGAACTGTGACAGGTACTCAGGTACTTAGATGAACTGTGACAGGTACTCAGGTACTCAGATGAACTGTGACAGGTATTCAGGTACTTGGGTACTCAGGTACTCAGATGGACTGTGACAGGTATTCAGGTACTCGGGTACTCAGATGGACTTCGAGAGGTACTCAGGTACTCGAGTACCCAGATGGACTATGACAGGTATTTAGGTATTCAGGTACTCAGATGAACTGTGACAGGTACTCAGGTAATCAGATGGGCTGTGACAGGTACTCGGGTACTCAGATGAACTGTGACAGGTACTCAGGTACTCAGATGGGCTGTGAGAGGTACTCGGGTACTCGAGTACTCAGATGGACTGTGACAGGTATTCAGGTACTCGGGTACTCAGGTGCTCAGATGGACTGTGACAGGTATTCAGGTACTCAGATGAACTGTGACAGGTACTCAGGTACTCGGGTACTCAGATGAACTGTGACAGGTACTTAGATGGATTGTGACAGGTACTCTGGTACTCAGATAACCTGTGACAGGTACTCAGGTACTCGGGTACTGAGATGAACTATGACAGGTATTCAGATGGACTGTGACAGGTACTCGGGTACTCAGATGAACTGCCACAAGTACTCAGGTACTCGAGTACTCAGATGGACTGTGACAGGTATTTAGGTACTCGGGTACTCAGGTACTCAGATGGACTGTGACAGGTATTCAGGTACTCAGATGGACTGTGACAGGTACTCTGGCACTCAGATGGGCTGTGACAGGTACTCGAGTACTCAGATGGACTGTGACAGGTATTCAGGTACTCGGGTACTCTGATGAGCTGTGACAGGTACTCGGGTACTTGAGTACTCAGATGGATTGTGACAGGTACTCGGGTACTTTGATGGGTGATGACAGGTACTTTGATGGCTTATGACAGGTCCTCTTTATTAGGGCGGGGGGGGGGGGGGGTAATCAGTGTGATTGGTGTTCCATAAGCAATAACGAGATGTTACCGCAATATCCTTCTCACACACAATCTTGTTACCGTGGTTTGTTGAAATTCTGTGACCGGCTGACATTGGCTCTTTACCACGATCGGGGTTGGGCTGTGTCAGAGTGACAAGATTCATCCCCGATCGCCGCTCTGCACGTGCCCTAGGGTGCGTGCACGAGCATCATGCATGTAGAGAGTACATCTGACCGTCTGTGATTGGACACAGCCGGTCACGTTGTAAAGAGACATTTTTTATTGGCTCTTTACACGGATCTGGGATGGGCTGTGTCCGAGGGACACACCTCATCCACGATCGCCTCGATGTGGCGAGAAACCGAGGACGTCATATGACACATATCCAGGATGGGAGATCCCATCTGCAGACGTCATATGACTATAGCCTGGTATTGAAGTGGTTAAGGATGCAGGGGTCCGCTTCCCGGCCCCCTCCTTAGCAACCAGTTATATAAAGTGAATTTACAGCTTAAAAAAAAAGCCTGCAGCCTTCCTAGCCAACCAACCAACCACCCCCCACCCCCTGGCACTCGCTTGATCAATCGTCGATCCCCCCTCATCACTCGATCGCCACATTGCTCGCCCGCCAGCCCTGCACTTACCCCATCCAGGTTGCGGCTTTAGCGGCTTCCCTGCATCAATTCCCGAGTCCCATCGGTCGCTTCTCCTCCCGGCCAATCAGTACATAGGACTGGCAGCCAATCGGGTCTTAGGACTCCCAGCCAGTCGGGTCTCAGGACCCACTTCCTGATTGGCCGGAAGGAGAAACAGGAAGACAGCGAATATTAATTCACTAATGTCACACAACTGGGTGGGCTCACTGTGCCCGGAGCCCACCGTTTTTGAAGCCAATTAGAGCCTGAAGCCTGCATTTGGCTTTGAATTGGAGGGGGGTCAGAGTTCAAATAGCTGCCCTCAAAGGAGCTTACACTCTAATACAATACCCATACGGTCACAATAGGCTACAATAGTCAAAATGCTGACCATCCAGCACTTAAAGTGGTATTACCCCAAAACCAGAAATGTCATATATTGCAGCTCACCGATCACTAACAAATTGAAGCCAAACTCCAGCTCACACTTTAAGGCAAGCAGGTTTTTTTTCTTCTTTTGGGTCCGGTTCAGGTGTGAATTCAGGTAAAAATTTGACCCTGAATCGCACCAGAACTGATGAACAGAAAAGCACAGGACTCCAGACTGCGAACCGCAGCCGCATATGTGTGAACCCGGCCGAACTGCTACATCTGCAAGACTTTTTGTTCTGTTGAAAACAAGAGACACTGCAGTGATGCGGGAACCCTACGAATCCACTGCGGGTTCCCCGCATCGCATGTCTCCCAGCAGCAGTTCACACTGCCCTATGCGAACTGCTGGGAGTGTCAATTAAAAGTTAATGACACCCCCAAATCAGTTTGCATATCGCAGTGCGAACTGCAAATTCGGACAGGAATCGGGTCGCATGAGTGTGAACACCCATGCGATCAGATTCTGCTGCGGACCAAAAAAAGGGTCCTGTGCGAGTTTTTGGCCGAATGCGATGCAAATTCAGCCATACAATTTGTATGACGGAAATCGCATCACACAGAGGTTGCATGCGATTTAGTTCTGGGCGAATCGCATCCAAACTTGGACAACGCTGCAGTGTAAACCGACACCAAGGCTTGGTTCACACCTATGCAGTTTGCTTTTGCTCCATTCCTGCAGTGCTTTTTGCATTGCATTTTAGGCTGGAGTCACACCTATGCATTTCTAGTGCTTTTTGCAGATTTGCACTACAGACCATTTATAATGGTTTCCTATGGAACACGTTCTGCAGCGCAAATCTGCAAAATGCAAAAAGCACTAAAAATGCCATAGGTGTGAATCCAGCCTAAAAGGTTTATTGACGCTTTTGCAGAAATGCAGGGGATTTTTTAACATGGGTTAAGTACTGTGTTTTTACCGCAATTCTACCACGATTTTGCCACGATTCGCATTTTGCGATTTGTGTCTTTTTTTTTTAATTTCTTTTTTACAGTCATTGTATATATATAGACCGAAGGGTCTAGTATGAACACGGGGGTGTTTTTTTGTAAAAAATTTTTTAGCTGGCAATTTTTTTCTTTACATTCAGCTCCCAGCAGGGAAGCCCGCTGACAGCTGATGACTCATCTGTTGCTAAGGACGCAGCAGCTGAAAAAAGCACCCATGTGAACGTGTCCCATAGGAAATCATGTTAAATGGACTGTAGTGCGTTTCTGCAAAAAGCATTAAAATACACGTAGATGGGAACCGAGCTTTAGGCTGGATTCACACCTATGGCATTTTTTGTGCTTTTTGCATTTTGCAGATTTGCACTACAGAACGTGTTCCATAGGAAACCATGATAAATAGACTGTACTGCAAATCTGCAAAATGAAAAAAGCGCTAAAACTGCGTAGGTGTGAATGCAGCCGTACTGGCCGGATCGCCAGGAGAAAATAAAAGTAAGGCCTGATTCACGCCTATGCATTTTAGTGCTTTTTGCATTTTGCGGATTTCTACTACAGTCCATTTAACATGGTTTCCTATGGAACACGTTCTGTAGTGAAAATCTGCAAAATGCAAAAAGCACTAAAAATGCCATAGGTGTGAATCCAGCCTAAGCCCAAAAAAGAAAACGAAAGCAGCTGTCACATCCAAGAATCGGTAAGCTGCAATAAAAAAAAAAAAGTTAGATTTTTGGGTTTAGTACCTCTTTATTTTATTTTAATATAATTTATATAAATTATTTATTTATAATTATTTTATTTTAAATAATGATGGAAGATGAAAGTGGAAGAGCTCCTCTGGAATGATTGTCCTCTTCTAAAGGGATGCGGGCACTGGAGCTTTTCTCAAGCCAACCCTGACCATGTTCAGGTGATTATCATTCAGCAATCAGGGCTCAGGAAGAACCTGCCTGGGGAACATGCAGCAAAGGAAGGTACAGGAAAGTTTGCTAAATCTTAGCCATGTGTATAATTATAGTTACACTTTCAACACTGAGAAGGAATGTTTTTTTTATTTGAGATTTTAAATTGCTGTGCCCCCCTCCATAGGTCAGGGGCTATTAAGATCACAGAGACCCCCCCAGTGGATTGCCCAGTATGTCCTCACCAGACTGGTAAAATCATCATCATCATTCCCATTAGTTGCCAGTATGACTTCAAAGGATGATAATAGCTCACTTTTACTTTACATATAGATAGGTAAAAAACAGCTGAAAGAAAACTCTCTCTCTCAGTGTATGTATGTATGTGTGTGTATATATATATATATATATATATATATATATATATATATATATATATATATATATTACATTTTTATTCTTTATTTTATTCAAGAGTGAAGCAATAAGGTACAATGAGATATGGTATATAGCATTTGAAATATTGGAATACAGTAACATTATTATTCCGATGTCTCGGAGTAGCATATATGAGGTCTGTCAAAGCCCGGGTTCACACTGATGCGGGTTTGAAATCTGTGTGCGAATTCAGCTGAACTCGCATGATTACAAACCCGCATGTCAGCCCGACTTCGGGAGCGATTTCAGAGACATCGGTGCACTTTTTGCGATTCGGCACTGCGTCGCTTTAACTGACAATTGTGCAAGTCGTGCGACGTGGCTCCCAAACAAAATTGACGTCCTTTTTTACCCCCACAAATAGAGCTTTCTTTTAGTGGTATTTGATCACCCCTGCGGTTTTTGTTTTTTGTGCTATAAACAAAAAAAAGAGCGACAATTTTGAAAAAAAACTAATTTTTTTTACTTTTTGTTATAATAAATATCCCCCAAAAATATATGAAAAAAACATTTTTTTCCTGTTTAGGCCGATACGTATTCTTCTACATATTTTTGGTAAAAAAATCGCAATAAGCGATTTATTGATTGGTTTGCGCAAAAGCTATAGCATTTACAAAATAGGGATAGTTTTATGGCATTTTTATTAATAATTTTTTTTTTTTTTTTTACTAGTAATGGTGGCAATCGGCGATTTTTATTGTGACTGCGACATTATGGCGGACACATCGGACAGTTTTTACACATTTTTGGGACAATTGTCATTTATACAGCAATCAGTGCTATACAAATGCATTGATTCCTGTGTAAATGACACTGGCAGCGAAGGGGTTAACCAGGGTGGCAGTGTAGGGGTTAAGTGTTCCTAGGGGCGTGTTACTAACTGTGGGGGGCTGGGATTTGTGTTACTGAACACTGATCTCTGCTCCAATCACATGGAGCAGAGATCAGCGTCACTTGTTGCTAGGCAGAACGGGGAGATGCTGTTTACAACGGCATCTCCCCGTTCAGTCTCCTCGTGAGAGGATCGCGGGTATCCCCGCGGTGATCGAGTCCGTGGGACCCGCGACTGGACTCATGGGGGTCCCGACCGGTACGTGAGTGTGGCGTGCACGGGATGGCAGGGCGGCATGTAAAATGGACGTACCTGTACGCCAGTATGCCTGCCCGTGCCATTCTGCCGATGTACATCGGCGTGCACTGGTCGGGAACTGCTCTGAGGGGTTCATGCTGGGACCTGTAGTTCTTCACTAGTGGGGGGGTGTCACATCTTAAGCTCTGAGGGGTTCATGCTGGAACCTGTGTCAGTTTCTTTCCGGGACACTGTATTGTCCCAGGGTGAGGGTGCCCGGGACAGACCTGCAGAATACAGGACTGTCCCGGGCAATTCGGGACACATGGTCACCCTAGGATGAAACGCTGTGGGGGGAGGGGCATACAGGGGGGCTCGGACAGCAGATGGAAGGGGGAATGCGCTAGAACCAATTCCCTTACAGTGCAGCCGTAGAGAGGAAGAGGAGGAGAAGCTGGCAGCACTGCAGTGGGAGACAGAAGAGGATCAGTGCCTTCAATAAGACAGTACAGCTGGCCCTCCTGCTGAACAGGTGCCTGGGCCCCCCTTTTCAACTGATGGGATCCCTGGGCCCAGTACAGGAGGGCTGGCTGTACTGCCTTATCAGCCCTCGGAATGCTCACAAATCCTGTGCATTCCTGTGCCAGTCAAAGACGGCCCTGCATGGGGCACGTAGCTAATCGCCCCGTGTGAACAAGGCCTCAGGAAACCATGCAATGTAAGGCTAACATCACATTTGTGACCCCGCCACTGGTGACAACTGACCAGCAAAATGAGATAGCAAGGGGGAGGTGGGGTGAAACACTCGCATATGTCGTACCCTCATCAGCGACTTACATTTTGCATTCTCCATGCATAACTTGGCGATTCTGTTGTTGACGGCAACTCAGCAGTGAGCAATCCCTATGCAGATCAAATACTCATTTGGTTCCTCACTTTCTGGCATTGGTGGATTAAATTCTGCAGCATTTCTGGCAGTGATGGAGCAATGGCTCGCTCATCAGAACAGCGAGGGAGCAACGCGTGGACCCAGGTGAGTATTCGCTCTGCGCAGCGATCAGACAGCTGTTTTAGATGCTGGAGCGTTAAACCATCTAACGGTTTATTATATCTCTCCCTGCAGGATTCTTTGTTTTCTATTACGTGTTAAAAGTAAATCTAAAGTCAAAACCGTTCTTGTTTTTCATTTTGCATATAGAGTATGGAATGGATAAAACCCTTTTTTTTCTTTCTTTTTTATTTTTTTTTATATCATTTATGCCCTACTGGGGAGATTTAATGTATTTTCTGTCTGGTGAACACAGGAATAAGTGGGGGAAATTACCTCTAAGGACCCGTTCACACTTCCCCGATCAGTTGCGGTGTGTTTAATAAATGCGTGGGTTTAACGTATGCTGAGTGGGAAAGTGCATTGTCTAAAGGCAAAACATTTATTTGAATGGGGTGCACTACAACTGATCTAAAACGGGACAGGCTGCTTTGTTTTTTTTTGTTGTTCTCTTGTACCGCAGCACGCCATGCCCTTAGACAGTTGCCACTGAAACTAGTTTTCCGATTGGCAGATTTGCCCACATTTCTGGTTACCATTATGTAGGCAGGCGCAGGTTTTCCTCTAGGTTTTCCATCCAGAAGGTGGCACTGTCCCATTTTACAGATGGAATGGAGTCTGTTAGGGCTCCGTTGCTATCTCAGAGGAGCTGGATGTCTGATTGGACGCTGCAACCTCTGGTGACCTTCTGCGGCCATCTTGGTATGGGACAGTGGCGTTACTAGGGGGTGGCTTTTGGGGCTATAGCCCCGAGTCTCTGCAGCGTCCCCAAGGGGAGAAGGTGGCTCTCTGGGAACCCTGATGTAAGTGGGAGGCTCTCTGGAAGCCCTGATGTAAGTGGGGGGGCTCTCTGGAAGCCCTGATGTAAGTGGGGGGGCTCTCTGGGGACCCTGATGTAAGTGGGGGGGCTCTCTGGGGACCCTGATGTAAGTGGGGGGGCTCTCTGGGGACCCTGATGTAAGTGGGGGGCTCTCTGGGGACCCTGATGTAAGTGGGGGGGCCTTATGTAAGTGGGGGGGTCTCTGGAGATATACGTATATTGCTGTATAAACATATTTATGCCTGCCCAAGCATATGACTTTCTTTACTACACTGCTATGGGCTCTAGCCCCAGATCTTTTGTAGACCTAGCAACGCCCCTGGTATGGGATCCTATAAAATAGGGTACATGCATCATTTGGGTGCACCTGGAGAAAGTTGTAGGCGAGGGGTGGACACTACCCGGCTCAGGAGCGTGCCCACACAGCAAGCGGCCGATATTTAAATTTAAAAAATAAAAGCCTTTACAATCAACTCGAACGCGAAGCCAGCAGGATGGGGGTGTACACACACCATGGCAAGAATGTTCTCCCTCATCAAATGTGACCCATTCAAGCAACTGGTGCCATGCCACAACTGCCCTGCGGCACACTGGGTTTGCTTATTGAGGGTAAAAAAATCAGGCAGTGGGAAGTTGGCATATTGTCAAGTGCTTTGCTGTGGTCTGTTTTCAGAGGAGCAGCCTATGGAGAAAGTAGTAGGAGTAACTGGAACATAAAACTGGGTGGTAACTCTCAAAACTCCCAGCAAGTAGACAGAAATAGAGTCAGGAATTGTGGCAGGGAGATGTCACTGCTGGATCATTCAAGATCTCTGTAGCACCCTCCAAGTGTAGGCAGTTACATTTAGTTTGGCTGTAATTAGATGGACGGGGGTTGATTATTTAGGGCTCCTGCTCTGTTTCTTCCTCCAGTTTTCTAGAGGATTCTAGAATCCTAGCGGGAGGAAGGACAGCCATGCAGACTCAATACTTATGGAACGCCAGACAATCCCTGGGGAGATGTGCCCAGTAGGTGACTGGAGAGCCCATAAATATCACCGGGCCTGGGCATCGGAGTGCAATGTTCCTGGGTTCAGTCCTGCAGGAGGAGACCCCTGTGAGGGTGCTCTGCCTCCTGGTGCAGGAGCCTGGAGGAAGTCTTGAAGAAGACAAGGAGGTTGCAGGTAGGCTTAGCTGGGGGGGCCTACTTGTAAATCCGCCTCCGGGGATCAAGTTGGGTCTGGAGAAGCTCACTGGTGAGAGCCAGGAGGAAGTGGGTGGGAACGAGTCCAGATTTCCTATGGTGGTGTGAGCCTACATCTTTTGAGAAAGAAGCGGATGCTTGGAAACTCTTCACCTCTACTTCCTGCAGCAGTCCTGGTCTCTAGCTGATATCACTTCAGGCCTGGCTCCATCGGCGGCTCCTTTTGGCTCTGAGCCTCTCTATACCACCTCCGGATGACTTCGGGACACCTCTGCCACAGACATATTGATGTTCCTTCTTGTTTTTATACTGATGTAAGTTGCTGATTAGCATGAAAATGGTTTATTAAATGCCAAATCTGCTACAGTTAGTCTGGTGCCACCTTGTGTTCCCTTTTGTTTCTGCAGAGTCATTGCTTCTTTATGGGGAGCTGCCACTGATGCTGCTTATCTTTCGCTGCTGACATTTCAATGGGCTTCCTATATATGCACATTTAATAAGGATGTTTCATTAGCCACTAAGGTTCAAACCACTTTTCCTGCACCATTGTGTTTATTGCGTCTACATCTTCCTCACTAGGAAGAGCCTGGTGGATGTCGGCAGATGATCCTGTGGCTATGTGAGTAGATGACCCCAGTGCCGAAGAATAGTGACTGTGTACCTTTTTAACTCTGGAAGGAGTACAGGTCACCAACAGCATATCCTGTGGGCCATTCATTTTGTGCAGAAATTGAGGAGACCCCAAGTTGTTCAGTTTGGCAGTTCGTCTGGGTATCCCATGCTCCCTACCAGTGGCGGCTGGTGGTATTGGTCCCCGCACTTGCCCCATCTAGGTTGCGGGCTTCCTCCAGGCAGCGGGCTTTACCCTGCGTCTCCTCCTCCTTCCTCGGCTTCACGATGGTGCGGCTTCCCTTGCGTCTCCTCTCTCCTTGGCGGCCAATAGGATCGATTTCTTCTCTTGGCCAATCGGGTCTCAGGACATGGTTCCTGAGCCAGGATTGACCGGGAGGAGAATCGGGAAGACAATAGCGAATATTAATTTGCTATTGTCACACAAATGGGAGGGGTCACCCCCCTTTTTTTTTTTTTTTTTAAGCCAATTAGAGTCTCAGGCTCTAATCACGTGCTTCAAAAAAAATATCCTGAATCCATGCGTCTGGTGCCCTGCATGTAAAGTAGGGGCCGGGTGCATAGATTAGAGGGGTGCCTGTATGGACGGGCCGCCTCTGCTCCCTACTTACATCCCTATAAGGATTCAAGTTCATCATTCCCAATAAAAGGGAAAAAAAAAATCCATAGACTGCTCTTTGGAGCCAGTGGAAGAGTGCTACAAATAATGTGGTGGGCCTGGCTGTGTGACTCTAATGCCACATACACACGATCGGAATTATGGTCGGAATCAGGTCTGATGGTTTTTCCTGATGGAATTCCGCTCAAGCTGTCTTACCTACACACGGTCATGCCAAATTCCGATCGTTTCAAACGCTGTGACGTACAACACGTATGACGGGACTAAAAAAGGAAGTTCAATAGCCAGTAGCCAATAGCTTCCGTCTCGTAGTTGAATCTGAGCATGCGTGAGTTTTTTGCGCGTTGGAATTGCATACACGCGATCGGAATTTTCCGTCGGGAAAATTGAGAACATGCTATCAATTTTTTGCTGCCGGGAATTCGGCCAGCTAAATCCGATGGAGCATACACACAGTCGCATTTTCCGATGAAAAGCGCTCATCGGTCTTTCTCCTGGCCAGAAATTCCGATCGTGTGTACGCGGAATTAGGGGGAAATGGGACCAAATTCGGCAGAGGCTCCTACCGGGGTGCAGCACACCTCGAAGAAGGCCCACCACGCTCTGCCTATAACTGAAATATTGAATTCAGATGGACTGATCCTTTAACTCTGTTATGACATCAGCAAATTAAATTGAACCCACTAATACATTTTTGTCAAATCCCAGCATTTGAATATTGCAAGTATTTTTTTGCTTTTTAATCCACACCACAAAAGATATGATCACAGCGAGCGAGATGATCTTTCACTCCTTCGGCGCTGCGGTGTGAATTATGACGAAGTGCTAATTTTCAGCAAGAGGGTGCAAAAGGTGAAAGGTCGGCCGCTTATTCCTCCTCAGAGCACTGAGCACTGCCACAGTCTAATATTTCATCTTAATAAACCTAGCCGGCGTGCAGACAGGGCAGGGGGGCCTCGTAAATCTGCCGCTGCGACTGCCACCGCAGCTGCGGATTGTTCATTCCGGAATCCATCCTGAAAACTTTTTTTTTTTTTTTTTTCCCTCTGAATTTCAATAAACGCGGCGCGGCCTGACTTGTTAATGAAATGACTTTATTTGGTCCAAAGCCATTTTTTCCTAATAAAAACAGAGTATTTATCTCCGCGGCTATAAAAATGGGATTGTTTGCAACTCTTCACTTGTAGTTAAGATGCACATTTAGCGGGGATTGATTTCCAATGCTGCGCTCGATAGCCTGTCACTAGCTATTTCTTGCGCGCAGCATCTGTGTTCGGTTACTTACTGTAGGGGAAAGTCCCTGTGCGGAGGCTCTCCAAGGAGGGTGCTGCTAATTTGGAGGAAGAATCCGCATTGATGTGACTGAAGTAGCGTGAGCGCCTCACAGGCGTGGGAACAATTCCTAGGATGGCACTTCAACGAAATGAAGAAGAAGAAGAAGGAGGCTCCGGCAGCTTTAACCACTTAAAGCAGTTCTGCACCTTTAAAAAAAATATTAAAAGCCAGCAGCTACAAATATTGCACTTTTAATAAATGGTCACTTACCTGTCCCAGGGTCCAGAGATGTCGGCGGCAGATGACGAGCAATCGCTCGTCTCTCTGCTGCCCCCGCTGCCATCCTCCTGTCAGGGAATCGGGAAGTGAAGCGTTGCGGCTTCACTGCCCGGTTCCCTACTGCGCATGCGGGAGTCGCGCTGCGCGTCTCTACTGGTCCCCGCTGTGTCCTGGGAACTGTGTGTTTCCCAGAACACAACGGGGGGGGGGGGGGGGGGGGGGCGGCATCTGCGGTGGTCTGTCCCGGAAGTGGGTGCAGATACCTGGATTATCCAGGTAACTGCACCCCCCTCCCCCCTGAAAGGTGCCGATTGTGGCACCGGAGGGGGGAAGGGATCACATGAGTGGAACTTCCACTTTAGGGTGGAGAACCGCTTTAAGGACCGAGCCTCTTTCTGAGATGTGTTGTTTACAAGTTAAAAACATTTTTTTTTGCTAGAAAATTACTTGGAACCCCCAAACATTATACATCTTTTTTTCTAACACCCTGGAGAATAAAATGGTAGTCGTTGCAATACTTTCTGTCACACCGTATTTGCGCAGCGGTCTTAGAGGGCCCTTTTTTTTTTTTTTATTAAAAAAATAAGACAACAGTAAAGTTAGCCCAATTTTTTTTTTCTTTTTATATTGTGAAAGATAATGTCACGCCGAGTAAATTGATACCCAACATGTCACGCTTCAAAATTGTGCCCACTCGTGGAATGGCGACAAACTTTTACCCTTAAAAATCTCCATAGGCGACGTTTAAAAAATTCTACAGGTTGCATGTTTTGGGTTACAGAGGAGGTCTAGGCCTACAATTATCGCTCTCCCTCTACCGACCACGGTGATACCTCACATGTGTGGTTTGAACACCATTTTCATATGTGGGCGCTACTCATGTATGCTTTCGCTTCTAAATGTGAGCTTTGGGGGCGGGGCACGTTTTTAAGATTAACCACTTCCCACCCGGCCAATGCACATATACGGCCGGGTGGGAGCCGCCTACTCCTGATATGACGTTCAGGAACGTCATTCAGGAGTAGCGGGATCGCGCACGCGCGCGCCCGCGCAGCGGCGCGATCCCGATGCGCCCGTGTCACCCGGACACGGCGCATCTCAGATCGGCAGGAGGGCTCTGTGATTGGCCCTCCTGATCACATGACGGCCGTGTCCAATCACGGCCGTCATGTGATGTAAACAAACAGCCGGTTGCTAGGCAATCGGCTCCTCCTCTCCTCACACAGAAGTCATCGCTGTGGAGAGGAGAGCAGATCGCTGCAGCCGGCTGCTGATCAGTGAGTATGAGCTGCTTTTTACAGCTTTTTACTCACTGATCACCAGTCTAGTGTACACAGTAAACACACCACACAGTAAACACATCACACAGTATAAACACAATGTCCCCACACATGTCCCCAAAACATACATGTCCCCAAATAATAAAAACACATGTCCCTAATAATAAAAACATGTCCCCCACATATGTCCCACTAAAATCACATGTCCCAATGATTATCTGCACACATATGTACGTGATCACCTGCACACATATGTACATGATCATTTGCGTACATATGTCCGTGATCACACAAACCAATTATTATACACTTAACGGATTTTTTTTTACCAAAAACATGTAGCAGAATACATTTTGGCTTAAATTTATGACAAAATTTGATTTTATTGGATTTTTATTGAAGTAGAAAAAAGAAAATAGTTTTTTTTTCCAAATTTCCGCTTTTTTGCGCTTATATCGCAAAAAATAAAAAACGGAGTCGTGAATAAATAACACCAAAATAAAGCTCTATTTGTGCGAACAAAATGATAAAAATTTCATTTGGGTACAGTGTAGCATGACCGCGCAATTGTCACTGAAAGCGCTAGAGCGCTGAAAGCTGAAAATTGGGCTGGGAAGGAAGGGGGCGAAAGTGCCCTGTATTGAAGTGGTTAAAAAAAAAAAAAAAATCTTATTTATTTTACCTTTTTTAGTTTTGCACTTTTAAACAAAACATTTTCACTTTTATTCCTATTACAAGGAATGTAAACATCCCTTGTAATAGAAAATAAAGCATGACATGACAGCATGACCTCCTTAATATGAGATCTGGGGTTAAAAAGTCCTCACATCTCATATTCACACAAAAAAAAAAGTCTCTTTTAAGGGCTGTGGGCGGAAGTGACGTTTTGACGTTGCTTCCGCGCTGCAGTGGTATGGAGACGGGTGGGGGCCATCTTCCCCTCACACGTCTCCATACCAAGGAAGGACAAGCATCCAATCGCCTCCGCCGTTGCCGACGGCTCCGGTAAACGGCGGTGGGCACCAGAGCATGGCGGGAAGGGGGCCCTCTCCCACCACTGATAAAAGTGATCTTGCGGCGAATCCGCAGCAGAGAACACTATTATTGGAAACCGGACCGTCCACCGAAGAAGAAGATACCAGGGTTATAGTAGCTAGCTGCTGCCATAACAAAGATATCCCTCTTCAAAGTTAGATGGCGTGCGGTGGTCCGGAACTGGTTAAAGCTGAATGCACATACACTTTTAATGGAACTACTTATAAACCCCTGAAATGAGAAATGAACAAAGCATCCTTCTATAGTGTGTACCTGCCCCGGTCCAAAACACCTACTGTGATTTCTGTCTACTCTCTCATTCCTCTGCTATCTGCATGAATCACTGCTGAACGTTTCCAACACCAAGCAATCCTGGAAGACAGCCCCCTCCCCAAGCAAGTGATTGACCGCCTCAGCTGTGCATATTTCCCTATAGGACTGTGTAGAGTGGGGTGTGTCCATTTCCTCCACTTGGGTCTCAAATTACACTAAGCTCTCCGCTCTATGGTGTACGGTGTGTGCCATCAGATTTGCCTCTTCGCTCCCCCCCTCGCCTTCTGGAGTTCAGAAATGCTATGTAAATGTTGTTCTTTGAATACCTGTAGAGAAGAAAGGGCTGCAGATAAACGGGTACAAATTGTGTAGGAGGATTTGTTTCCTCCCTGTGTATCGCCTGTGGCTAATCACTTCAGTGGGTATATGTAAGGGTTTACAACCTACAGGGCTTTTTTTTACCCCCTTTCTGCCCAGGCCAATTTTCAGCGTTGTCACACTTTGAATGGCAATTGCGCGGTCATGCAGCGCTGTACCCAAACTACATTATATATTTTTTTTTGAGACAGAGCTTTCTTTTGTTGGTATTTAATCACCACTGGGTTTTTTTTTTTATTCCGTGCTAAACAAACGAAAAAAGACTGGCAAGAAGAACAAGAGTGCTCGCGGTCATTTCACTATACGGCGGGCGGGAAACAGTTAAATATATTGTGAAAGAAAGAATATAAAAAAAAATCCCAAATAAATGTCCTTTTGAAATATTGTAGCAGCGCTTTTTGTCCACAATAAAGTGCAAACACACAATCTCGTGTGGAATCAATCGATGAGAGAAGCACATAAAGTGGCAAGGAAAAAGTCTTTGCTGTGATCATGGTAAAAAGCTTCCACCAAAACGTCACCACGTGCTGCAAAATCTCCCCTATGGGGATGCACTCGCCAGAAAGCCAGCAATATTAAGCCTTTCAATATAGAAAACCTTTTCCCCCTTTTCCACTGCTCCACTCATGGATTGTCTTGTCTGCACACACCGCTTGACATGCGCCTACCCCCCGCACAACTATTCCCTAGGAAGGCCAGTGTGCTGCTGTTCTCCTTCCCCAGCTCTCTGAGCTCCTTTATACACCTGAGAAAAGAGGGTATATGATCACGTATTAAAAATAAAAATATATTGCTGCGGCTCTGTCTCCCTCCCCCTGGGGATCACACTGCTGGGGGTATGAACAATGCTCTGGCTCTGCCCCCATCCCCCTGGGGATCACACTGCTGCGGGTACGCACAATGCTCTGGCTCTGGCCCCCCTCCCCCTGGATCACACTGCTGCGGGTACACACAATGCTCTGGCTCTGCCCCCCCTCCCCCTGGATCACACTCCTGCGGGTGCGCACAATGCTCTGACTCTGCCCCCCTCCCCCTGGATCACACTCCTGCGGGTACACACAATGCTCTGGCTCTGCCCCCCCCCCTCCCCCTGGATCACACTCCTGCGGGTGCGCACAATGCTCTGACTCTGCCCCCCTCCCCCTGGCTCACACTGCTGTGGGTACATACAATGCTGTAGCTCTCTGCCCCCCTCCACCTGGATCACACTCCTGCGGGTACACACAATGCTCTGGCTCTGCCCCCCCACCCCGGATCACACTTCTGCGGGTACGCACAATGCTCTGGCTCTGCCCCCCCTCCCCCTAGATCACACTGCTGCGGGTACACACAATGCTGTAGCTCTCTTCCCCCCCCCCCCCGACCCCCTGGATCACACTCCTGCGGGTACACACACTGCTCTAGCTCTGCCCCCCTCCCCCTGGATCACACTGCTGCCTTGCGCAGACTCCTCATTGGATCTCATCTCCTTATCCAGCCATGTTCTCCAGCTCCGTGCTCCCTCCCACAGTCTGTGATCAGTGCTGCCATTGGAATTCCCCTCCTTCACCACCAGCTATACCTCACTACTTCCGGCGGCTCCCTCTGAGTTCACAGGAGCTGGAACTACAGAGGAGGCATCAGGTATCAATGCGCACTGACAGTATCGACGGTCGGCACGCATTGAGAACCAGACTGGATTGTATACATCCGTCACCATGTTGATTTGCCCCAGAACCCCTGAGGACCACCAAAATTTTCTTGTGGTCCACAGATCACTGGTCGGCAACCACTGCTCTAAGGCCAGGTGTGGTTTTGGCTGCTCTGGGGATACATTCCTTTTGAATGGGTTGCCATACGATATAATTAGAGAACATGGCGCTCTTCTTCATATTTGTTGGGTTTCCTCACCCGTCATGGGTTTTCTTGTCAGATGTTGCACCCAAAAATATTTCTCTGATGCTGCCTCATAGATTTAATACCTAGCTGTTTTAAATATTTGTATTATTTTACATCTAGGTCTATATCTATCTATCCTTCAAGAAATACTTAATGTTGTGATGCTTTGTGACAAGCACTTGTTTGGCTGACAAAGCCTTCCGTGCTGGAGTACAATGACCATCGCTCTTCCAGTTCCTCATCAGAGAAGATGACATCAAGGGCACAGAGGGGAGTGACTTGAGTCAGTCATTAGTTTCCTGAGATAAATGACAACAGCTGAGACCAAGAAGAAACAATTACTAGGATTCAAAGCATGTTATGTGGCTATTATATTTGAGCTGATAAATGAAGGCAGCTCCGTGAACCACTTCTTTTGGATAGTCGTGACACTGGGACAAAAAAAGGATAAAAAAAAAAAAAAAAGGTGGGTTGTATTGCTAGCCATATATTTACTAGCCATGGTCAAAGTCCTATTTAAATGCCAGTAATCACTTTTTTATATATACAGTACATGCAAATATAGGATTACCCATAGACACAAAAACATTGTGCGATCAGGTCAATAATTGTCAGAAAACAACCCTTATATCAGTCTGACATTCGCGCATATACCAAAGCTGGGGGTGCAGTCCAGAGGTTGAGTCAGAAGGCCTAGTGGGGGCTCAAGTAAATAGCCGGAGTTTTCAAAGATGTGAAAGACAAATATCCCATGTACATAAGTATTCACAGCCTTTGCCATGACACTCAGAATTGAGCTCAGGTGCCTCATATTTCCACCTTTTTTTTTTAATGGCAACCGGGGCAAGGATGCACCTCAACTCTGCCAAGAGGGTATCTCAGAGATGAAGTAACTGAAACAGAACAAAATCTTAACATGCATACCAAACACGCACACATCATTCATACACATCACTGTCCCACTGTTTATATCGGGGTGCCCTCATCCTTATCACCAGTACAGCTGTTTATTATATCTTCTATCTTATCATCTTTTCTTTGTCTAGTACCAGACAGCCTACTCCAAATGCTTCCAGTCCCAGTCTAATCTTGTGCTATCATATTTACAGTGGTGTGAAAAAGTGTTTGCCCCCTTCCTCATTTCCTGTTCCTTTGCATGTTTGTCACACTTAAGTGTTTCGGAACATCAAACCAATTTAAACAATAGTCAAGGACAACACAAGTAAACACAAAATGCAATTTGTAAATGAAGGTGTTTATTATTAAAGGTGAAAAAAAATCCAAACCATCATGGCCCTGTGTGAAAAAGTGATTGCCCCCTAAACCTAATAACTGGTTGGGCCACCCTTAGCAGCAACAACTGCAACCAAGCGTTTGCGATAACGTGCAATGAGGCTTTTACAGCGTCCTGGAGGAATTTTGGCCCACTCATCTTTGCAGAATTGTCCTAATTCAGTTACATTAGAGGGTTTTCGAGCATGAACGGCCTTTTTAAGGTCATACCACAACATCTCAATAGGATTCAGGTCAGGACTTTGGCTAGGCCACTCCAAAGTCTTCATTTTGTTTTTCTTCAGCCATTCGGTGGTGGACTTGCTGGTGTGTTTAGGATCATTGTCCTGCTGCAGAACCCAAGTTCGTTTCAGCTTGAGTACACGAACAGATGGTCGGACATTCTCCTTCAGGATCTCTTGGTAGACAGCAGAATTCATAGTTCCTTTTATCACGGCAAGTCTTCCAGGTCCTGAAGCAGCAAAACAGCCCCAGACCATCACACTACCACCACCATATTTTACTGTTAGTATAATGTTCTTTTTATGAAATGCAGTGTTCCTTCTACTCCAGATATACTTGGACACACACCTTCCAAAGAGTTCCACTTTTGTCTCATCGGTCCACAGAATGTTGTCCCAAAAGTCTTGGGGATCATCAAGATGTGTTGTGGAGAAATTGAGACGAGCTTTGATGTTCTTTTTGCTCAGCAGTGGTTTTCTCCTTGGAACTCTGCCATGCAGGCCATTTTTGCCCAGTCTTTTCCTGATGGTGGAGGCATGAACGCTGACCTTAACTGAGGCAAGTGAGGCCTGCAGTTCCTTGGACGTTGCTGTGGGGTCTTTTGTGACCTCTTGGATGAGTCGTCGCTGCGCTCTTGGGGTAATTTTGGGCGGCCGGCCACTCCTGGGAAGGTTCACCACTGTTCCATGTCTTCGCCATTTGTGGATAATGGCTCTCACTGTGGTTCGCTGGATTCCCAAAGCTTTGGAAATGGCTTTATAACCCTTTCCAGACTGATAGATCTCAATTACTTTCTTTCTCAATTGTTCCTGAATTTCTTTGGGTCTCGGCATGATGTGTAGCTTTTAAGGATCTTCTGGTGGACCTTACTGTGTCAAGCAGCTCCTATTTAAGTGATGTCTTGATTGTGAACAGGTGTGGCAATAATCAGGCCTGGGTGTGGCTAGAGAAATTGAACTCAGGTGTGGACAACCACAGTTATAGTATGTTTTAACAAGGGGGGCAATCACTTTTTCACACAGGGCCATGATGGTTTGGATTTTTTTTCACCTTTAATAATAAACACCTTCATTTGCAAATTGCATTTTGTGTTTACTTGTGTTGTCCTTGACTATTGTTTAAATTGGTTTGATGTTCCGAAACACTTAAGTGTGACAAACATGCAAAGGAACAGGAAATGAGGAAGGGGGCAAACACTTTTTCACACCACTGTAGGTTAGTTGCGAGGATAGAGCTGTCCCCCAGAAGGAGTTGGAAACCTCCAACCATGGCTGACACACTTTATTGAATTTTCTAGACATGCTCTACTCTTATATATAATTATGAATTTGGACAGTTCCCTGTTAACAATACCAAACAGAGATTGCATTTTTGGGGGATTACTCTCTTTCCAGTTCAGCAAAATCACTTTACGTGTGTAGCACCAACCCCCGAAGGAGCTGCTGATTATTTTTGGGCTTACCGTTACCTTCTGTTCTCCTTGTGGCACCTCTAAGGGACATCCTGTGGTAAATAGCCCAGTAACTTGAGACTGACAACAGATCCACTTGAATGGATTTTAGTTGCAAAACTCAGTCCATTGAACAGTCTTTCAACTTGGGATCAGAGGGCTGGGAAGGAAATTCAGGTACTCTTAGTGTCAAAGTCAAAAACGTTGAAGAACTTTCTTACTTTGACTGCTTCCAGAGAATAGCCATTCGCAGCTGGATGGTCTCTCAGGTTGGACAGTCCCTCTCTCACAAGGCCCAGCAGCCAACAAGGTGCTTACTCAGGAAGCTGTGCCACAGACGTTGTTGTAGAACCTATAAAATAATATCTCTGCCACAGACGTTGTTGTAGAACATGTAGGGAAACTAAACTTGAAACGCTTGTAGGATACCTGGATCTTTCAGCCTGCTTGGTGATATCCACAAGACCGGATTCTCTCAGTTACTTCAGCCCTTCCAGGCTCTTATTAAGAAAACCAACCCGTGGTGTTCTTCTAAAGAGTCCTCCCCTGGAATGCTCGAAGTCCTCTGGGTCTCTCCCGAACCGGAGACGGCACCCAACCACCTCAGAATCCTCATTTAGTTTCCTTGCCTCGGGCTAGCCAGCCCAGAGACATCAAAGTCGGGTGGATCCGCACCCCAGGCCATAGCCTTCCCAGGGGCTGGTCAGGAGGACCAGGACCATGAAGTCAGTACCTCATACTGGACCGGAACCCCAAACCACATGATGTCCGCATCTTAAATACCCTCTTCCAGAGGGCACAGCGAGAGGGCCACTTCCACTGACCTTGCTCCAAAAGAGAGTAACTTAAGCACCTAACCAGACCATAGTTCTACGCCTGCCACTAGAGACAGCGCCCCCTGTGGCCAGGCTGAACATCTCGCAGTCCAGTCAGACCGATGCAGAGGTTCAATTTAGACAAATAAACCCAAACCAAACTGCAGTTTAGGCAAAGTTTAACTTTGAAAAACGCATAGCATGTGCTCTTCCGGAGCCGCCGCTACAGGTGCATAGAATAGGATGGTACGGAGTAAACTCCGGGCAGATGTTTTATGTATTAAGTCATTCAAGGTGCCCAATAGTCCCACCTCTGGAGTCCGGGGTAACGGCAGGGCAAGCTGATCATCAAAGAAATTTAACAGATCCTTCCAGTAAGAGTCCAGTCCTGGACAGCTCCAAAAGATATGATATAAATCAGCATTGTCAAAAGTACATCTAGCACAGGTTGCATTGATTCTCAATCCCATACATGCCAGCCTAGCTGGGGTATAGTGTAAATGATGGATAAACTTGAACTGTACATATTGATCTGCTGTGCTTATGATATCCTGAAAACAGACTTGTGTGACTTCTTCCCAACCCTCCTTTGCTAGCCCAGGCATCAACTTTCGCCATTTTTTTTATAGGTATTTTGAAATGGGTCCGCCCCTGCCCTGGAGAGATGACCATAGAAGGTTGTAACCAGTTTAGTAATGTCTGGGTAGGATAATAGATCCTCCATTGGGCATTCCTCGAGCTCCATGGTCAAGGAGCCAAATTGAGTCCGGATGGCATGCCGGAGGAGCAGATACTTATAAAATAATTTGTGGTCAATTGAGTAACTACTCCTTAGAATTTTAAAGGACTCAAATATGTTCCCTTTAATTATATGTGAAAGTTGTGTGATTTGCAGACGGGTCCACCATTGTTAGTCTGGATGCCTCTACAACTTGATTGGAGTCCACCTGTGGTAAAGCCAGTTGATTGGACATGATTTGGAAAGGCACACACCTGTCTATATAAGGTCCCACAGGTAAAGTGATTGTGAAGCCTTGTGTTTGTTTTTTTATATAAAAATAATAAACATGTTATACTTACCCGCTCTGTTGCAGTAGATTTGCACAGAGCAGCCCCTATCCTTCTCTTCTCGGGTGCCTCTGCTGTTCTCCCAGCTCCTTCCTCCTTCCCTATTGAGTGTCCCCACAGCAAGCAGCTTGCTATGGGGGCACCCGAGCCGAGCTGCAGCTTTGTGTGTCCATTCAGACACGGAGCTGTGGTTTGCCACTCCCCCCCCCCTTCCTGATTGGCTGACTTTGACAACAGCGGGAGCCAATCTGGAGGGAGAGTTCCAGACAGCCAAGGGACTCGTGGACATCTCTGGCTAGAGATAGGGCTCAGGTAAGTACTGGGGGGGCTGGGGCAGCTGCTGCACACAGCTTTTTATCTGAATGCATTAAGATAAAAAGACCTTCTGACTTTACAACCCCTTTTTACAGTGCATGTCAGAGCACAAGCAAAGCCATGAAGTCCAGGGAATGGTCTGTAGACCTCCGAGACAGTATTGTATGGAGGCACAGATCTGGGGAAGGGTACAGAAAAATGTCTGCAGCATTGAAGGTCCCAATGAGCACGGTGGTCTCTATTATAACATAAATGGAAGAAGTTTGAAACCACCAGGGCTCTTCCTAGAGCAGGCCAAAATGAGCGATCGGGGAGAAGGACCTTAGTCAGGGAGGTGACCAAGAACCCGATGGTCACTCTGACGGAGCTACAAGCATTTTTCTGTGGAGAGAGCAGAACCTTCCAAGAAGATCGACAATCTCTGCAGCACTCTACCAATCAGGCCTCTGTGGTAGAGTGGTCAAACAGAAGCCACTCCTCAGTAAAAGGCACATGACAGCCCGCCTGGCGTGTGCCAAAAGGCACCTGAAGGACTCTGACCATGAGAAACACAATGGTCTGATGAAACAAAGATTGAACTTTTTGGCCTGAATAGCAAGTGTCATGTCTGGAGGAAACCAGACACCGCTCAGCACCTGGCCAATATCATCCCTACAGTGAAGCATGGTGGTGGGGATATTTTTCAGCGGCAGGAACTGGGAGACTAGTCAGGATCAAAGGAAAGATGAATGCAGCAATGTACAGAGACATCCTTGATGAAAACCTGCTCCTGGACCTTGGACTGGGGTGAAAGTTCTTCTTCCAACAATACGATGACCATAAGCACCCAGTCGGGATACCGAAGGAGTGGCTACGGGAGTGGCAACTCTGTGAATGTCCTTGAGTAGCCCAGCCAGAGCCCAGACTTGAACCCGATTGAACATCTCTGGAGAGATCTCAAAATGGCTGTGCACCGACGCTCCCCATCCAACCTGATTGAACTTAAGAGGTCCTGCAAAGAAGAATTGGAGAAACTGCCCAAACATAGGTGTGCCAAGCTTGTAGCATCATACTCAAAAAAAAAAAAAAAAAAAATAAAAAAAGACTTGAGGCTGTAATTGGTGCCAAAGGTGTTTCACCAAAGTATTGAGCAAAAGCTGTGATACCTATGTACATGGGACTTATTTTCGTTTTTTATTTTTGTTGTCATTATGGGACATTGCTGTAACGTAACAAAATGTGGAAAAAGTGAAGCGCTGCGAATACTTTCTTACATGTACTTACATGCACTGTATGTTTTAGGGCCCCTTTTGGCCCGAGCAGTTATGATGCATTACGTTAATACACATGTGAATCGCCCACCAATACGCTACAATAGACCTAAAGTTTGACTTGCGCCATTTTTGCCAGCACAGTGCTCTACATAGCATGGCAGTGTTACTTTGGGTTTCAACTCCATTCGGGTTCAAGTCAAACATAGGTTTAACCACCTCAAGTGTGGACTTTTTCACCCTTTTCCTGTCCGGGCCAATTTTCAGAATTCAGGACGGTAATGCCCCGTACACACGATCGGACATTCCGACGACAAAATCCATGAGATTTTTTTCCAACGGATGTTGGCTCAAACTTGTCTTGCATACACACAGTCGCACAAAGTTGGTTGGAAATTGCGACCGTCAAGGATGCGGTTACTTAAGACGAGCTGAAAAAAATGAAGTTCAATCGCCAGTGCGGCTCTTCTGCTTGATTCCGAGTATGTGTGGAACTTTGTGCGTCGGAATTGTGTACACACGATCGCAATTTCCGACAACGGATTTTGTTGTCGAAAAATTTGAGAACCAGATCCCAAATTTTGTGCGGCGGAAATTCCGATGGAAAATATCCGATGGAGCCTACACATGGACGGAATTTCCGACAATAAGCTCCCATCGAACATTTTCCGTCCAAAAATACGACCATGTGTACGGGGCATTACACTTTGACAATTGTAACACTGTACCCAAAAGAAATTTTTATCTTTTTTTTTTTATTATTTATTTTTTTATACATAGAGCTTTTCCACATTTTGTCATGTTACAACCAAAAACGTAAATGTATTTTATGTGATGGACCAACAGAATGTGGCGCATAATTGTGAAGTGGACGAAAAATGATAAATGGTTTTCAACATTTCTAAAAAAATAAATATATGAAAAGTATGACGTGCATTTGTATTCAGTCCCCTTTACTCTGATACCCCTAACTAAAATCTAGTGGAACCAATTGCCTTCATAAGTCACCTAATTAGTAAACAGAGTTCACCTGTGTGCAATTTAATCTCAGTATAAATACAGCTGTTCTTTGAATCCCTCAGGGGTTTGTTTGAGAACCTTTAAAAAAGCAGGGTTAGGTTATAAAAACGGAGCACTGTTCAATCCATCATCGGAAAATGGAAAGAGTATGGCACAACTGCAAACCTACCAAGACATGGCCGTCCACCTAAACTGACAGGCTGGGCAAGGAGAGCATTCATCAGAGAAGAGCCAAGAGGCCCATGGTAACTCTGGTGGAGCTGCAGAGATCCACAGCTCAGGTGGGAGAATCTGTCCACAGGACAACTATTAGTTATGCTCTCCACAAATGGGTGGCAAGAAGAAAGCCATTGTTGAAAGAAATCCATAAGAAGCCCTGTTTGTAGTTTGTGAGAAGCCATGTGGAGGACACAGCAAACATATGGAAGAAGGAGCTCTGGTCAGATGAGACCAAAATTGAACTCTATGGCCTTAAAGAAAAACGCTATGTGTGACGGAAAACTAACACTGCACATCACCCTGAACACACCATCCCCACCCTGAAACATGGTGGTGGCAGAATCATGTGGTGGGGATGCTTTTCTTCAGCAGGGACAGGGAAGCTGGTCAGAGTTGATGTGACAATGGATGGAGCCAAATACAGGACAATCCTAGAAGAAAACCTGTTCTTACTTGTACTTACACGCACTGTACGTTTTTAGGGCCCCTTTTGGCCCGAGCAGTTATGATGCATTACGTTAACGCACATGTGAATGGCCCGCCAATAGACCACAATAGACCTAAAGTTTGACTAGCGCCATTTTTGCCAGCACAGTGCTCTACATAGCATGGCAGTGTTACTTTTGGTTGCGGTGTGTTTCAACTTAGGCCATTCGGGTTCGAGTCATCCTTTGTCTTCATCCTTGCCCTAGGGCAGTGATGGCGAACCCCCAGATGTTTTGGAACTACATTTCCCATGATGCTCATGCACTCTGTAGTTGACCATCATGGGAAATGTAGTTCCAAAACATCTGGGGTGCCAAGGTACGCCATCACTACCCTAGGGCAGTGATGGTGAACCTTGGCACCCCAGATGTTTTGGAACTCCATTTCCCATGATGCTCATGCACTCTGCAGTGTAGTGGAGCATCATGGGAAATATAGTTCCAAAACATCTGGGGTGAGGACTGTGAGGAAGATGATCAGCCAGGTGTGGCTAGTGGCAGCAAGGTGGGCTAGCATTTGTCTGCAAGCAAGTGGAGCTGGGATCAGTGGCTACAGCAGCAGATGCAGGAGGAGGAACGTCATGCTGTTTGCTCTCTGCACTACTTCGTCCTGCCTGTGATGGGCCTTTGCTGAGCCAACAACAAAACTGTTGGCTCCTTCAAGAGAGCGCAGCAGGTGCTTTGCTGAGAAAACCAAGTTTGTGCAGGCGGAGGGAAAAGAGGACCTTTTTGTACCCTTTTTTTTTTTTTTTGTTCAGTGTTATGGACGTTTTTGAAGTTGGGCATCCCATAGTTCCATATCCCATCCAAGTTGTCAACCCCTAAAAACATCAAAAACAAGCCAACGACTGATTTCTGCATTGGAGTGCATGAAGGGAATGCTGTGTGCCTGGCCGTGTAGCAGTGGGGAATCTTAACTTCGTAGCTCCTTATGTGGGTTGTGCTAGAAACGCAAACCAGCGTAGGAGGTGGTGCGAAGGAGCCCTTTTTCTGGAATCCATGACACCACACCAGCAGCCTTTTCATACACTTGTCCATATTGCACATCTTTTTTTTTTTTTCCCAAAAAATATGAATTTGTGGTATCCATTTCTTAGTGCTGCAGCTTAACATCTAATTATATTCTTCCGTTTGTGATTACAGGAGCTCTGTGTACTTCTCTTGCGCTGCCTCCATCCAGTAGATGTCACCTCGGAGGTTAAGCACCAGCTGGATCAAATCCTTAACGTTGCTTTGATTCATTGCTATTTTTAATAGGCATTGTAATGTCTTTATTCCCATTTTAATTATTTCCAACCCCAATTTCCCTTTGAAATGGAAGGTTTCAATTTTCAAAAGCTGTCGTAGGCAATTTTCTTTTGCACTCTTCATTTACCAAATGGAGATCATATTACTGTAAGCCGTCCATGTTTAGACAGTAAGCAAGATGGCTGCTGCTTGCTTCTTCCTTTTTTTTTTTTTTTTTTTAAGCGAGGAGCTGTGAAAGGGGATTCATGAATGTTTGGTGTGAGTGGGGTCAACTTGAAACTGAGAGCTTTTCATATACAAAGCCAGGTACATAAACTGCTTGACATTTCTTCACCAGGCCGTTTTGTCACGTATGCCTGTTTCACACGGACTTCACATTGTATAAGAGCAGTGTGTGAACAGCGAGCTTTTACAAAACATATGCAGAGCTTTCAGCAAGCTTTGAAGTATCATTCAACCCCAGTTTTGTAAATGCTGAACGCATTCTAATGGGAGTGATGATTGCCACTTTAAACAAGCTGCTAGCAGGCTTTAGCACTTCATGAAGCTTGTTGAAAGTTTGCTAGCAGCTTGTTTAACCAATTGCCTACTGGGCACTTTCACCCCCTTCCGGCCCAGGCCAATTTTCAGCTTTCAGTGCTGTTGCACTTTGAATGACAACTGAGCGGCCATGCAACACTGTGTCTCAAAAAAAAATAATTGTTTTGGGTAGATAGAACTTTCTTTAGGTGGTATTTAATCACTGGGTTTTTTATTTTTTACTTAACAAATGAAAAAAGACCGACCACTTTGTAAAAATTGGGCGCTGATGAGGCCGCACTGATGGGCGTTGATGAGGCCGCACTGATGGGCGTTGATGAGGCTTCACTGATGGGCGTTAATGAGGCCTCACTGATGGGCGTTGATGCGGCCGCACTGATGGGCGTTGATGCGGCCGCACTGATGGGCGTTGATGCGGCCGCACTGATGGGCGCTGATGCGGCCGCACTGATGGGCGTTGATGCGGCCGCACTGATGGGCGTTGATGCGGCCGCACTGATGGGCGTTGATGCGGCCGCACAGATGGGCGCTGATGCGGCCGCACAGATGGGCGTTGATGAGGCCGCACTGATGGGCGCTGATGCGGCCGCACTGATGGGCGCTGATGCGGCCGCACTGATGGGCGCTGATGCGGCCGCACTGTTGGGCGCTGATGAGGCCGCACTGTTGGGCGCTGATGAGGCCGCACTGTTGGGCGCTGATGAGGCCGCACTGTTGGGCGCTGATGAGGCCGCACTGGTAATCAGCTGCAGGGGGCACATGGAAAACGCGATCAATAGACGCCCTCCCTAGAGTCAATAGGCGCTCTCCTGAAAATGTGCAACTGCGCTGTAGCCGTCATTCGGCTATAGCGAGTTTGGGAAGTGGTTAAAGTGGAAGTAAACCCTCCTGTCGTTTTCAGCCAAGGAAGCTGCCATCTTGGCCTCTGTTTAATTTTCAACTGCCATGATGCTGCACATGTGATCAGTTATGACACCAGCCATTGGATGGTTTAGTTGAGAGCACAACCAATGTGGAAGTTAGATTCCCCTCATGTAATACTGTTGTATTAAACTGTTCAATATGAGTTTACTTCTGCTTTAAAGTGGCAATCAACACTCCCATTAGGATCTGTGTTCACCATTTACAAACTTGTAGGCAAGTGGCCTACTGGATGTTTAGTTGTCTTGGCTGCCCAGGTATGGGGGATGGGGGAGGGGTGTGTGTTCATTTGTCTTTTTATGGGATCCATGCTCCCTCCCATGTGTTTTAAAGGGAAGAGGCCCGGAACCCAGGGGCTCGGGACTTAAGTGGTCCAACTCAGGACGCCGATCCATCGGGACACCCAAAGGACATGGACTTCTCTGTTCAAGTCTTTCCAAGAATGGACTATCTTGCATGCTATACATGTTCTATTGAACTTTCTGTAAAGTTTCTTCAGCTGCTTTGAGCCTGGTCTGGAGTTATTCAAGGGGTGCATGTAGGGTCTTAGCCCTATTCCTAAAGAACTTGGGTCCGTAAACGCACTATGGGATATGTGTAACACCACTACAGTTAACGCGCAAAGGCAAGGGGGTAGTTACCATGGGTGACCCCAAGGAAGAACAGCTACAGCAACCAGTCGTTTGGCATAGTACCTGGTTAAGTGATGGGTCCTCCTGTAGAGAGGGGGTCAGTGCTCTGACTCCTTCCCTAGCTGTCCATCTTCTCTGCTCACTGGGGGCAGACTAGAATTACAGAGACTCAAGGCCTGCTCACTAGCTTTGGGAAGGAGGGAGTTAAGAAGCATGCATGTGACCCGCTATGTGCTCAGAGGGACCCCATTCTGTTACTGGGAGGGAGGTAGCAGATACGCTGGACTGGTGGAGTGGGCGATGGCGCTCCGCATGTCCCCCCAGTTGTATCTCATACATCAGTACAAGTGTGTAATGTTCATCTTGAGTTGGCACAAGGGTGCCAACTTTATTGATATACAAAAAATGAAAAATATGTTGTGTATATATATATTTTCCATTTTTTGTATATCAATAAAGTTGCCACTCTTGTGCCCCTTTTTATATATTCTACTTCCTATTACTCCCCTCTGCAATTTAACCACTTCAACACCGGTGTATTGTAATCTGACGCCCGCAGATGGGATCTCCCATCCTGGGTGGGCGTCATATGACGTCCTCTCATTCCCGGCCGTCTAGGGGGCGCGGCATCGCTCTGGACTCGCGATGTCTGCCGGGCACCCGCGATTGCCCGGGAACACAGCAGGACCGTGGATCTGTGTATGTAAACACACAGATCCACGTCCTGTCGGAGGAGAGGAGACCGATGGTGTGTTCCCAGTACAGAGGAACACCGATCGGTGTTCCTCCCCTTGTGAGTCCCCTCCCCCTACAGTTAGAATCACTCCCATGGAACTTAATTAAACCCTGCAGCGCCCCCTGGTGTTAACCCCTTCTCTGCCAGTCACATTTACACAGTAATCAGTGAAATTTTATAGCACCGATCGCTGTGTAAATGTGAATGGTCCCAAAAATGTGTCAAAAGTGTCCGATGTGTCCGCCATAATGTCGCAGTCATGAAAAAAATCGCAGATCGCCGCCATTACTGGTAAAAAAAAAAATGCCATAAATCTATCCCCTATTTTGTAGAATCTATAACTTTTGCACAAACCAAGCAATATACGCTTATTGCGATTTTTTTTTTTTTTTTTTTTTTTTTTTAAATATGTAGAAGAATACGTATCGGTCTAAACTGAGGAAAAAATTAGTTGTTTTTGCTATAATAAATATCCCATTTAAAAAAAAAAAAAAAAAAGTAAAAAATATTGTTTTTTTTTCTAAATTGTCGCTCTTCTTTTGTTTATAGCGCAAAAAATAACCGCAGAGATGGTCAAATACCACCAAAAGAAAGCTCTATTTGTGGGAAAAAAAAGACTTTTGCTTGGATGCAATGACGCACGACCGCGCAATTGTCAGTTAAAGCGGCGCAGTGCCAAATCACTAAAAGTGCTCTGGTAAGGAAGGGGGTAAAATCCTCTGGGGCTGAAGTGGTTAAAGTCCAAGGAGGCGTTCCCTAAATGCACTTTGTTACATGTTCTTATTATGACATAATGTAGGATATTGGCAGGCTATCACACCATTCAATTCCCATATTTTCTCTTTCTCTAATGCCAGAATGTGAGTGAATGATTTCCCGCGTTCTCTGCCTTTGCTTTCATCAGGTGCATTATTCTTAGCTGAGGACTACATATTCCCTCCCCTCTGCTAAGAAGAAAAGGAGAAGGTGCAATTGTGTAGTCCTATGCTTCATGTGTCTTTTAATATTGATTGGACCCCGGGCAAACAAGTTCCTGGGCCCCCACCCCAAGGCAATTCCGCCCCCACCCCCCGTCATTACACAGGACTCCCTCCCCCATACTACTCAAATCACTACATAGGACCCCCATTCCCCATACTACCCCCATAATTACAGTTCCCCCCTCCCACATCATTACACAGGACACCCTTCCCCCATACTATGCCCATCACTACACAGGCCCCCTCCCCCATAATACTACCCCCCCATTATTGGCCAGGGTCCATCCCCCATAATCCCCCCCATCATTACACAGTCCCCCTCTCCTGTTGAGGGTGGAGAGGGGGTTATTGTTTAGGGTGGAGAGGGGGGTTATTATTGCAGGTAGAGAAGCTGAGAGGGGGGTGGTTATTGAGGGTGGAGAAGCGGAGAGAGGGGGTTATTATTGAGGGTGGGGTTATTATTGAGGGTGGAGAAGCGGAGAGGGGGGTTATTGAAGGTGGAGGGGGGTTATTGAAGGTGGAGGGGGGCTATTTTTTAGGGTGGAGAAGCGGAGAGAGGGGTTATTATTGAGGGTGGAGAAGCGGAGAGGGGGGTTATTATTGAGGGTGGAGAAGCGGATAGGAGGGTTATTATCGAGAGTGGGGTTATTATTGAGGGTGGATAAGTGGAGTGGGGGGTTATTGGAGGTGGAGTGGGGGGTTATTGGAGGTGGAGTGGGGGGTTATTGTTTAGGGTGGAGAAGCGGAGAGGGGGGTTATTGTTTAGGGTTGAGAAGCGGAGAGGGGGGGTTATTGTTTAGGGTGGAGAAGCGGAGAGGGGGTTATTGTTTAGGGTGGAGAAGCGGAGAGGGGGGTTATTGAGGGGGGTTATTATTGAGGGTGGAGAGGGGGGTTAATATTGAGGGTGGAGAAGTGGAGAGGGGGTTTTTGAGGGTGGAGAGGGGGGTTATTATTGAGGGTGGAGAAGCGGAGAGGGGGGTTATTTATTGAGGGGGGGTTATTTTATTAACGGTGGAGAAGCGGAGAGGGGGGTTATTTATTGAGGGTGGAGAAGCCGAGAGGGGAGTTATTATTGAGGGTGGAGAGGTGGAGGGGGGGTTATTGAAGGTGGAGGGGGGGTTATTGTTTAGGGTGGAGAAGCAGAGAGGGGGGTTATTGACGGGGGTTATTATTGAGGGTGGAGAAGCGGAGAGGGGGGTTATTATTGAGGGTGGAGAAGCGGAGAGGGGGGTTATTATTGAGGGTGGAGAAGCGGAGAGTGAGGTTATTATTGAGGGTGGAGAAGCGGAGAGGGGGGTTATTATTGAGGGTGGAGAAGCGGAGAGGGGGCTTATTATTGAGGGTGGAGAAGCGGAGAGGGGGGTTATTATTGAGGGTGGAGAAGCGGAGAGGGGGGTTATTATTGAGGGTGGAGAAGCGGAGAGGGGGGTTATTATTGAGGGTGGAGAAGCGGAGAGGGGGGTTATTATTGAGGGTGGAGAAGCGGAGAGGGGGGTTATTATTGAGGGTGGAGAAGCGGAGAGGGGGGTTATTATTGAGGGTGGAGAAGCGGAGAGGGGGGTTATTATTATTGAGGGTGGAGAAGCGGAGAGGGGGGTTATTATTGAGGGTGGAGAAGCGGAGAGGGGGGTTATTATTGAGGGTGGAGAAGCGGAGAGTGAGGTTATTATTGAGGGTGGAGGAGCGGAGAGGGGGGTTATTATTGAGGGTGGAGGAGCGGAGAGGGGGGTTATTATTGAGGGTGGAGAAGCGGAGAGGGGGGTTATTGAGGGTGGAGATGGGGGTTATTATTGAGGGTGGAGAAGCGGAGAGGGGGTAATAGAGGGGGGTTATTTATTGAGGTTGGAGAAGCGGCGAGGGGGGTTATTATTGAGGGTGGAGAAGCGGCGAGGGGGGTTATTATTGAGGGTGGAGGAGCGGAGAGGGGGGTTATTATTGAGGGTGGAGAAGGGGGTTATTATTGAGGGTGGAGAAGTGGAGAGGAGGGGTTATTATTGAGGGTGGAGAAGGGGGTTATTATTGAGGGTGGAGAAGCAGAGAGGGGGGTTATTATTGAGGGTGGAGAAGCGGAGAGGGGGGTTATTATTGAGGGTGGAGAAGCGGAGAGGGGGGTTATTATTGAGGGTGGAGAAGCGGAGAGGGGGGTTATTGAGGGTGGAGATGGGGGTTATTATTGAGGGTGGAGAAGCGGAGAGGGGGTAATTGAGGGTGGAGAGGGGGGTTATTTATTGAGGTTGGAGAAGCGGAGAGGGGGGTTATTATTGAGGGTGGAGAAGCGGCGAGGGGGGTTATTATTGAGGGTGGAGGAGCGGAGAGGGGAGTTATGATTGAGGGTGGAGAAGCGGAGAGTGAGGTTATTATTGAGGGTGGAGGAGCGGAGAGGGGGGTTATTATTGAGGGTGGAGAAGCGGAGAGGGGGGTTATTGAGGGTGGAGATGGGGGTTATTATTGAGGGTGGAGAAGCGGAGAGGGGGGTTATTATTGAGGGTGGAGAAGTGGAGAGGGGGGTTATTATTATTGAGGGTGGAGAAGCGGAGAGGGGGGTTATTATTGAGGGTGGAGAAGCGGAGAGGGGGGTTATTATTGAGGGTGGAGAAGCGGAGAGGGGGGTTATTATTGAGGGTGGAGAAGCGGAGAGGGGGGTTATTATTGAGGGTGGAGAAGCGGAGAGAGGGGGGTTATTATTGAGGGTGGAGAAGCGGAGAGGGGGGTTATTATTATTGAGGGTGGAGAAGCGGAGAGGGGGGTTATTATTGAGGGTGGAGAAGCGGAGAGGGGGGTTATTATTGAGGGTGGAGAAGCGGAGAGGGGGGTTATTATTGAGGGTGGAGAAGCGGAGAGGGGGGTTATTATTGAGGGTGGAGAAGCGGAGAGGGGGGTTATTATTGAGGGTGGAGAAGCGGAGATGGGGGTTATTATTATTGAGAGTGGAGAAGCGGAGAGGGGGGTTATTATTGAGGCTGGAGAAGCGGAGAGGGGGGTTATTATTGAGGGTGGAGAAGCGGAGAGGGGGGTTATTATTGAGGGTGGAGAAGCGGAGAGGGGGGTTATTATTGAGGGTGGAGAAGCGGAGAGGGTGGTTATTATTGAGGGTGGAGAGGTGGAGGGGGGGTTATTGAAGGTGGAGGGGGGGGTTATTGTTTAGGGTGGAGAAGCAGAGAGAGGGGTTATTGAAGGGGGTTATTATTGAGGGTGGAGAAGGGGGTTATTATTGAGGGTGGAGAAGCGGAGAGTGGGGTTATTATTGAGGGTGGAGAAGCGGAGAGGGTGGTTATTATTGAGGGTGGAGAAGCGGAGAGGTGGGTTATTATTGAGGGTGGAGAAGCAGAGAGGGGGGTTATTATTGAGGGTGGAGAAGCGGAGAGGGGGGTTATTATTGAAGGTGGAGAAGCGGAGAGGGGGGTTATTATTGAGGGTGGAGAAGGGGGTTATTATTGAGGGTGGAGAAGTGGAGAGGAGGGGTTATTATTGAGGGTGGAGAAGGGGGTTATTATTGAGGGTGGAGAAGCGGAGAGGGGGGTTAATATTGAGGGTGGAGAAGCGGAGAGGGGGGTTATTATTGAGGGTGGAGAAGCGGAGAGGGGGGTTATTATTGAGGGTGGAGGAGCGGAGAGGGGAGTTATTATTGAGGGTGGAGAAGCGGAGAGTGGAGTTATTATTGAGGGTGGAGAAGCGGAGAGGGGGGTTATTGAGGGTGGAGATGGGGGTTATTATTGAGGGTGGAGAAGCGGAGAGGGGGTTATTGAGGGTGGAGAGGGGGGTTATTTATTGAGGTTGGAGAAGCGGAGAGGGGGGTTATTATTGAGGGTGGAGAAGCGGAGAGGGGGGTTAATATTGAGGGTGGAGAAGCGGAGAGGGGGGTTATTATTGAGGGTGGAGAAGTGGAGAGGGTGGTTATTATTGAGGGTGGAGAAGCGGAGAGGGTGGTTATTATTGAGGGTGGAGAAGCGGAGAGGGGGGTTAATATTAAGGGTGGAGAAGCGGAGAGGGTGGTTATTATTGAGGGTGGAGAAGCGGAGAGGGGGGTTATCATTGAGGGTGGAGAAGCAGAGAGGGGGGTTATTATTGAGGGTGTAGAAGCGGAGAGGGGGGTTATTATTGAGGGTGGAGAAGCGGAGAGGGGGGTTATTATTGAGGGTGGAGAAGTGGAGAGGGTGGTTATTATTGAGGGTGGAGAAGCGGAGAGGGGGGTTATCATTGAGGGTGTAGAAGCGGAGAGGGGGGTTATTATTGAGGGTGTAGAAGCGGAGAGGGGGGTTATTATTGAGGGTGTAGAAGCGGAGAGGGGGGTTATTATTGAGGGTGGAGAAGCGGAGAGGGGGGTTATTATTGAGGGTGGAGGAGCGGAGAGGGGGGTTATTATTGAGGGTGGAGGAGCGGAGAGGGGGGTTATTATTGAGGGTGGAGAAGTGGAGAGGGGGGTTATTATTGAGGGTGGAGGAGCGGAGAGGGGGGTTATTATTGAGGGTGGAGAAGCGGAGAGGGGAGTTATTATTGAGGGTGGAGAAGCGGAGAGGGGGGTTATTATTGAGGGTGGAGGAGCGGTGAGGGGGGTTGTTATTGAGGGTGGAGAAGCGGAGAGGGGGGTTATTATTGAGGGTGGAGGAGCGGAGAGGGGGGTTATTATTGAGGGTGGAGGAGCGGAGAGGGGGGTTATTATTGAGGGTGGAGAAGCGGAGAGGGGGGTTATTGAGGGTGGAGATGGGGGTTATTATTGAGGGTGGAGAACCGGAGAGGGGGGTTATTATTGAGGGTGGAGAAGCGGAGAGGGGGGTTATTTATTGAGGGTGGAGAAGCGGAGAGGGGGGTTATTTATTGAGGGTGGAGAAGCGGAGAGGGGGGTTATTATTGAGGGGGGAGAAGCGGAGAGGGGGGTTATTATTGAGGGTGGAGAAGTGGAGAGGGGGGTTATTGAGGGTGGAGATGGGGGTTATTATTGAGGGTGGAGAAGCGGAGAGGGGGGTTATTATTGAGGGTGGAGAAGCGGAGAGGGGGGTTATTATTGAGGGTGGAGGAGCGGAGAGGGGGGTTATTGAGGGTGGAGATGGGGGTTATTATTGAGGGTGGAGAAGCGGAGAGGGGGGTTATTATTGAGGGTGGAGAAGCGGAGAGGGGGGTTATTTATTGAGGGTGGAGAAGTGGAGAGGGGGGTTATTATTGAGGGTGGAGAAGCGGAGAGGGGGGTTATTATTGAGGGTGGAGAAGCGGAGAGGGGGGTTTTTATTCAGGGTGGAGAAGCGGAGAGGGGGGTTATTGAGGGTGGAGAGGGGGGTTATTTATTGAGGTTGGAGAAGCGGAGAGGGGGGTTATTATTGAGGGTGGAGAAGTGGAGAGTGAGGTTATTATTGAGGGTGGAGAAGCGGAGAGGGGGGTTATTTATTGAGGGTGGAGAAGCGGAGAGGGGGGTTTTTATTGAGGGTGGAGAAGCGGAGAGGGGGGTTATTATTGAGGGTGGAGAAGCGGAGAGGGGGTTATTTATTGAGGGTGGAGAGGGGGGTTATTATTGAGGGTGGAGAAGCGGAGAGGGGGGGTTATTATTGAGGGTGGAGAAGCGGAGAGGGGGGTTATTATTGAGGGTGGAGAAGCGGAGAGGGGGGTTTTTATTCAGGGTGGAGAAGCGGAGAGGGGGGTTATTGAGGGTGGAGAGGGGGGTTATTTATTGAGGTTGGAGAAGCGGAGAGGGGGGTTATTATTGAGGGTGGAGAAGTGGAGAGTGAGGTTATTATTGAGGGTGGAGAAGCGGAGAGGGGGGTTATTTATTGAGGGTGGAGAAGCGGAGAGGGGGGTTTTTATTGAGGGTGGAGAAGCGGAGAGGGGGGTTATTATTGAGGGTGGAGAAGCGGAGAGGGGGTTATTTATTGAGGGTGGAGAGGGGGGTTTTTATTGAGGGTGGAGAAGCGGAGAGGAGGGTTATTATTGAGGGTGGAGAAGAATTTCCCTTGGAAATTAGCTTTGTTAATAGTGAAGAGAACAAATTCTCCTCCATGGGGGCTTTGATTGGGATACTGGAAAATCTCCAAACATTATTAGGAGAAGTAACGTAGATGAGGATGGCTCTTCTGTGGTGCGTTTCCTTCTCTCCATTCCCTCCACCTCTACCGTCCTCCTGTAGCTGAACAGCTGCAACTTTTCCGAGGTGATTTATAGCACCGGATGGTAAATAACCTGCATGGGGACAACTTTTCCATACCAAGAACTCGCATTCAATGGCAATTTACAGAATTACAGGTCAGCCTTAATAAAGGTCGTAGTAATCGAGGGCAGCCTTGGATCCCTTTGGCTGCCATCCTACCATTTCCTCCCCCTCCATTCTCCGGCTTAAAGTTGAAATATACAGAACAGACTGAGCCAGAGGATACAGGAGGGAAAGAGGCGACCGATTCCAGAGTCGCTGTCATCCTCTATTTGTACAAATATAAACTTTTTTTTTTTTTTAATAATTTTTATTAAAATAAACACGTTATACTTGCCTCCTCTGTGTAATGGTTATGCACAGAGCAGCCCTGATCTTCCTCTTCTTGGGTCCCCCGCTGGCACTCCTGGCTCATAGAATGCATTAAAGGGGCTGTAAAGGTAAAAAAAATCATCAGACAGTGCTGCCCCCCCCCCCCCTGTTTTACTTACCTGACCCCTCGAAAGTCCTGCACTCGCCCCCGACATCCTCTTCGCCACTCAGCCTGGCCGTTGATTGGTTACAGTGGATTGATTGAAAGCGGTGCAGCCATTGGCTCGTGCTGCTGTCAATCACATCCAATGATGTGGTGTGCTGGGGGGGCGGGGGCTGAGTGATACAGTGAGCAGCTATGGCCGCCAGCTGTATCACGGGAGCGCGCCCGCAAAGTACTCCTCACCATGCGAGGGAGTTCACATGAACGTGAGAAGTACTTGTGGGGGGAAGCTGAGACAGCCGGCGAGGGACCCCAGAAGACCAGGTTCGGGGCCACTCTGTGCAAAACGGGCTGCACAGTGGAGGTAAGTATAACATGTTTGTTATTTAAAAAAAAAAAAAAAAAAAAAACCTTTACAACCCCTTTAAGTTAAAAAAAATAAATAAAATACTTCTGCCTTTACAACCACTTTAAAGTTGAACTCTAGGCAAATACAAAAGGCACAGATTCATTCAGTTATGTAACCATTAATATATAATGTATTTTTTTTTTTCTTTTTAAACAAGCGGTTCAATTAACCTTATTAACCTCTTGGAATCCACTATACAGCAGAGCAGAAATTAGGAGGGAGAAGCAGCACAAGGAGCCAATCTGGTGTGCTGCAGTGCACAGAGCATGCCAATAGAAGTAGAGAGTGACAGAGAGATAAGCTAATTAGCCAGCTGCTTCTCATTTCAGTGTCCATTCACAGGCTGGTGGCGGGACAAGACCCATATTACTTAAAAGATCAACTCCATGTTTCAGTGAGCTTTTAACTACTTGGCGGCTATAGCGCGGCCGGCTATTTCTGGGAAGCCACCATGTGATGGCCTCCCATGCTCACGCTTCTCGCACACCTGGAAGTGTCCGTGATGGCTGGGTCCTTGGGACCCAGCGCATCAAAGATCAGGGGTAAAGGGCCAATCACAGCGGCCCTTCACCACGTGATCAATCTGTCCAATGATGGAGCAATGACTTGTCAACCGGTGTCATGGTCAGTTCAGCTCGCGCTGCTACGGGGTTCCTCTCTCCTCTGCTCACACGCTGTATCGGTGTGAGGAGAAGAATGGGAAAAACCACAGCAGTGCGATCTGGTACGATCCCATGCGACGATGCCCATACAGTGCCAACAGTGCTCATTAGAGCTCCATCAGTGCCACTACAGTGCCCATCGGTGCTCTACAGTGCCCTATGGTGCCACTACACTGCTCTACAGTGCCCTATGGTGCCACTACACTGCTCTACAGTGCCCTATGGTGCCACTACACTGCTCTACAGTGCCCTATGGTGCCACTACACTGCTCTACAGTGCCCTATGGTGCCACTACACTGCTCTACAGTGCCCTACGGTGCCACTACACTGCTCTACAGTGCCACTACAGTGCTCATCCATGGGTACTTATCGGTGCCATTACAGTACCGTATTAGTGCTCATCAGTGCCCAATAGTGCACATCTGTACCCATTAGTGAGCGCTCATCAGTGCCACCCTATCAGTGGATCCTCGCCAGTGCCGTAACAATGTGTAAAAAAAAAAAATGCGTTTTCATTTTTCTTTCCACATTTTCCAAAAAATGGGTGGAAAAAAATGACATGTTCAAAAGACTCATTATGCCACATAGAATATCCGTTGGGGTGTTTTCTTTCCAAAATTGGGTTATTTTGTAGGGGGTTTCCGTTTTCCTGGTGCTCCGGGGCCTTTAACCACTTGCTTACTGAGCACTTAAACCCCCCTCCTGCCCAGGCCAATTTTCAGCTTTCAGCGCTGATGCACTTTGAATGACAATTGCGCGGCCATACAACACTGTACCCAAATGACATTTTTATCATTTTTTTCCCACAAATAGAGCTTTCTTTTGGTGGTATTTAATTACAGCTGGGAGTTTTATTTTTTGCTAAACAAACAAAAAAAGATGCAAAATAAAAAAAAATAAAAAAATCATGTTTAATAGTTTGTTATAAAATTTTGCAAACAGGTTATTTTTTTCCTTCATTGAAGTGCGCTGATGAGGCGGCACTGGTGGGCACTGATAGGCTGCACTGGTGGGCACTGATAGGCTGCACTGGTGGGCACTGATAGGCTGCACTGGTGGGCACTGATAGGCTGCACTGGTGGGCACTGATAGGCTGCACTGGTGGGCACTGATGGGCAAAGATGGGCACAGATAAGATAGCACGGATGGGTGGCCCTAAGGGGCACTGATAGGTACCACTGATAGATGGGACTGATGGGCACTGATAGGTGGCTCTGATAGGTGGCACTGCTGGGCACTAATGGGCGGCACTGATGGGCACTGGTAGATGACACTGATGGGCACGGATATGTGGCACTAGGGTGCAGCACCGGCACTGTGGGCACTGATGGGTGGCACTGATGGGGGGGCACTTTTTAATCACTGAGGTGGCACTGGCAGGGGGCAGGTGGGCACTGATAAGCTGGTGATCGGCTCTTTTTTTTTTCTCCTCGCGCTGTCAGCGTGAGGAGGAAAAATAGCCGATTACCGGCTCCGTTGTATTACATGATCAGCTGTCATTGGCTGACAGCTGATAACGTGGTAAGGGGTCGGGATCGACCCCTTGCTCCGATCCGTGATCAGGTGAGTCTCATAGACTCGCTGATCACAGAGCGCGCCGCTCGTGCACGGGACGACGTCAATAGACGTAGTCCCGGAAAAGGAGGCCCGCGCCGTAGCCGTCATTTGGCTATAGCGCGGATCTCTAGTGGTTAAAGGTGTAATAGGTTGTCATGGGTAATTTATGTCCCTAGAACACCTGACGATTCTCCCTCCATGTTGGTCCTCTCTATGTGGCCAGGCTGTGAAAAAAGTCTCGCACATGTGGTATCGCCATACTCAGGAGGGGTAGCGGAATGTATGTTGGGGTGTAGTTGCAAGTATGCATATGCCAATTGAGAGAAATAACCTGTTAATATGACAATTTTTTGGGGGAGAAAAAAATATTTTGGAAAAAATTACAACTTCAAAAAACTCGCCATCCTAAATACCTTGGACTGTCGATTTAGAAAAAGGTGTAATTTGTACTGTCCTGGCATTTCAGGGCCTCAAGAAATGATAGGCCGTCAGTACATCAGATTTGATCAATTTTCAATGATTGGCGCCATAGCTTGTAGACCTTATAACCTTCACAAAGACCAAATAATATATACAGATTTGGGTTATTTTTTACCAAAGAAATGTAGCGGTATAAATTTTGGTCAAGAAAAATTACTAATTTGCAAAATTTTATAACGGAAATGAAGAAAATGCATTTTTTTTTTTTTACAAGATTTTCAGTCTTTTTTATTTAGAACACAAAAAACCCAGTGGGGATTAAATACCACTAAAAGAAAGCTTTATTTCTGTGGAAAAAAGGACAAAAATGTCATATGGGTACAGTGCTGCATGACTGAGTGATTGTCATTCAAAATGTGAGAGTGCTGAAAATTGGCCTGGTTAGGAAGGGGGGTAATGCCCAATTGTTTTCTTGGACCAAGCTGGTCCAAATGAACTATTTCCTTCACTAACACATGTCGCCTTTAGCTATATACAGTATGCAGCACTGTGTTCTGCCAGCGGGATGGGGACATCCTGTCCAGCTCCCACAACAAAATCAGGTCAGGCTTGGTGCTGCTCAGCCATTCACAGGAGGCTTTGTATTTTCTGAATGACTAAAAGGCTTACTCTGATTGTCTGAGATCGGAAAGTAGGTCACGTTCTCTGCCCCAGCCAATTCATTCAGAAAATACAAAGCTTCCTGTGAATGGAGCATTAAGCCCGACTCAATTTTCTTTTTCCCTCATCCAGCTGCCAAACACAGTGCTGCATATTGTATGTAAAGGCAACTGCACAGATCAAGGAAGTATAACCTGTATGTTATTTTATTTTTTAAACGAGACTTTACAATCACTTTAATTTTTTTTTCCCTAAAAAGGAGACCTGTACCAAGAGAAATCCAAGAGCTGCCACCGTTGAACTCCTCCAGAAAATGCTGCTGTCCTGGCCGTTTCACTTTGTTTTTACATAGGTAAGTGATCTCTTCTGATTTGCACTGTACCTTGGGAAGACTTGTTTTCAATAAAAGTGTTTTTTTTCCTGCCTCTAAACCCAAATTACCTCTAAACCATAAATGCTTTTTAATTCATATTTACAGGGCTTTTTTTTCAGGGGGAACTTGGTGGAACTCAGTTCCACCACCTCTGGCCTCAGACCCTTGGGGGGGGGGGGGGGCGGGGCCTGCTCACCACAATCACTTGTAAACACAGAAGTCCGGTGTCTGTGTTTAAGTGACAGCTCTGAACTCTGCACTCTATATGTAATTGCATCCTGGTATTTGGTGCCCCTTTAAGACCCTTCTACTGTTTGTGAAATTTGACTGACCACACCCAGTGGGTGGAGGGGTTTTGGGGGGTCGTGGTTGAGTTCCAGCACCAGGGCCGGATTAACATAGGGGCTCTTGGAGCTGCAGCTCCAGGCCCCCATCATATTATAGGCCCAAACACATACAATTAGTCAATCATCACGGCCCGCCCGTCGGCCGCCGGCCGCTATATATGTTGACATTGGCTGGCAGCTGGATTATTTATAGGCCCACATATATCTATGATAATCAGTCAGCTCAATTGTAATTGCGGCGATATATTAAGGAGACAGCTGACGTTGCATACAGTGCGGCTGATACCAGTGCGCCGCCGAGGCTGAGCGTGCTCTGCTGTTCGCATCCTGTAGGCGGAGCTTGACGTCCCGGCCGGCGTGACGTCATCCGGAGGCCTTCCCCGGCGTCCTGAGAGGCTTGACTGCAAAAGGACTGGAGAGTGCTGTGTGCGGGCGGGACTGCGAGCAAGGAGAAGGAGGCTTCTGCACAGCACAACAAGTAAGCCATGGGCGCTGGGCTGGCCCACTGGGGAAGTCAATGGCAGACTCAGGCAGATAGGTTCTATTTATGTCATTGTACTGGCTGAAGTGGTTAACTTACATTTGGAGGGGGGGGGGGTGGCTGTATAAGTGCAACTCATCACATCAGTGACTGTGCAGGCAGTCCATCAGTGCCCATTTAGTGCATCTCGTCAGTGCCACCTATCAGAACCAGTGCCCTCTATCAGTGCCAGTGCTGTCTATCAGGACCAGTGCCCTCTATCAGTGCCACCTACCAGTGCAGCTCATCAGTGCCATCCAATCAATGCCAGTGCCACCTATCAGTGCTGCCCATCAATGCAGCTAACCAGTGCCATACAATCAATGCTAGTGCCACTTATCAGTGTAGCTCATCAGTGCCACCTATCATTGCCCATTAGTGCAGCTCATCATCAGTGTCAGTGCCACCTATCAGTGCTGCCGAACAGTGAAGCTCATCAGCGCCGCCTATCAGTGCCACCTTGTCAGTGCCCATAAGTCCTGCCTGTTAGTGCAGCTCATCAGTGCCACCTATCATTGACCATCAGTGCTGCCTGTCAGTTCCGCCTATCAGAGCCCTATCAGTGCTGCCCATCAGTGCCCATTAGTGCATTTAATTAGTGCCCACGAGTGCTGCCCATTAGTGCAGCTCATCAATGCCACCTATCATTGTCCATCAGTGCTGCCTATCACTGCAGATTATCAGTGCCACCTCTTAGTGTCAGTGCCACCCATCAGTGCTGCCTATAAGTGCCCATCAGTGCCGCATAATAGTGCTACCTCACCAGTGCCACCTTATCAGTGCCCATAAGTGCTGTCTGTCAGTGCCGCCTATCAGAGCCCATTAGTGCAGCTCATCAGTGCCACCTATCATTGACCATCAGTGCTGCCTGTCAGTGCCGCCTATCAGAGCCCTATTAGTGCATTTCATAAGTGCCCATCAATGCCCATTAGTACAGTTCATCAGTGCCATTGACCATCAGTGCTGCCTGTCAGTGCCCTATCAGTGCTGCCCATTAGTGCATTTAATAAGTATACATGATTGCTGCCCATCAGTGCCACCTATCATTGACCATCAGTGCTGCCTATCACTGCAGATCATCAGTGCCACCTATCAGTGTCAGTGCCACCCATCAGTGCTGCCTATAAGTGCCCATCAGTGCTGCATAATAGTGCTACGTCACCAGTGCCACCTTATCAGTGCCCATAAGTGCTGTCTGTCAGTGCCGCCTATCAGAGCCCATTAGTGCAGCCCATCAATGCCACCTATCATTGACCATCACTGCTGCCTGTCAGTGCCACCTATCAGAGCCCTATCAGTGCTGCCCATCCGTGCCACCTATCATTGACCATCAGTGCTGCCTATCAGTGCAGATCATCAGTGCCACCTATGAGTGTCAGTGCCACCCATCAGTGCTGCATAATAGTGAGTTTCTAGCTTTTTTTTTTTTTTTTCTTTTATAATTATTTTTTAGTCAATTGAAAGCTACCAGATAAAAACACATGCCTTTCAGACCCTCCCATTGAAGTCTACTGGGGCAAAAACAGTCGACTCTGATCGAGAAGAAGCTCATCTACTTTTGTGAGCTGCTGCCTTCAAGTGGTACTACACTCAGATGTGAATGGGCACCCTTCAGTATAATGGCAATACTAGTGTTGAGCGTTAAAACTCTTTTGGTGGAGCTTCAAATAGCTTAGGTATTAACGGGGCCTTACACCCCTTTCACACCAGGGCGTTTTGCAGGCGCTATAGCGTTAGAAATAGCGCCTGCAATCCGCCCTAAAGAAGCTGCACCATTGTCTGTAGTGTGAAAGCCCCGAGGGCTTTCACACTACAGCGGTGCGCTGGCAGGACGTCAGGGAAAAGTCCTGCCAGCAGCTTCTTTACCAGCAGTGTTTACCGCTCCTCCACCGCTGCTCCCCATTGAAATCATTTGGGCAGCGCTGTAATACCACTGGCAAAATGCTGCTATTGCAGTGTATTGCCGGCGGTTTTAACCCTTTCTCGCTAGTGGGGGGGTAAATGCGCCCTGCTAGCGGCCAAAATGCGACACAAAAAATCCAGCGGTAAAACACCAATAAAAATATCGGCGTTTTACCGCCCACGCTATGGGCGGTGTGGTGTGAAAGCGGTCTTAAAGTGATTGTAAACCTCAGATATGAAATATGAACAAAGCATATCCCTCTATAGTGTGTACATATGTAAATTAAGAGCACTAAGGCCGCGTACACACGGGCGGACTGTTCGCCCAACTTTGTCCGCTGAACAGTGTTTGGGCGGACAGTCCGCTCATGTGTGGGCTTTCAGCGGACAGTTTCAGCGGACAGTTTGACGAACAAGGTTTTTCGGAAATTCCGTAAAACTGTCCGCTGAAACCTTGTTTGAGCGAACAGTCCGCCCGTGTGTAGGCTTGTTCGTCAAACTAAGTTCCGCGCATGCTCAGAAAGGATTTACACGCCGAAAGTTATAATGCAGTGTATAGGACGTCGTATTTTTCGTCCCGTCGTACGTGCCGTTCACGTCATCGCGCACGGTTTCAGCAAACTGTTCGTTCGTCGTGTGTGGGCATGTCCGTCCATGCTAATTTTGAGCGGACTGTTTGCCGAAACTGTTTGACGGACAAAGTTGGGCGAACAGTCCCCGCGTGTGTACGCGGCCTAAGTTTAATTTCTGCCCTCTGCTTTATTCCTCTGCTGTCAACATAATTCACTTCTGTCACCATTTTTTTCTTGGTGTCAGGAAAACTTGTCAGAAGTGATTCATGTTGACAGCAGAGGAATAAAGCAGCGGGCATAAATGACACTTAGCGCTCTTAATTTACAATAAAATTGACAAAAATGTCATATGAGTACAGTGTGTCATGAACGCGCAATTGTCATTCAAAGTGTGACAGCGCTGAAAGCTGAAAATTGGCCTGGGCAGGAAGGGGGGGGGGTGAAAGTGCCCATAGGAAAGTGGTTAAAGGATAAGTTCACCTTTGGGAACAGGTAACATGTTCCCACTTCCCACTGCAACATCTCCCCTATCCACTGGATCTAGTGACAGTAAGAGGAGAATCTTCTCCCTCAACTCGCTGTCACTATTTAAAAAAAAATACATTGTGGAAATAAATAGTGGAAATAATTGGATATGAGGGAATGTTAATCTATGATGCTGGGGGTTATTATTGCTGCTACTGACACCAATGATGTGGGTTGTTTCTGTGTAAACTGCCACTGACGTCACACTGGGGGTTATTATTGCTGCTACTGATATGAATGCTTTTGGTTGTTCTGTAAATTGGCACTGATGTTTTCGGTTATTATTATGGAAATTGCTAGTTAGGATGGGGGTTATTATTTCCTAAACTGGCACCGATGCTGGATGGATATAATTGCAGAAACTGGTACTAATGCGTGGGTTATTGTGTAGACTGGCACTGATGCTGACGGTCCATCATTAATTCTAGGTGATGTGTTTATGGCAACCATATGAACTGTGCAGGGTAAAATAAAGTATTTTTCAGTAACAACCCATGCAATCCATAAATGCAAAGAAACCAAAACAAATCGGTTCAGAAATGAAGTTCTATGTAGCAAAATGTAAGGACATGGGAGAAAAAGTATTAAATCAGAAATATGTTTAATACTTGGTACAAAATCCTTTGTTGACAACGAAAGCTTCAAGACGCAGGCTCCTGTGTGGAGAAACTAGTCGCATGTGTTGCTCAGATCTTCAAACCTTGAAGGTTCTGTGGACCTCTTTTATGAACTCAGATCTTTAGTTCTTTCCATACATTTTCTATTGGATTCAAGTCAGGCGATTGGCTGGGCCATTCTCACAGCTTTATTTTCTTTCTTTGAAACCAATAGAGTGTTTCCTTGGCTTTGTGTTTGGGATCATTGTCTTGCTGAAATGTCCACCCTCGTTTCATCTTCATCATCCTGGTAGATAGCAGCAGATTTTTATCAAGAATGTCTTTGTAAATTTTTTCCATTTATCCTTCCATCAATGATATGAAGTTTGCCAGTACCTTATGCTGAAAAAAAGCCCCGCCAACACCATGATGTTCCCACCTCCAAACCTCACTGTTGGTATGGGGGTGTTTTTAGGGTGAAGTGACCCCCAAACATGATGTGTATTATGGCATCCAAAGAGTTCCATTTTGGTCTCCTCTGACCAGACTATATTCTCCCCGTATTTCACAGGCTTGTCTAAATGTTGTGGAGCAAATGTTAACCGAGCTTCAACATGTTTTTTCTTCAGCAATGGAGCGTGCGTACAGGCCATGGCGAGGAGTGCATTACTTATTGTTTTCTTCAAAACAATTGTACCTGCTAATTCCAGGTCTTTCTGAAGCTCTCCACAAGTGGTCCTTGGCTCTTGGACAAATCTTCTGATAATTCTTTTTACTCGTCTGTCAAAAATCTTGCGAGGAGCACATGGTCATGGCCTGTTTATGGTGAAATGATGTTCTTTCCACTTCCGGATTATGGCCCCAACAGTGGTCACTGGAACATACAGAAGTTTAGAAATCCTTCTATAACCAATGCCATCGGTTTGTTTTGCAACAATAAAGTTGCGAAGGTCCTGAGAGAGCTCTTTGCTTTTACCTATCCTGAGATGTTTCTTGTATGAAACAACTTTTTATAGGCCATCAGTTTCAACTGAACCACCTGATATTAATTTGTACTGACAAGGGGCAGGATTGATTTCCAATTACTGATAGATTTCAGCTGGTGTCTTAGCTTTCCATGCCTTTTTGACCCTCCCTTTCTTCGTGTGTTTAATATTTTTCAATATGTTTTGGCACTTTAAAATATTTAATTTGTTTTAACAAAAAATTGTTTGTATCTTCATTTTATTTATTTCCATAAAAAGGCCCACCGAAATTCTCAGCCCCAGGCCCATGATGCTCTTAATCTGGCCCTGTCCAGCACCTATTGTTTGAGAAAAAAAGCCCTGCATATTTGATATTCTAATCAAAGTCAGAGAAGAACATGGGAGCCTGGCACAGCAGGACAGTTATATGGAGGTGGTGGGGGCAGCATGTGGAGAAATTGATGCCCTCAGTTTCCCCCCTGCAGCTGCTGATTGCCCGCTTCTCCTCCTCCCCCTCCTGCAGACAATCAGCGGCTACATGGAGGAATCAGATTCCTCTACATGTCACTGCTCCCGCCGCCCTCCTATCCAGGCTTACAGGGGGGGCCGCTGGAGCATTGGTTCAGGTCACAATGGCAATCCCTGTACGGTACACTCCTGCACCATACCATACTACACTTCCCCACATGCCACCCATATGAGAGATCTTTTTTTGAGAGCTACTCTTGACCGAGTCCATTTTTGAGAGAGTCGGATGCCTTGTCCCCTGCTGTGTCTGCCACCAGCCCCCAGAATACTGCTGTGTTCTCTAGTAATAGAAGGCCAGTGGTACTGCCCATTCATTTCAATCCCATTCATTTCACCGCTCCTTCACCGCTTCAAAGATGCTGCTTGCAGGAGTGATGTCACGCTGAGACTGCAAGGGAGCCATTTTACAAGCGCTATTTTTAGCCCAAAAGCACCTGAAAAACGCCTCAGCATGAAAGGGGTCTTAAAGTCTTTCAAAAACTTGAGACTGGGGCAGAGGTTCATCTTCCAGCAGGACAACGACCCTAAACATACAGCCAGAGCTACAATTGAATGGTTTAGATCAAAACATATTCATGTGTTAGAATGGCCCAGTCAAAGTCCAGACCTAAATCCAATTGAGAATCTGTAGCAAGACTTGAAAATTTGCTGTTCAGACGCTCTCCATCCTATCTGACAGAACTTGAGCTCTGTCAGCTCAAGAAGAATGGGCAAAAATGTCCCTCTCTAGATGTGCAAAACTGGTAGAGACATCCCCAAAAAGACTTGCAGCTGTAATTACATAGAAAGGAGATTCTACAAAGTATTGACTCCGGGGGGCGCCATACAAATGTACCCCCCACACTTTTCACATATTTATTTGTAAAAAAATTGGAAAACGATTTATCATTTTCCTTCCACTTCACAATTATGTGCCACTTTGTGTTGGCCAATCAGATAAAATCCCAAAGTTTTTGACAAAATGTGGAACATTTCAAAGGGTATGATATTTTTCAAGGCACTGCACATGCAAAAAAAAGTAAGTATTTTTGCATGAACATCCTCTAAGCTCTAGGGGGAAAATTTATTTCAACTTATTAAAATTCCATAGCTTGTAGTACAGTACACAGGCTTGATTTTCATAGACCCTGGGATGTTCTCAAGCAATTAATAAGATTGTGCCACAGTAAGGCAAAGAACTGTGCCAACAGGCCAACTGACCCAACATGGAGAGCTGTTGCAAGAACCTTGCAGCTGAAAGCTGCAGAGAATTGGATCCCCACCTGGTATGAACAGTAGATCAGGTTGCAGCCTTACAAAGCTGGACAACAGAGGCTTGATGTTGTACTGCCCAATAAACTTCTACCAGCCTGAAGTGGGCATGTATTAGTGCATTAGGTGCTTCATCTTTTAGGGTGTAAGCTCTTTAGAGTTGTCTTATCCACCTAGCAATGGTGGCTCTTGAAGCAAGATGTCCCTTGCAAGGATCTGAAGGAAGAGCAAACCAGAAATCTGTCGTCTTGATATGTTTTGTGGAGCAGTCAAGGCAGAATTCAGACTGAAAGAAAGGAGTAGGGATTTATCAGAGCATCCGATTCCAGTTTTGGGGGATCCCTGGTCCTGGTCACAAACGGAGGTAACTTGTTGTTGAACCTGGAGGCCAGTATATCCACATCTGGAGTCCCCCCCCCCCCCCCCATCTCTGACAAAGCTGACTGAAGATGTCTGGATGAAGGTCTGTTCTTCTTGGTCCAGGCAGTGATGACTGGGGTAATCTGCCTACCAAATGTCCATTCCTTGTTGTGAACAGCAGAGCTTGCTGGACAGTGTTTTTCTGTCTGTGAGATAATCGGAATTGCTTCCTTCAAAGTTACCTGACTCCTGGTACCCCCCTGGTTGTTATTGTAGGCCACAGCCATGGCCTGATCGGGTGTCCCTGAAGAACGGTGGGTCCAGTGATGCATTTTTATCACTCTGAGCTTCAAGATGTTGATGGAAAGCTTGACTTCCTTGGGTAATCATGTCCCCTGAACTGTGAGAGAGTGGAACACTTCTCCCCAGCCTGTCAGACTGGAATTTGTTGTTATCCCATTGAATTGCTATGGAAGAAAAGACTTCTCCATTGTGAAGACAATGGAGTGTGTTTGTTCCATGCCAACAAGATGTTGTATTTGAGAGGCCTTGAATGGAATTGGGTGAAAGGAACAACCTTGAATGAGGTCACGAACTCTCATTAAGAATTTCACAGAGGGATGTCTCCTTGACCTTAAGGCCTGAGCATGAGATCTGAGAGAGACTAGTTTGTTTTCTAGAAGAAATACCTTCGCTTGGATTGTGTCTAGAATGAGGCCCAAGTATTTCAGACAGAGGGAAATTTGTATAGCGGATTCTTGAAAGTCGATTACCTAACCGAATGTCTGAAGCATCTGAATAGTCTTGTGGGTCTCTGCAGGTAGGTGGACAAGAGAGTAATCCTTCAAAAGGTCATCTAGATACCCGTGACCTGAATGCCCTGATCTCTTGAGAGTGCAAAAAGGAGTGCAAGCACCTTTTTTTGGATACCCTGGGATCTGAGGATAGGAAAGGACCTTACAGAATCCATATGAAACTCTAGAATTTTAATCTACTTGTTTGGGGGATTTTAGGTCCAGTATAGGGCATCTACCCCCATTGGGATTTGGTACCATGAACAGGTTTGAATAGAATCCTTAGAACCTGTCCTCCAGGGGCACTGGAATGACCACTTTTCTGGGACAAAAGATGGTTTAGGGTGTTCTGCTACTCTGATGGTCTTTGAGCAAATTTTGGTTGATTTGAGAGAAGAATGGGGGTAGATAAGGGGGTAGAATTTGGAATTCTATTTTGTATCCTTTTTTAAATTAACTGAACCCAAAGTCATGGGTTGTCTGTGACAGAGAGAGAGAGAGAGAGAGTCCATTTGTAGCAGATGTCCCCAACTCTTTGGATTGAGAGCGACCCTTTATTGGGTCAAGGACTTTGGGGTAGACTTTGTGGATGTTGTGTTCCAAGTCTTTCTCCAAAAGGAAGGATTGAAGTTTGGCTTGGCAGTTGAAGCCCGGGGTAAAGAATTGAGGAGCTCTTCATTTTGAGGGGCTAGAGGCTTTTGGAAACTTCCGCTGCGAGAGAAGGACTTTTCTTCTTGTGACATCTTTGATGAATTTGACAAGTGCCTTACCAAAAGGACATCCTCCTTTAACTGAGCATATGTGTGAGATGTTTTTTTATTTTTTTATTTTTTTTATAGGCAGCTTCAGCTGTCCATGGGTTTTGCCTTAAGATTCTGCACAAATGGACAGAAATCGGAGCCATTCTGGAAATTTTGTGTCATGATTGTTGGGGCAACAACACAAGAGTAAAGTGGAGGTTAATTACTGTAAGTGTTCTGCCAAATGTTAGTTGTTAATTGCCCTAATCCAGTTAACTGCAATCTGATAAACAAAAATTGCAGCAATAGCTGGGCGCAGAGCTGGGCCTTTAAAAGTGTCTCAAACTTTCTATCAACAGAATCTTTAAAATGAGAAACCTCTTCAATGGGTAGAGTGAGATGTTTAAGACTGAGATGGAAGGGTCAACCACCGAGACAGTCTGCTTTTTTGTGAACTCCTTTTTCACTAGATAGAGTTCAGCAATAACTGCTAAAGGGCTGATATTCTTTTCAGGACTGGCCCAGTCCTCGTAGGCTGCCCATCTCTTTAGACTTATCCAGTCTCTTAGTACCCAAAGGCACATTGTGAGATGGAAGAGAATCAAGTTAGACAATGCTGAGGCTTTTGTGCACAGCAGAAGTGATCATATTTACATTAGCAACGTATTGCATGTAGCCTTAACATCAGGTGTATAGAGGGATGGGGATTAGAAATCTTCTGTGGCCTCTCTTTTCCCCTTCATGTTGGCATCCTCTAGAGGAGGCATTTCACTTTCTGACTCTGGTATAGATGGTGGGGTTGGAGAAGGAGCCTGGTGCTTTTGAGTATTAAAGATGTTAACTCTCTGAGAAATGATAAGGTTGCAGAAAAGTCTGCCGGGTAGGCAGCTTGTTGCGTGCCTGAGATACAGCTAGAATTGGATGCAGAGACTGATGTTAAGAGGGTCCTGCTTTGTCTACCCGAGCAGTTTGTTTGTTCTGCAGGCCTTGAATGTTTGCCTGAGGTTTTTCCACGGTTCCTTTGCGCCTAGTTTCTGCCATTGCTATCAAACAGCGTATTCCCCTGTGGGGTACTCGTGAAGTGTTGTGCGGAGATGGGAAAAAGCCTGTCTGTGAAGGAGTACACATCAACCCAGGTGTTTACTGTCCCATAGCGAAGTCCTTGGGGCAAAAGGACAGGAGGAAGTACCTTTTACCACACTATGTAGGATATATATATATATATATATATATATATATATATATATATATATATATATATATATATATATATATATATATATATATATATATATATATATTTGTAAACCAAGTAATAGAAGTACTATAACTCGAACTTGCTGTGGGCTACATTAACAGTCCAATAAACTGGGTGACTCTGTCTTGCCTGTTCATGCTCCTAGTTTCTATACAGCAAGGGTGGGCAATTCATTTTTCCAAGGGGCCACATGAGAAACTGGGTCTGTTGTGGAGAACCAAACCTAATTCTGCTCAATAATAATTTTGGACCAGGGAAGGTCCGTAAGTATGTAAACATATAAAGAAACAAACACATGGCGCTAGGAACAATAGGTCTTCAGACAGGTAGTAAAAATGGGCAGCTGAGCCATGGGTTTGCCACCCATCCAAACTGTAAAATAACAGCTGGATAGGGGATGTTCACAAGCGGCCATAGCATTTTTTTACTCTGGGTGCAGACTTTGACAAGCGGCACAGCTTGTCGAACTTACCCATTGAGTTCAATGGGGCTGTGCCACAACTTTTGCATTACAGGGTTAAATCAGGCTGTGAGGCGGCAATATAACACCTGCCTGTCAAATGTTCTCTGGAAAGCCCTGTGACTGGAAGGAGAGCCTGAGGTCAGTACAGCAGGAATTTCTGCAGAACCTGACCTAAATGGAAGAACAGCCACACATCTCTCAGGGTTTGTAGTGTGCAGGCACTAACACAGGAAAAACTTGGCTGGATAGAAAAGAGGTGGCAAAGCATCGGGATATCTTCTGGCAATGCTCTCCCACCAGGACCAAGCTCCTCCCATTGTACCAATCAGCTCCTCAGGCTCTCTCCTTCCATTACTTGTAGCTCTCCACCCGGACATGCGTCAGTGTGCCTCTCTGAGCCTGTCGGCTTCCTCAGCTCAGAAAGGCATGCTGACAGTGGTGGCATCAAGGGCTGGTAAGGCCGGCCAAAAGGCTGTACATGGCTCTGGAGCCACAATTTTCCCAGGTCCACTATATAGGGCCCAGGCTTCACTCATGATGGGCATATCCCCAAGGGGGTTTACAGGGTTGGGGTTCCATAGGAATGGACCATGGCCCTGAAACCTGTGTAGCACCCTTTGGCTAAATACAAATGATGCACCAAATGCCAAGGTGAGTGTCCAAGCAGGACACAGTGTTCAAATCAACATTATAGGCAGTCCCCATGGTGTGGAGTATGGTTACGGCATCCATGGTTTTACTGATTGCACCAGTCTGGATACATTGCTTCCATTGTTGTATTTGAAGACTGTGAAGTGTTTGAAGAATCCAAAGTAGAACAACTAACTAGTTAAGCTAAGAATGAATTCTCTGTAAGGGTTTATCACCTTAGAACACAAGCAAAAAAAATTGGAGGACTAACGGAGAGTGTTGTTGGGTTATAGGGGGATGCTCAGGGAGCTTTGCCAGTGTCCAATCACCTGAAAATACCAGCCTATAATCCATGTTCTCTCGTAGTGTACCTTTGGGCTCTGACCATATCTCGTAGTGTACCTTTGGGCTCTGACCATATCTCGTAGCGTACCTGTGGGCTCTGACCATCTCTCATAGCGTACCTGTGGGCTCTTTCCATCTTTCGTAGCGTACCTGTGGGCTCTGACCATCTCTCATAGCGTACCTATGGGCTCTGACCATCTCTCGTAGCGTACCTGTGGGCTCTGACCATCTCTCGTAGCGTACCTGTGGGCTCTGGCCATATCTCGTAGCGTACCTGTGGGCTCTGGCCATATCTCGTAGCGTACCTGTGGGCTCTGACTATCTATCGTAGCGTACCTGTGGGCTCTGGCCATATCTCGTAGCGTACCTGTGGGCTCTGTCCATCTCTCATAGCGTACCTGTGGGCTCTGACCATCTCTCGTAGCGTACCTGTGGGCTCTGTCCATCTCTCATAGCGTACCTGTGGGCTCTGACCATCTCTCATAGCGTACCTATGGGCTCTGACCATCTCTCGTAGCGTACCTGTGGGTGCAGACCATATCTCGTAGCGTACCTGTGGGCTCTGACCATCTCTCATAGCGTACCTATGGGCTCTGACCATCTCTCGTAGCATACCTGTGGGCTCTGGCCATATCTCGTAGCGTACCTGTGGGCTCTGGCCATCTCTCATAGCGTACCTATGGGCTCTGTCCATCTCTCGTAGCGTACCTGTGGGTGCAGACCATATCTCGTAGCGTACCTGTGGGCTCTGACCATCTCTCATAGCGTACCTATGGGCTCTGACCATCTCTCGTAGCATACCTGTGGGCTCTGGCCATATCTCGTAGCGTACCTGTGGGCTCTGACCATCTCTCATAGCGTACCTATGGGCTCTGACCATCTCTCGTAGCGTACCTGTGGGCTCTGGCCATATCTCATAGCGTACCTGTGGGCTCTGGCCATATCTCGTAGCGTACCTGTGGGCTCTGACTATCTATCGTAGCGTACCTGTGGGCTCTGGCCATATCTCGTAGCGTACCTGTGGGCTCTGTCCATCTCTCATAGCGTACCTATGGGCTCTGACCATCTCTCGTAGCGTACCTGTGGGTGCAGACCATATCTCGTAGCATACCTGTGGGCTCTGACCATCTCTCATAGCGTACCTATGGGCTCTGACCATCTCTCGTAGCGTATCTGTGGGCTCTGGCCATATCTCGTAGCGTACCTGTGGGCTCTGTCCATCTCTCATAGCGTACCTATGGGCTCTGACCATCTCTCGTAGCGTACCTGTGGGTGCAGACCATATCTCGTAGCGTACCTGTGGGCTCTGACCATCTCTCATAGCGTACCTATGGGCTCTGACCATCTCTCGTAGCATACCTGTGGGCTCTGGCCATATCTCGTAGCGTACCTGTGGGCTCTGGCCATATCTCGTAGCGTACCTGTGGGCTCTGACTATCTATCGTAGCGTACCTGTGGGCTCTGGCCATATCTCGTAGCGTACCTGTGGGCTCTGTCCATCTCTCATAGCGTACCTATGGGCTCTGACCATATCTCGTAGCGTACCTGTGGGCTCTGACCATCTCTCGTAGCGTACCTGTGGGCTCTGACTATCTATCGTAGCGTACCTGTGGGCTCTGACCATCTCTCGTAGCGTACCTGTGGGCTCTGACTATCTATCGTAGCGTACCTGTGGGCTCTGACCATCTCTCGTAGCGTACCTGTGGGCCCTGACCATATCTTGTAGCGTACCTGTGGGCCCTGACCATATCTTGTAGCGTACCTGTGGGCCCTGACCATATCTTGTAGCATGCCAGTAGATTCTGACCAATTCCTTTGCATGACCCCACACACTGACTACTATATGTAGTATTACATTCACTTATTATGTGCAGCCTTTTGGTGATCTCAGGACACCACACTTGATACCCTCTTAAACAAGCAAGTTGACCACCATATGAAGAGAAAAACAATCCCTAGGAGCTTTGTATATTTGTATGATACCCAGTTTGAAGCTTTGATTTCATTTCTTAAATTACAAAGATGAAGTACCTGAAGACCATAATTTTATCACCCCAATAATTTCAGGCTGACCGCAGTTTCTATTACCAGGCAGGAGGTCCACTGGTCATGGGAAAAGATCTGCTTTTGGGCATTTAGTTCTAATAAGATTTAGCCACTTAGCTTGACCTACAACTGCTTCGGTATCCTTGGCCAATAATGCGAATGGTGAGGCAGTTCAATAACAGGTTCATTTTCCTACCATGATTTACCTATATACCCCTCTTTGTCATGAATGCATACTTGTATTCCTTTAGTATATAATCAGTACTGGCCTCATTTGAAAAGCCACTGTATTTCCCATAATCAGCATTTTTACAACTTGTATTCAGCTTAAAGGACAATGAATTACACCTATTATAAGAGAAATAAGTAGTGCTGGCCTACTTCTGAAAATGCTTGTTGCCTAATTGTTATGCTAACTCTCCAAGTTGGGGCCAATACAGTGGGGCTGATTTACTAAAACTGAAGAGTGTAAAATGTGTTGCAACTTCTATTTTTTAGTTTAAAGCAATACTAAAAACACACACACACTGTTTAATTTACATTCTCCCTTCTATTTCTGTATGGAGATGACAGCACTGTAATTATTAGAAGAAAAAAAAACATCTAACATTCTAATATCCAGCTGTCACATGACCCGGCTCTCTCCCAGCCTGTCTGCAGGGAAACATAAGCAGGAGGAGCTTATAGTCCTCTGCTGCTACTAACATGTTCAGAATAAAACATCCTTTGGGATACAGGGTAAAAATAAATATCAATAAACTGTTTTAAATTGTAATACAAATACACACTATATCACCAAAAGTATTTGCCTGCTTTTACACATGCAAACTTTAATGGCATCCCAGTCTTAGTCCATAGGGTTCAATATTGAGGTGGCCTGCACTTTGCAGCTATAACAGCTTCAACTCTTCTGGGAAGGCCGTCCACAAGGTTTAGGAGTGTGTCTATGGGAATGTTTGACCATTCTTCCAGAAGAGCATTTGTGAGGTCCAGCACTGATGTGGGCGAAAAGGGCTGACTCGACAGTCTCCGCTCTAATTCATCCCAAAGGTGTCCTGTCAGGACAGGACACCTTTGTTATAGCTGCAAAGGGTGGACCAACTCAATATTAAACCCTACAGACTAAGACTAGGATGCCATTAAAGTTCATGTGCGTGTAAAGGCAGGTGTCCCAATACTTTTGGTAATTTAGAGTATATATGAAATCAAATCTTTATTATTTTTTGGCAATGACATGGTGTGGGCAATTTTCTACCAGTCACAGGCTGTGTCACACCCCTCCAGCCTGTGTCTTAGAATAAGAGGGAGATGAAGCCTCCATCAATCTACATGTAATATCCCGCTCCCATTGTGTTTAGCTGGTTAGTGGGTGTGGAGGAGGAGGGGAGTTGGCTGTCATTTAGCACTGTGTATATACGCCCCCATGTGTGACTCTATAGTCACATGGGCTGCTCAGATGTGATAGGGAGGAATTGCTCAGCATAGAAACTCGCTGAAAACTGAGCATGTGCATGTACACTATAAAGTGGTTGTACAACCTGGACAACCACTTTTACCTACAGGTAAGCCTATATTAACCACTTCCATACCGGGTCTATTCTGGCACTTCTCTCCTTCCTGTAAAAATCATAATTTCCTTTGCTAGAAAATTACTCAGAACCCCCAAACATTATATGTTTTTTTTAGTAGACACCCTAGGGCAGCCTCTCTCAACCTTTTCAACACAGAGGAACCCTTGAAATAGTTCTCCAGCCTCGGGGGAACCCCTGCTAAAAATTAGAAATCTACAACTCATGATACATTAGTGTGATGGTCAGTGGGAAGAATGGCCCTTACACTTGTGGTCATTGGGAAGAATTACCTCCTTACAGAGAGCTAAAAAGATCAATGGTGTCGGTGGGAACTTAACTGAGAGGCAGAAATGGCCCAATGCTGAAGGAACCCCTAGTTGAGAATCACTGCCCTAGGGAATAAAATGGCGGTCATTGCAACTTTTTATCCCGTATAGTATTTGCGCAATCATTTTTCTAATGCCCTTTTTTTGGAAAAAAAAAACGATTTCATGAATTAAAAAATAACAAAACAGTAAAATTAGCTCAATTTTTTGGGGTAATGTGAAAGATGATGTTATGCCAAGTAAATAGATACCTAACGTGTCGCGCTTTAAAATTGCGCACACTCATGGAATGGTGCCAAACTTCAGTACTTAAAAATCTCCATAGGCGACGCTTTATTTTTCACAGGTTACCAGTTTAGATTTACAGAGGAGGTCTAGTGTTAGAATTGTTGCTCTCGCTCTAATGCACATGGCGATACCTCACGTGTGTGGTATGAACGGCGTTTACATATGTGGGCGGGACTTGCGCGTGCGTTTCGCTTCTGAGTGCAAGCTACTGGGGACAGGGGTGTGTTTTAATTTTTTTTTACATTTACTTAATTTTTATTTATTTTTTAGCTTTTTTTTTTTTTTTTTTACATTTTTTTTTTGATCACTTTTATTCCTATTATGAGGAATGTAAACATCCGTTGTAATAGGAATCTATTGTGACAGGTCCTCTTTATGGAGAGATGTGGGGTCAATAAGACCCCACATCTCTCCTCCAGGCTGGAAAGCATGAGATCTGGGGAAAAAAAATTCACCGCTCTCACGCTGACTGTCGCGATCGCGGCTTTGTTTACTTCCCGGAGTGACGTCATAACGTCGCGCCTGGGTCTCAGGCGGTCCTAGAGATGACTGGTGACCATCTGGAAATCTCTATCGTTGTAATCCGGCGCCAGGCGATTCTTTCTCCAGGCCCCCGATGGCACGGGAGAGCCCGGAGAAGCACTGTATGGCGGCGGGAGGGGGGAGGGGGTCGTCCCTTCCCATCACCTATAAGATTGATCAAGCTGGGGAACTGCCGCTATTATCATAGTTACATAGTTAGTAAGGTTGAATAAAGACACACAATTGCCCCTATCTCTGTACATCACACACTCACATTGGTCCCTACCCTCAAGGAGCCCACAATCCAAGGTCCCCATTCATATACTAGGGCCAATTTTGGACAGAAGCCAATTAACCTACCTGCATGTCTTTGGAGTGTGGGAGGAAGCCGGAGTACCTGGAGGAAACCATCGCAGGCACAGGGAGAACATGCAAACTCCAGGCAGGTAGTGTAGTGGTTGGGATTCAAACCAGTAACCCTTTTTACTGCTAGGTGAGAGTGCTAACCACTACACCACTGTGCCGCCCCATAAAATGATCATTCTTATCGTGCACAGATTCGCTGCCTGCAAAGAATGATATCTGAATGAGGCCTGTAGCTGCACCCATCATTCAGATATCCCCTCAGAAAGTCAAGGACGTCATATGACGTAATGTGGTAGGGAAGTGGTAGGGAAATGGTTTTTAAGGCTTTACCTGTAGGTGCTGGAACTATCTCCTAAACCTCCATGGTTTTGGAGATATTTTCAATAATGCCATGTGCCCGTTGTCTACAGCGCATGGGCACTTTAGAAAGGGCACATCGTCTTGTTTCTAATAGGGGTCGTGCCATGACTGGCGGCTCCTGCGTGACTCCGGCCAGTCACAGAGCCGGAGTTGGTGGGCCCCGGAAGGAAGAGGGGTGAAGATGGACGCTCGCTGCTCGTGGAGACAGTGGTGACATCGCGGTCTTCGGTGTCAGGTAAGTGACACATAATGGGCTACTAAGGATGAGCTCCGGTGTGTTCGCACAGCCCACGCGCAGAGCCCGACAGGAAGTCGGCACGGCGCTGCGCTAATCACAGGCATTTCCCGATGTGCAGCTGCAGAGATCAGGAAAGGTCTCTCTGCCTGTGATTAGCGCAGCGCTGCACTGACTCCCTGGCGGGCTCTGCACGTGGCGTGTGCGAACACGCCGGAGCTCATTCCTATGGGCTACTATGCGATGCATACAGTAGAAGCCCATTATGCTTTACCTTTTGCAGGGAAATAAAGAGGAAGTAAAATCCACCAGGGTTTACTTCCTCTTTAAGCTTCTGTAATGCCAGGTTTCCTTTTTACATTTCATGTATGCCCAACTGTAGAAAGTCTGCATTTCCCATATGAAAAGCAACCAGCTTCTGCTTTTTGTACGGTTAGGATGCAGGAAGGAAAACAATGAATCATCAGAACTTTTGTGTGCCTATATACTGTGTGTATATATATATATAGAGAATCAAGTTCACCTGATCTGACCTTTTACAGTCCACTAAGAAAATGACTGGATGTCTGTATGCATCCTCCATGCCAGCGAGACATACTATACACTCCGGCTGAGCCTGCTTGGCAGGAAATGCCTGAGATAAGCCAGTCCAAGGAATGTTACTGTATAGGTTGGAGTCTCTTTAGGCACAGACACGTTTATGGAAAGGATTTTAGAAGGTGGATCATCCTTGTGGGGTTGCAAAGTAAAACTAAGAGAGACGCTTCCTGTGTGAAATATTTTCAGCGTGGGAAATGTACTGTTGTGGGTTGTAGTGATGCTTCAGAAGCAACCTGCCAGGACAGAACCAGAGGATCAGCGGTTTCCGAGCTAATCGCAGACTAATGATATGATAATGGGACTTTACATATGACCGCATTATTACATCGTAAAAAGCTTTATTACAAAAATGTATTTCACAATAGTTAACTGCTTCAGCTCCAGGAGGTTCCTCCCCCCTTCATGACCAGGCCATTTTTTGCGATACGGCACTCCATAATTTTAACTGACAATTGTGCGGTTGTGCGACGCTGTACCCGAATAAAATTGATGTCCCTTTTTTCCCCACAAATAGAGATTTTTTTGGTGGTATTTGATCACCTCTGCAGTTTTTATTTTTTGCGCCATAAACAAAAAAGACCAACAATTAAAAAAAATGAAATAAAATCAAATATATATCTATCTATCAATATATATAAATATATATAATGAGAGATGTGTGTGTGTGTGTATATATGTGTGTATATATATATATATATATATATCTCTAACAATTTTTTTACTTTTATATGAAACCTATCCAATAAAAAAATATATAATTTCTTCATCAATATAGCCCAATATCTATTTTGATGCATATTTTTGGTAAAAAAAAAAAAAAAATCCCAATAAGGATCATAGACCAGTGGCTTTGATCTCCCACATCATGAAGACCTTGGAGAGACTTGTTTTTATATCAGTTACGACCCACGGTTAGTAAATGTCCTTTGCAGTTTGCATAGCAGCCAAGACTGGGGGTCGAGGATGCTATAATTTTCATGGTATATCGCATGTATGCACACCTGGATAAGTCGGAAAGCACTGTGAGGGTCATGTTTTTTTATTTATTTTTATTTCTCTAGTGCTTTTGGTACTATCAGGCTGGATATTTTGGGCAAGAAGCTAGCCAGCAATACAGGTTGATGTTTCTCTTGCATCATGGATTGTAGACTACCTGACAGGAAGACCGCAGTATTTGCGTTTTTGCAAGACCAGCAATATTGGGATTCCACTGTTCACTCTCTCTCTCCCTTTTTCTTTACTGTCTACACCAGGGGTCTCCAAACTGTGGCCCGAGGGCCAGATGTGGATTTTGTGTTGTTTTTATAGTATGTTGTTATTGTGTTGGTTGTTATTTGGGGTGGTGTTAGAGAAAATGGTGTATTATTTGTATTTCGTAGTTTGCCTGTTATTTTAATCGGTGTTATTTACTCTATGTTGTATTTTAATTGTATGGATGTTTTATTTGTAGTGTAGTTTTAATTGAGTTATTTGGTGTTAATGGCTGTTATTGATAATTTTGTTGTGTTTTTGCATCTTGTTCAGTTTGTTGTGATCTTGTGTTGCCTTTTTACTTCCTCTTTATTTCCCTGCAAAGGTAAAGCATAATGGGCTACTAGGCATTGCATAGTAGCCCATTATGTGTCACTTACCTGACGCTGAAGGGCGAGCTGTCGCCGTTGTCCCCAGGAGCTGGGAGCTTCCATCTTCGTCCCCTCTTCCTTCCGTGGCCGCGAACTCCGGCTCCGTAACTGGCCGGAGTCCGTGACATCACTCCCGCCATCCACAGCATGACCCCTATTGGAAACGGCACGATGTGCCCTTTTCTAAAGGTCATCGCTGCTCGTCATTTTAGTAAATATCTTCTAAACCGTGCGGGTTTAGGAGATATTTCCAGCACCTACAGGTAAGCCTTAACATAGGCTTACCTGTAGGTAAAAGTGGTTGTACAACCACTTTAAGTGTGTGGTCTGTGTCGTAACAATTTCCCTTTGGGATTTATAAAGTATTCTGTACCTGTTGATTGGTTTGTGCAAAAGTTATAGCGTTTACAAACTATGAGATTTATAATTTAATGGATATTTGTTTTTGTTTTTTACTACTAATGGCGGTGACTTAGCAACTTATAGTGGGACATTGCAGTGGACAAATCTGACACTGGGGACCAGTGACACCAATACAGTGATCAGTACTAAAAGAAAGTGTCCACTGTCACTGTAAAAATGACATTGGTTGGGAAGGGGTGATCACTGGCAATCAAAGGGTTAAATGTGTTCCTAGGGGGTTCTTGCTAACTCTGGGGGAGGTGCTTTAACTGTGGGAAGACATAGATCCGTGTTCCTGCTTAGCAGAGACGCACAGGATCTCTGTCTTTCCTACTAACAGAATGACGATCTGCCTTGTTTACAGAGGCCGTTCTGCCTCTTTCAGGAATGGTCGACGGGTCCCGGCGGACATTGGGTCCAGTGGACTCACTGATTGGCTCCCGCTCCAATCACAGCAGAAGTGGGTGGCTGGCGGTGTGCGCCGCAAAGTGCAGAATCACGTACCTGTATGTGATTCTGCAGCCAATAAACTCCCCAACATGTTATCCTATGTGTCCATGCTCACATAAGATGTTATCAGCAGTTTTTCGCAGGAAAAAAAAAAACCCAAGACGAATGGGTTTTGGGAGGAGTTTTTCAGCTGTAAAACAGCTCTGACTCTGAAAAAAGCTAAAAACTGTTTAAAAACGCCCAAAAAAAAAACCACGGCTATTCTGCGTTTCTCAGCGTTTTTGAGCCATACGCTTTTACGGGAGTATAGTTTTGCTAAAAATAAAAAGCTAACAAATGCTACAGCTAAAATAAAAAAAAAACCTAAAAAGAAAGCTAGTGCAAAAATGCAGCTTTCTACAGCTATGCTACTGTTTTTTTTTTTTTTTTGTTTTTTTTTATAACGTCCAGTGTGTGAGGCCTAAAACATGTCTTATAAGACCCCAACCAGCTTTGTCAAGTTTTCTCAAAACGTAGAAATCGGTCAATGTGTGCGTGGGTCCGACCTCGGATGTATTCAAATACATATGAAGTAAAGCTGTGAGAACTAAAAAAAAAAAAATCCTCTAATGCCCTTTATACTACATATTTTAGGGCAAATCTAAAAGAAATTAAGTAAGAAAATTCTATAATGTATGGTCAGCTTAAGGGAGATTTTTTTCCCCCCACCATCCGTGTCCCCATTGTGGAGATTTCCCTTTACTTCCTGTCCCATAGCAAAAACCGGAGAGGAAATCCTTGCAAATTAAGGGATCGCCATGAGGGATCTCCAGGTCACCAGAACTAGGGTCCCCATTGGAAGATTTCCCCTCTATTACTTTTCTGGGGACAACCCAAATTTTTGGGATTTTCTTTTACTTTCAATGACAATGGTAAACAGGACAAATAGAGAAGGTCATTCTCCCTAATGGGGGCACAGACAGTAATAAAAACTGACAGGGGTTATAATCCCTCCAGAACAAATAAAAGGATTTAGTTCAACTTTAATTCTATTATTTTTTTATAATATTAATACACACACATAATGTGCTTTTATTTATTTTTTCCTCTTTTCCTTCCTTGGGAGGATTAGAAAGAGAAGTTTAGCGCTCCAGGTGGTGGACTTGTAATTACACCTTCCTTGTGTGAAGGATGAAGGGTGCCGGCTCAGCACACATGATTGATGAAGGAAAGCGAGATTTGAAGGGCCGCAATCCAATATAAAATGCCTTTTTATAGTAGAAAATCTAATTCCATAAACAGCAGAGGTACAGGTACGAATGCAGCTGACACGTTTTACACCCTTACTGGTGCTTAGTCCTAGGATAGTTTGTCTTAGTGGATTGTCAATGTTTAATTACGCAGTTCATTGTTTGTTTCTTTTATTTGATTATATTCATCATTTTTGTATAGGTTCTCACAGCTTTACTTCATATGTATCTGAATACATCCGAGGTCAAGTGGTCCTGAGAAAGCAGGTGATCCTGTGAAACGCGTTAACCCACGTGTTTTTTTTTTTTTTTGGGCGTTTTGGATATGTCAACTGTGAAAATACAGTTTAAACTATTTGTCTTATAAGACATGTTTTAACTATTGTGAGATACGGTATACCTCGGCTTATGAGAATAATTTGTTCCAGAAGAATGCTTGTAATCCAAAGCACTCATATGTCAAAGTGAGTTTCTCCATAGAAGTCAATGGGAACTAACATAATAAGTTCCACAATGACTTCTATTGTATGCAGTACAGCATGTGGCCAGAGGTGGGGGGGGGGGCGGAAGACGCTGTTTCCCGAGTGCATTCGAGCAACTCCGAGTGTCCCTGGCGCCCCCCGCACCTCTGGACAAATGCGGTACTGCACACCGCAGAGGCTTGAATCCTGCTTGTTTTGCAAGCCAACATTCGCAAACCGAGTCAGGATTTAAAAAAGAGAATAGCTCATATTGTGAAACGCTCGTTAACCGTGTTACTCGCAATCCGAGGTATTACTGTAATACATTTATGTAATTAAGCTTTTTATGATCTAATAATGTGGTGGACCATTTGAGGCGTATGTAAAGTCCCAATATCATATAGTTCTTCAATATAGGAACATAGAAAAGTGAAGGCAGAAAAAGAGTAGTCCATTATTATTATTTTTTTTGTTACCTTTTTTGTCTATAGATTATAAATCTAGTATCGATCTGTTTGTCCCAAGCATGTTTGAAGCCATTTACCCTAGGTTCACATCGATGCGTTTTGTTTTATTTGATGCGTTTTGCAGAAATACACTACAGTCCATTTAACATGGTTCCCTATGGTACACATTCACATTTTTTTAGCCAGTGTGTTTTTGGAAAGGGTTAGGGACTTTATTTTTTTTTTTTCCTGCAGCAGTTTGTGTGTAATAGATTTTTTTTTTTCTATAACAAACTGTGTATAGCTGGTTGTTAAGGGGTGGGCCGGGAAGCTGGCCACAGCTTCTTTAAAGCAGAGTTCCGATAACATTTTTTTTCTTAAAGTCAGCAGCTACAAATGCTGCAGCTGCTGACTTTTTTAAAATAGGGAACTGTCCAGGGCACCCGCGATGTCCTCACCTGAAGCCAATTCTGTCCCTCGGCTCTCGGGTGGAGGCGCCATCTTCGGTAAGGGAATTGGGAAGTGAAGCCTTGCGGCTTCACAGCCTGGTTCCCTACTGCGCATGTGCGAGTCGCACTGCACGTTCCTCACTGGTTCTTGCTGTGTTCTGGGACCTGTGTGTCTCCCAGAAGACAGCGGGGGGGGGGACAGAGGAGGGGCCAGACATGGCGTAAATTGCTGCGGAGCCTGCGGTGATCTATGCCCGGAAGTGGGGGCAAATACCTGGATTATACAGGTATCTTCTCCCCCTCCCCCCTGAAAGGTGTCAAATGTGCCACGGCGGGGGGGGTAATCGGAAAAGCAGAAGTTCCATTTTTGGGTGGAACTCCGCTTTAACAACTGATTCATCAGCTGTCAGCAGGTTGATTATAAAAACAAGTTGCCTGCAATAAAAAAAATCTGTATAAAACTGGCATGGGCCCCCCCCCCCAATCCATACCTGCTATGGATTTTGTGGGTAACTCCATGCCAAAATTGGGGAGAAAAATGGTGTACCCCACACTCCTTCCCATAAGGGGGGGGGCTGGGATCTGGTGGTCCCCTTGACAAAGGGGGCATCCAGATTCAAATAAACCCCCTGCCCGCATATCCCCAAAACCACCAGCCAGGGTTGTGGGGAAGAGGCCCCAAAGCACCCCCTCCATGTTGAGGGCATGTGGCCTGGTATAGTTTTGGGGGGGGGCGCAATCGCTCGCTCCCTCCCTATCCTTACCTGCTGGGCTGCATGCTCGGATAAGGGTCTGGAATGCATTTTGGGGGGGATCCCGTGCCATTTTTTACTTTGGTGCAGGGTTCTCCAAAATCCATACCAGACCCGAAGGGCCTGGTATGGATTGAGGGGGGGACCCTACATTTATTTTTTTTCTCCAGATATTTTTTTTTTTAAATTGCCAGTAATTTTTATTTACATTCAGCTGTCAGCGGGGAACCCCCCTGACAGGATATCTCATCAGTTAAGGACGCGGCGCTCATTAACAACCAGCTGGTCTCGTTTGGTAAAGAGAAAAAAAAATGCAACCCGCATGCAAACTGCATAGATGTGAATCTCGGGTTACTGTTGACTGTCTCACTACCTTTTATATTATTTATATGAGGGAATGATGCCTCTTTTGGTGAAATATCCATATGGGAGTGAAGTGTTATCCATAATATCTGTAAAATCTGAGGAGGCCAACTGAACGATGACCGTTGCTGGACTTTCGATTGCCGGAGCTCATACAAAGGTTTTCATCTTCTGAGGACATACTGAGTGGGAGGTCAGACAGATGGAAGGGCAGCAAACAATCCCACTAGAGCAGGGGGTCTGCAAACTACGGCCCTCCAGTTGTTCAGGAACTACAATTCCCATCATGCCTAGGAATGTCAGAGTTTTACAAAGCCTCATGGGACGTGTAGTTCCACAGCAGCCGGAGGGGCCGTAGTTTGGAGATCCCTGCGTTGGAGGGTCTCAAAGTACACAAACCCTGCACAGTTACAATTCAAACGTGAATATTCAGTTTCTGCATAAGCCAGGTTTTGGCAGCTTCTCTTTGAAGGACTACCTGTAGTGACTCAAGTCAACTATACCAATTCAGAACGACCCAAATGCAACTTTATGTGCCGCTCAGGCAGTGTACAATTTAATAAGCAAATGGTGCAAATGTACTCACAAGAGTAAATTAAAAATGGGCATATCAGAAATGGGGAAACAGCCGTCCGGGAGGGAGTCCATCCAAGGCAGAACGTTGGTGCAGTGGAGCGGGTTGCGCCGGTGGATGCCGAAGTTTCCCGGTCCTCGATCACACAGAATGCCGGGGGATGATGTCACTTCCGGTGTGTCAGTAAGCAGTTTTTAACTTGCTCTTGTGAGTACATATGTACCATTTGCGTATTAAATTGTATAATTTACTGCACTTAGTATGGCGCCTTGTGCTTCTTTTCCCAGCATTTCCAGAGTACTGCTTCTCATCTCCACTGGGTTGCCTTCAAGTGCCATACTACGGACTTTTAAGGACTTTATACAGTCACCCATTTGCAATCATTTTTTCCATTAGTCACTTGTACTTTTAGGTGTGTAATAGTCAGATAGGTAGATGCAAACGCCAACTTTTTCTTTAGTGTATCTGTTGAAGTGGGGTGTATATGGATCCTTAAGCATCCGCTGCTGGGAGTGCTGTTGCGGGGATGGAGCTCATCCCAGCTCCTGCTATGGCTTTTCTACAAAGGGAAGGATCCCTGTAGCTGCACATCCGTGTAGTCCCTAGGATCAATGTAAGAGTGTCAACCTCAGCCTGGAATCAGGCCACGCCCCCAACGTGTTTCGCGCCACCCCTTGGAGCTTAGTCATGAGGGAACTCTGCAGTGTAGTTGAGCATCATGGGAAATGTACTCCCAAAACATCTGGGGGTGCCAAGGTTCGCCATCATGGCCCTAGGGACTTACACGGATGTGTGGCTACAGGGATCCTTCCCTTTTGGATATACACCAATTCAGACTTCCGTTCCCTAGAAGGTTTTATGTAGGGCTTGTATCTGACACACGGCATAGGTGATTCATATACCAGGACATACAGAGCAAGGTGCTTTTCTGCCAAATTCCATTGGCTGCATTTTATCACATGACCCACAAAGCAGTAACTGAAAGTATGTTAACATAGAAAACACGTCAAGTCAAACAAAGCCTTCCGCGCCAAGACACAAGGGAGGCTTATCTTTGGATTTTATTTAAAGCATCAGATTTCATTCAAAAAAAAGAAATTAAATGTGTGTGCACACGTCGGTGTGTGACCATGTATCTATGCATACATATACACACACATGTATACATACACATACAAATGGTTAACTCTTTTCCACTTTTTTTTTTTTTTTTTCTCTTTTTAACAGAACAGACCTCTGTCTATTGACATGAAACAGAGTCAACAGGTAACACTGGGGTCGGGGTAAGTGTGCAGAATACAAACACCAAACAACAGGGAATAATACACCTTTTTTTTTTACCAGCAAACCCTCTTTCCCCAAATCCCAACATCGGCTTTTGTTGAGAGAATAAGCTCCTCAGGGGCGGGGCATGTGCCTGTAACACACTATGTACAGCACTGCTAAACGCAGGCTATGAAGAGCTGTTTGTCCCATTGGGAAATAAAATAGGTAAATAAAATTAAGTAGCAGTGACAGATCCCTGCTGGTAAGAGCTAATTTTTTTGAAAAATATTATAGTTTAAAAAATTTAAAATAAAAAAAAAAAGAGGGGAAGGGGGGTTTTCTTTTGGTTAAAGAGCTAAGGGTTACTGAGCTTGACAATGTGTTTTGGGTCGGCCACCTTGTGACCGGAAAAACAAATGGCTTGATGAGTAACGTCATATGGACACAAAGAAAAAAGTACAAAGGATCTTATCCATTTCTGAAAACTGTCTTGATTCAATGGCCTCATCTACAAGAAATATAGAAAGTCTGTTCGCAATTCATTAAAGTATATATATTTATATATATATATATTTTTGGAGCTGTGGTTCCCGGATGTGAAAATTATAAAGTACGAATGCCACCCGAAACGTTTCGTCCCTTGGGAGGCAGCTTTTTTTTTTTTCTTTTTTTTTTTATTATCATTTAAAACCCAGTCCTGAATCCTTTTTTTTTATTTCTGACCGGTTAAGTTAGCAATTACTTAAAAAAAAAATTCAGTTACTGAACAGAAAAAAATAAAATAAAATAAATACATATATACACACATATATATTCCTATCCATATATATGTATATATAAAATTCCAAGACCAGAGTCAGAACACGGTGTGAACATTTGACCTGAGAATAACACAATTCCATTGGTTTTTTTTCTTAACAAAGCCTTCGAAGGGGAGAGCAGAGAAGGGCTGTCACCGCCGGGTGACCAAACTCCATAGAAGGGGGGAAAGAAAATGGAGTTGGACCCAGTTCCCTGTGAAAGGGGCCAAATGTGACAGTAGAAGGGGAAAACAGGGCAGAGGGGCAGGTGTAGGAATGAAGAAATTCATACTGGGGAAGGGAAGGGGTCCTTTTTTTGGTTAGAAGCTTTGGAAATTGCAGTATTTTTTTGTTTGTGAAATTGGTTTGTTATTTATGTTTTTTTTCTTTTTATTATTTAAAATTCATATTTATTATTATTTTCATCATCGTCCATCTCCGAAGTCTACAATCGTAAAGAACCCACTCCCACAGCAGTTCGAGAGCCATCCTCATGACAGCTTGGGTTCTCAGGAGCGCCTAGTGGACTTCCCGCTCTGTCAGACTTTTGGCTGAGATCCGAGTCAGACTCCTCAGAGAAAACGTCTGTTGGAAAGGAGGTCGCAACCCCTGAGGTGCTGCACGGACTTGAGGTAACTGTTGAAGATGAGGAGAGCGTGGGGGGAGGCGGAGGTTTTCTGGGCGTACTGTGAGACCAGGACTTGGTGGTGGCGTGGGGAGAAGCAGAGGGGGAAGGGGGTGAGAGGCTGGCTTTGGAGTCAGCAGCAGACTGAGAGGTAGATGCGGTGTCAGGATTGGGGAAGCAGGCGGAGTGAGGTAATAAACTAGGGTGCTCTTTGGCGTTTCTTGCTGTTCTTTTGATTGTTCTGTGTTTGTGCAAGGGTGACTCCAGATGTTGACGCAGTGCATCGCCCCCACACAGCGTGGCCTCACACCCTAAACAGCGGTACGAACCGCTGCAGTCACCAGTGGGGATGCATGTCACCAGCTCTTGCAGATTCACCACAGATTGGCCAAAGAAGCAGAGGGACTTCAGGTGGCTGATAGCCGCCTCCTCGCTGCTGAAGCTCAGCTCACACTTCCGGCAGACCAACTTGTACTGCACCTTTGGGACAATAAAGGGGTCCAAGAGACAATCCGCAACTTGGCTTTCTGCTTCTTGATGTTCTGGAGGCTTGTTGGAGTGCGATACCTCATGGGCCACAGGATTCTGCTTTTCCAGCTTAGGGGAGTCTTTGGCAGGGTCTTTTTCTGAAGGGGAAACAACAGAAGGAGTTGGGGTTCGGCTTGCTTTGGGTTGTTGCTGCTGCAGTCTCTGATGATGGTGATGATGATGGTGTTGCTGCTGCTGTTTTTGCTGCATTTGGAGTTGCCGCTGCTGCTGCTGAAGTGCTTCCTGTAAGCTTTGCTGGTACTGCTGATACTGTTGAAGTAAAGAGCCTTGTGAAAGCCCCATCAAAGCTTGGGAGATAGCAGGGTTGTATGGGAACAGACTTTCCATCCCATACATTGGCTGCAGGTAACCACCTGGTAAGGTTCCAGGGATCTGAGCGCCATAGTAGGGTGAGAACCCAGGGACAAAGTATGGAAGAAATGGGCTGGTAAGCAGGGCAGATGGATCCGATGTCAAAGCTGCTTGTAAAGCCTGGAGCTGCGATGAGTCTACTATATACTCCATGCCCGGCATTGAGCTGGATGTTGAAGCTAGAGTCTCCCCTTTCTCTTTTTTGAGCACGGGTGATGGATCTCCCTTGCCTTTCCCCCTTTCCTTCTCTTTCACCTTCTCACTTTCTTTATCCTTCAGCAACTCTTGGGACTGGGATGCAGGTAATGGGTGAGTCTGTGATGGAATGGTAGGGCTTAGTGATTTGGGAAGTTGTTTATTTGGTTGTCCAGAAGTTGGAAGGCCAGGAGAGGGGACAGTGGTGTTGGGCACTCCCATCACATTGGATTTTGGAGAACTTAAAGCTAAAGAAAAAACACAAAGAGAAGAATTACACAGATGAACTAGTATGAAGAAACAGTTTAAAGAAGTAAAGGTAGTCTAAAAATACAACACACATCCAAACACCAAACATTATTTAGGCTATTAACTTGAAAAGCATGTCATCTGTACCCAACTGACTTCAAACTTTTGGAACAGAGTGGACTTAGGGCCTTTCTACACGGGACTGGCTCCGCTGGAGTCCGCCTACTCATTAGGGAATCTGTTTTACGTAGAGCAGACACACACACACTGCCTGATCTCCTGTATGGGCAGTGCGATGTAAATGAACTACTACCTGTAAGTTTACCTCTGACTGTCATCTGATCCGCCAGACGGATGGGGAAGGGATCCTAATCTGTCTGTTTTGAGCGACTGGATGTCGGTGGGTGCCAACATACACATGTCCATTGACAACCAGGAGACTGGAGGGTCCGATTGGGTCCACTTGAAAAACAGACAGGTGGACCCGATCGGTCCGCTCATGTGAAAGGACACTTGGCAATAAAATACCAACCAAGGAGGTTTCATCTTTAATTTTCTCGGGAAAGTCAATCAAGTCGTTTCTCCACGTTTTCTTTTGCAAATAGCCTCCCATGTTTACAGAAAAATACAGATTTTTTTTTTTTTAGATAGTGAGCCATAAGGCATTAGGCCATCAGATCTTGATAGAAGTGTCATTCCAAGAAGAAAAGTAGTGAAAAATAGAAAAAAAAAATCTTCTTAAGTAGAAGGGGTTCATCCCCTAAGGACACTAGCAAAAATAGAGCCTCATGGAGTTGGCAGGGTTAGATGAATACACTGGTGGGTGGTTTCAGCAAAGCTTTTTGCCAATGTCCAGAATCGATGAACAATGGTTCTTGGGAGGTGGAGATCATGCATGCCTTCCTTTCAAGACAGAAGGAAGGAGTGCAATAGAGTTAACTCGTTGCTTTGCCCTTACCGTCCACAATATGTATATTAATATTATTCACAATTGAATGGTTAAAACTGCTGATATATATATACATTTTTTTTGGGCTGTCTGTGTGGGAAGATTTCCTTTTAGTCCCACTCGTAAGACATCATACAGAACAGTGGACACCAGGGCAAATAGGGTGAATCTTTCCAGCGAGAAGATAAAAAAAAAAAAAAAACAACAGGTTTGAATCATCTCTACTCTATCCAATCGGGGAAAAATGGTTTTAGATGCACTTTGTTGTTCTGGGCATATTGCCCATACGTATTTCCATAATGCTGGTACTCGAGTCAAACTTGCAAATGCACCTGGATAATGTTGTGTGGAATGAGTACTCCATGATTGGCAGTATAAGGATGAAATATTGAGCTGCCTCCAAGATTTGTCTGAATACTTGATGATAATTTTGGATAGGATATGAAAGTGGGTAAAACACCTGGCAGGCTTTTTGTGTGTGTGTGTGTGTGTGTGTGTGTGTGTGTGACATCATGGGACATGGGGTATTACAAAATACGTCAGCTTTGGTCTGATAGAGCTTGCAATCTGTAGAATTAAGCTAGTCTGGATTATTATACCTGAGGGGCCAACCCTGAATAGTGTTTGTGAAGTGCAGAGAATGTAAACTGTGGTGTGATTCACATGGGGTGGGGGTATTGCTATCTAGTGGGGACTGCCCATATCGGATTCCCTACGAGAGTTTTGGTTCATCTATGGAACTATTACACTTTTTTTTTAATTTTATTTACAATAAACTTCCTTGAATCTGTATTCATATAATCCTTAAAAGTGAACCGCTTTACTCTGCCTCCCGCAGGTAGCACATACTGCCTTTCCTTCAATCCCCCACTACTCCATTCAGTCACAAGAAAGGGAAACCATGTGTAAGGGCCAAGTTGCTGTAGTCGAAGCTAACAGTGGCTAAAGCCAGTTTCTGCACCCATGTGTGACAGTGCTTTACCAACTACCTACACTGGTACATGCCCCCAAAAACCTCAAAGTAGCGGTTATTTTCTTCAATTCTAAGTGGCTGAATGGAGGGACAGTGGGCTTGATTTACTACCGTAAAACTGGAGGGTGCAAGATCTGGCGCAGCTCTGCAGAGAAACCAATTGGCTTCCCGGTTTCTTTGTCAAAAGTTAATTGAAGAAGCTGAAGTTGGAAGCTGATTGGTTTCTATGCAGAGCTGCACCAGATTTTGCACTCTCCAGTTTTAGTAAATCAACCCCACTATGTTCAGCTTGGACAGTTTCACTTTTAAGTACCCCCTTTGAGCGGCCTCATGTCTATTCAGGTTACAGCTATTTGCTATATTTGAGGTGACTCCGCTCATTATACTCTTCTTATACTCTTATAATTGACATCATTTGAAGTGAATGTGTCCTTTAAAGTAGACCCTTCCTAATTCTGGAAAATAGAGTTGGGCACTAGCGAGTTGCAGGAAATAATACTGCTGGATTCCCCCAACACTGACTGTGCTAGCAACATTCTTTCCTGCAACCCTTAGTTGCAGGGAATAAAATTGCTCCTTTCCATAGCCGGCTCTAGACTCGCTAGTGCCCAACCCTATTTTCAGAATTAGGGTCTACTTTAAAGGAATCCATCCAGTGGGGCTATTAGTTTCTGATGGGGGGGGAGCACACAATGATTACAGCAATCGGCTACAGCCGTTGGCAACAATCGCGTAAAAAAAAAAAAAGTGATATGCTAGTTGTTGTAGCCAAGTTGACTGATCAATCATTGAGTACAATCAGCCTGCCCCTACATAATTCGAATCTCGGCCGGCCCCTGCTGAACCAGCCAAGATTCGAGCTGTCTATGAATAGCTTAGGAACCAGTAAATAACATCACCGATACTAAACATATCATTACCACGGTCAACACCAACATGTCATTCATTCTTCTTCTCATTTCTGCCAAAAACACAATCTCACCTCAGTCATTCATAAACTCAATAAGAAATGGACTAAAAAAAAAAACCCCAAACATGTAGACTAATTCATCTCCATCTATTAAAGTGATGCAGTGAAAAATATTTATTACCAGACCTTCCTTAAACAGCAAGGATTTCCCAGATAATAAATTCCACATATCATATATATGAATATCTGACTTGCCTTGCATATAATATTCTTATGAGGGTGGTGCTTCCTAAGTAAAATACAGAACTTGCTAGAGTGTGGTGTTCTAAGAATCAAATAGCGTACTCTCTATAAAATGATGAAAACCAAAAACCCCTTTCACACTGAGGTGCTTAAAAACTGCCCATGAAACGTTGGGCTCTTTTGCGGCATTAGCGGTGCGTGTTTTTTTTTTTTTAAAGGTCACATGACTCAAAAGAACGATTTTGTAGCACTTCCCATTATTTCAATGGAGGCTTTTTTAAGCACTCCAAAGATGCTGCTTGCAGGACTTTTTTCACCACCCCAGTGTAAAAGCATCCATTAATATTAATGGGAAGCAGTTTTCAGGAGCCTTTCATGTGCTTTTTTTTTTAGCAAAAACGCTTCTGTATGAAAGGGGTCTAAAGAATTCACCTGATTAGGAGCTAATAATATATATCACTGTGGGTACAAAAGAACACAGAAATTCTACAAAATTCTGCTCAGATCACCACTGGGTAACGGTGGAAGGTCTCTTCTAGGCCAACTCATATGGTGGGAAAATAATTTATTACTCGTGTGTTCTTCATGATCCAATTACTAATGGCACATGTGTTTATGTCAAGCGATTAGTAGTTCTAGCCAGTGCATTCTTTGGGGCTTGGTATGCATTTATAAAATATTATCCAAGAGTTTCACTTATTTGGCAATTTTAATGTCTAATCTCTGAATTAGACATTGATAAGAGCTTTGGCTGGTAAATCAGTTAAATAAATTTACACAATTTTATATTTAAGAAATTACAAAATTTAAAATTCATGTAATATAAATAGGGTTTAAGTGTAGTTGAAGGGCCAACATGTCTCTTTTTTTTTTTTACCCTAACACCAGCACACTTTCACTACCAAGTGCTCTTATCTTGTGCCCACCTGTGTTAGAGGGAGTGAATCCTGGCAAAGTTGGGCTGCTGAGACCTGGTAACAGTACTGGAGGGATGCCTTGGAGAGCTGGGTAGGGTGTTGGAAGATTGAGTGCTTGCAGGGGAGGGTTATCAAATACAGCCTGTTGCTGAGGGGTCAGACCCAAAACCTCATTGGCTTTTTTAATGCGATCCAACTCTTGCTGAGCCATTAACTGACGAACAGTGGCTGGATCAAAGTATTCTTTCTCCTTGTCCAACTGGCTTCCTATAGCGTCCTTAACTTTGGAGATATGTTGCTGGGAGAAGATATGATCCCGCACAGACAGACGCGCGCTGTATTTCACGCCACACAAAGTGCACTCTGTTTTAGGTCCCTCATAATTGGTTTGGTTTATTCCGAAGTGCTTGGCCATGTTTAGTTTAGCCTTCTTTTCCTTGGCCCGGGCATTCTGAAACCAGACCTGTACAACTCTCTTTGGCAGTCCGATATCATTGCCCAAAACTTCACACTCCAGCATGGTGGGTGTTCTGTAATCATTAAAACAGGACTTAAGAAGTTTTAGTTGAAGGTTAGTCATTTGCGTTCTAAAACGCTTTTGACCAGGGCGGTCTCCGCTATCACCTGACTTGCCTGCTGAACCACTTGCACCTGGGCTAGGAGAGCATGGGTCAGCAAGGCTGGAAGTTTCACTATAATCAACAATGCCTTCATTCTCATACTCTTTGCTGTAAAAGCTTGGGGCGGGGCTGACTAAACCAGAAGACATTTGGTCCTCATACTCAGACATTGCCATAATGGCAGACTTTGGCAAGCCTTCACTCGTTATAGATGCAGATTTTGTTTCAGCAAGAATACCTGTGGTGCTGTCATTGTCTGCATTTCCTTCATCTCCTGTTGTTGTATCTGTTAAAGCAGTATTCACAGAGGAGCAGTCATCATTGTCCAACTTAGCTTGATCAAAGCTCAAATTGACAGATGACATCGAGGGGCTTTCAAAGTCTTCGGACCCTTCAACTTTAATAGAAGATGGGCTGAGCAGTGTTCTAGGCGAAAGATCCATAGATTTGCTCAGCGGAGACAAGGAAATGCAGTGCCCGTCACTGCTGCTGTGGGGTAAGTTATGAAAGGAAGTATTGTCAAAAAGATCTCCTTTCAACTGCAAAGTGCCATCACAGTCAACAAGCATTGTAGATAAACTCATGTTATAGCCAGCTCTCTTTGCCTCATGCCAATGGCGAGATCTTATGTGAGCTTCTAATGCCGTTTTTGCCTTAAACAAAGCTCTGCAAAATGGGCAGCGCCTATGAGCTTGGGCTGGACCAACCGCTCGAAACTGTCCCTTTCTTTCCCTTGCCCGAGTATTCTGAAACCAAACTTGAACAACACGCTTCTTTAAACCCACTTCATGGGCAATATGATCAAGCATTTTACGTGTTGGGTTAGAATCCAGCAGATACTTCTGATATAATATTTCCAGCTGTTCTGGCGTAATTGTGGTTCGCAGACGCTTGTCCCTGTGAGGTTCTTCTCCACCAGTCCCACTATCATTTTCCCCTGGGCTTGCGTTTGCCTTTTCCTCAAGCTTCCTCTTCAAGGTGTTCATTGTGGAGGATGGTGCTGAAGGAGAAGTAGCTGAGCCAGTGGGCATTTGAGAAAGTCCTCCAGATAGAAGCTGGCTTGCTAGTAATGGATTACTGGGATCAAATAGCATAAAGGGCATATCCATTGATCTGTCTAAAAACTGAGGATGGATGAACTGGTTTTGAGCACTAAGAAAATGCAACTGTTGGTGTTCCTGCCAATGCTCAAAAGATGGGAAGGCCAGTTTGCATTGATCACACTGATAGGGAATTAGCTGAGGAGGCAAATTTGTTAACTGCTGTGGTGTTGATGAGTGAAGAGGCTTCATAGAGTGGTGTGAAATTTGAGCCGCATTGGGACTTGACTGTGTCAAGGAGCAGTGGGATGGTTGTGTGGATGGAGACGATAGGGATAGATGTTTCTGTGGTGTTGCAGTAACTTTTTGTTCCAATTGGTCCTGTGGTGATGGTTGAGATTGTGTGGTTTGAGGCTGCTGTGGCTCTTGCTTTGGTTGCAGTGGCTGTTCTTGTGTTTGGTTTTGCTGTGTCCTTGGAATTTCATAATGCTTTGGTTTATCATCATTTATAGCCTCTAGCTTGGAACTACACATTATCGCATCTTCCATATCCATCATCTGCTGTGAGAAACCAGCAGCATTTGTGGATGATGTGGCTGCAGTACTATAGGTCTGATAGGGCATAGGGGTGCTACATGAGGAACTTGAAGGTGTCAACATATCAGTGGCATCCATAGAATCTTCATTTTGGCTGTCATCGTGCATATCTTCATCCTCATCTTTGTAACACAGTTTTTTCTGATGCTTGATGAGGTCAAAAATCCTCTGAAAGACCAAACTACATTTTTTGCACTGGTAGTTTAGGTTGCTAGTACGAATATACCGGTCATTTGTCAATTCACGCCTCTCACCTTCCTTGCCGTCTCCTTGATTTTCATAATTTTTTCTTGCTTTCTGCCGTGCATTCTGGAACCAGACAACAATGACACGCGTGGGAAGGTTTAACAGGTTGGAAAGTTGCTCAAATTCATCATCCTTTGGATAAGCATTGGCATCAAAAAAGTCTTGAAGAACACGGAGCTGGTAATCTGTAAACCGTGTCCTGGAAGACCTCTTGCTTCCCCAGTATTCATGCCTTTGAGGTTCTGGTGATGGAGGTCTAGAGTCTACCTTTAATTCTTCTAAACTAGTAATGGGAGGGTTATTAAAATTGTAAGGAGAGTCTTTGTTTCGTTGACGCTCCTTAAAGAGGGTGTTTCTAAACCAGTGCTTGATAACTTTTTGGGGTAATCCAGACTTGTCAGACATTTCTTTGATCTGTTCCTCACTCGGAGAATTGTTGATGTCAAAATACTGTCGTAATACTCTTAGCTGGTCATCAGTGATTCTGGTACGTGGTCTTTTGTTCTGCTGTTGTAGAAGACTGGGATTTAATTGATGCTGATACAACTGGGCCAAGTCTGCAGAAAGAGTTTCTACTGGAGTCAACTGAGATGTCAGCTGTCCTGGCATACTTTGCAATGGCATAGATTGCATCATAAGGGGTGGAAAAATAGGCAGGTCCATTGGCATTGAAAGTTGAGCCAGAGACACAGACGGCTGTGCAGGTGAAATGCTGGGTGGGGTGAGTGGAGGAGCAGTAGTAGGAACTGGTGTGATAGCTGGCTGTGGGGTTGCTGGAGGAAGAGGAGGAGGAGGAGGTGGTGGAGGTGGTGGTGGTGGTGGCGGAGGAGGTGCCTCTGGTGTTTGGGGTCTCAACGGATAAAGCTTTTCGTATTGGTCTCTGTACTGTTTTGCAAACTGCTCAAGTTGCTTAAATGGTAAATAACGTTGGTGGACATGTTCCTGGTGGCTTTTTAAAATAAGGATGTTAGAGAAAAACTTCCCACATGAATTGCATTCCAACTTCTCCAAGGTGCCAGTCTGTTCATTCTTCCCAGTTTTCTTCTGCACTTTCTGCTTGTTTTCATTGAACTGAATAACCAGTTCAAACCCAAAATTCTCAAGCAAGGCTTTGGTAGCATTACCTCGAGCATCTGACGCAATACGGGGTGGAAGCAGATTACAGTCAGAGCTCGAATTGGGTGTGGGTTCTTTCTTATCTTTACACTTTAGGCCATCGGGCACCGATTCATTCACCACTGTAGTCTCATCAGTTCTTTCAGGAAAATCTTTTTCTTTCTTTAGTTCCTTGAGGGTTTCCTTGAAAGATTTGTTCTTTAGTTCTGGAGGTTGCAGGAGAGTGGAATGTGGTTCTGATATACACATTTGGCTTGACTGTTGTTGCAGGAGATGTTGGTGATGAGGGTGTACCTGTTGGGAAAGTTGTAGTGGAGTCTTTAGGTCTTCCAGTAAACCAGGGCTACTTCCCGTGAATGTAAAAGTGCCACTGGTCAAGGGTAAGCTAACCTCTGGGTTGAACTGAAAGTCTGTACTAGGGATGTAAAAGGGAAACAGAAGGTGCTGCTGTTGTTGGAGCTGAAGTAATGTCTCTGTAGTCATAGGAAAGTGGGGAAGCAGTGTGGGATTTAATAGCTGAGATTGCAGAATAGCAGCTTGTTGTTGGAGTTCTTGTTGCAAGTGGGCTTGCACTTGTGCCTGAGCCTGGACCAGTGACTGGGCTTGCTGTTGTTGATGCTGCTGCTGCTGCTGTTGCTGTCGTGAGGCGATCATGTCTGCCAGTTTCTTACGATTCCCTTCTTTATGTTCAGGTGGGCAGGGGGCAGTAGGAGTGGTCAGGTTGCTTGTGCCAGCACTGACTACAGGTTCAGTGGTCATTTGGCTCACAACACTGGAGCTTGTTGCTGTGGTTGTGCAGCTTGATGTGGGGGTGACACTGCAGGTGACGGGGTTGGATGTGGTTGTGGAGGTCGTAGATGGACAAGTACTACTGGAGCTAACGGTAGTGGTGCTGCTGCTGCTGCCACCTGCCGCTTCCAGCTTTGCTGCACGGGCCTTGGTTTGATGTAAAACTGACCTCATGTGAATTTCTAGAGTGGAGCTCTGGCTGTATGCAACATTGCACGTGTTACACTTAAATGGTTTATTATCTGGGCTGCTGGTGGGTTCCGGCTGCCCAGTGGTTGAGTCCTGCAGGGCTCTTTTAAGTTTATGCAGATGTGACACAGAATTGTAATGCACCAGCAGAATGTTCTTCTGCGTGAATGACTCTTTGCATACTGTGCACTTGTAAGGGCGGGAGGGGTCCAAAAACTTTTCCAGGGTAAAATTCGGGCCCTTGCGAAAAGGAAGAGCACGTTTGGGTTCAGAACCAGAGTCTTCTTGTACAGAACCTGAATCGCTTCCGGCGGGACTCTGCTTGTCCTCCAGGTCACTCTCATCCTCCTTGTCATCATCTACCATCATGCTTTGGTCGTCGGACATTGCTGGCTCTCCCATGTTTGTAAGGTCTCCATTCACCAAAAGGCCGCTGTACAGCTGCTGGATATCGGATTCGCTCAACTCCAGGTGGCTGGTCTCTAGATGCTTCTTAAGGGCTTGGAATGTGCGGAAGCTCCTCTGGCAAAGACAGCACATGGTGGCTGCACGGATCACATGATACTGCGAATGGAGCTGAAGCTTCTCGATAGTTTTGAAAGCTAAACTGCACTGATTGCAGCGGTACTTGTAAACATGGCGGTCAGAAACTGGCAATTGGGGACGTTTGTTGTGAATCTCGTTGAAATGTGTTTGTAGAGCAGCCGAGGTTTTAAACACTTGGTTACATCCTTTCTTCCAACACAAGAATCCAGAATCTTCTTTTGTTGAGTTGTCAATGGTGGGCGCTCTCTGTTCTGTAGTCGGCTCCGTCATCTCAGGGACAGCTGCGGTCTTAGACACTGCTTCAGTGGGTTCTACGGGGAGAAAAAAAAATGCACTGTTAGAATACCCCCTTTTCCAATGGCCTTACCAAATGAGAAATTCAATTAAGCAGCAGTGTAAACAGTTGTTTTTTTTTGCCTTTGATTTGCTGTTATATGTCCTCCTTGGGGCCCATTCAGATTTACAGTATGTTGCATTAATTTGCACTGGGTTAAGAAGGTACCTTAAAAGTGAAATTGTGCTACTTCTCTTGAAGCATGATTTCAAAGTAGCAGGTCAGCATGATTTCAGGTGCTACTTGAAAGACATCTGTGCGACTTCATGCACAGGTGATCTATTGAGGTCACACCTGTAATCAGCGAAAGTAGTGCAGGAACTACTTTTACAAATCGGTGCAGCATCGCACTGATTGGAACAGTGCCATTGCTGGCAATAGACTGTGACTTGTCAAATCACTCCAATGTGAACGAGGGCTTAAAGCGGAGTTCCACCCAAAAGTGGAACTTCCACTTATCTGATCCCTCACCCTCCGGTGCCATTTGGGGGGGAGGGGGGGGATGATGGATGAGCTGGTACCTGTTTACTACAGGTACCCCTGTCCTCACTTCCGGGAGACCGGGCCACAACTAATTACGTCAGCAGCTTGGTCCCCCTCCCCTTCTGCAAGTGTGTTTTTTTTTTTATTTAGTTTTTTTTTTATATCTTATACTTGCCTCCTCTGTGTAATGTTTTTTTCACAGAGCAGCCCTGATTCTCTTCTTTCTGGGTCCCACACTGGCACTCCTGGCTCCTCCCCTGTGCCCCTATAGCAAGCAGCTTGGGGTGGATAGCACCCAAGCATGTGCGCTACCGACCCGTGGCCCTGTGTGTCCATTCACACATAGAGCCACAGTTCGGCTCCCTCAGTCTCCTGATTGGCTCACTAGCCCCCGCTGCTGTCAAAAGCCAATCAGGAATGCGAGTCCTTGGGAGAGGCAAGGCTTGCGTGGACATTGCTGTATCGAGAAGGGGCTCAGATAATTATTAGGGGGGTGGATCTGCTGCAGTTTTTTTTTTTTGTGTTTTTTTTTTTTTTCACCTTCAAGCATAGAATGCAGGAAGGTAAAAAAACTTGTGACTTTACAACCACTTTAAGCTTTGGACAATAAAACCTGTAAGCTGCCAAGCACGGCTGCTGCAGATTCTGTGTGCACCAATTTTAGTAAATTTCCCCCTAAATGTCCATTTACTGTGATGGGCAACCTCAATCTTAAATAGTGGGAGGCACTTTGGGACTGGAAATTACACTTTTTTGGATTTGGGGGCCTTCAAAGCACTAATACCTTCTATGCACCCCTACTGTAAATGAAGTATAGGTAAAGAATCTGAAAAAGAGACTACACTTACAGAATAAAGGGGAGCAAAATAATAGCTTTTTAGAGATGCCCTCAAGCAGCATGAGGTCCACAGAAAACCCGAGGAACACAGAATCAGTACTAAGACATGTGCATGCAAAGAGGACCCGTGCCACGCGTGAACCTTTATAAAAGATCTGTTGCCTTACCTGAAGCCTTTTCGTTGGTTTCTGGGGCCGCCGCGGGTTTTTCTCTCTCCGGTGAGCTCACGGGAAGAAACATGCTGCTCGGCATGAGCGTCTCTGGAGAAGTTACCTGCAGATGAGGAAGAAGAGAGGATTTTCAGAAGTGTTCCCCGCCACCATCATCTTATGCCTCACCCTACAGATCGCTGAGAGTGTCCACAGCTGCTCAACAGCCTCCTCATCACTCAGGAGGTGGCCGCCTCTAATTATCACTACACGCTAAAAGAATAATCTTCTAATTAATATATTTTTTTTCTCCCCCTTTTTTCCACAGAATTCTGACTTTGATCACAAAGAGTGTTTTGTCGCAGGCTGTGGGGCAGCCAATTACAGAGATGTGCTGTGAGCCCCCCCCCACCCCCCTTTCCTTCTTAATCTACCCGGCACATATTAACACCCCTAATTAATTCAGACTGCTAAAAAGAGAGAGATGAGTGGCCCATGTTCCTGAGTGAAAGCACAAGTCTGCCAGGACGTTTTCTTTTTTTTTAACCGAGAGACAAAGGGATGAGGGTGTGTGGTGGGGGAACATTGTAGGAAATAAGTCATTTAGATGTGGAAGTTCTGCAAAAGAAGAAGACACAGTTGCTGGGACACACACAAAAGGTGTTACTAATGGGATTGAAAGGCCATAAAACCACATGGAAAAACAACAAAGTGCACTGAAACATGTTTGCATGGGAGGTCTGATCCCGAGGAGACCACGTGAAGGCTGAAAGATTGGAGGTGTGGTGGCAGCACATGGGAATTTTTTTTTTTTTTAAGCCGATTGATCCACACTACTAAAACCAGCTAAAGACAGTTCAGATCTCAGCCGATTCAGCAGGAACCGGGCAAGATTAAAACGAGTGTTGCACCGTTACCAAGTACTCGTGCAAATAGCCCGATGATGTTGTGGTGCGCGGTGAGCCCACCCAAAACTAATGGGGTTCAAATTTCACTGCGAAGAATGAGAATGAGGTGCGTTTACTATCCGAATCACATGCGTACCCCCCCCCAATTCCTGTGTGAACCCAGGCTTGACACTTCAGCCTGGGATCACACAGGAGCGGTGGGGGAAACATTGGATTCAGATAGGAATCGCACTGCATTCCTGTTTTAATTGTGTACGACTTTAGCTTATTCATTTTTGTCTCGGCTTCCAGATTTTAGTTAAATCTTTTCGTCAAAGTTTAAAGTGATAGTACAGTCTTTGTTATTTTTAAACAAAACAATAAAAAAAAAAAGTTCCACTTACCTGCTCTGCAGTTGGTTTTGCACAGAGCAGCCCCGATCCTCCTCTTCTGGGTTCCCTCGCTGGCGCTCTTTGCTCCTCCCCTCCTGCCCCCATAGTAAGCAGCTTGCTATGGGGGGCACCTTAGCCAAGCCGCTGCTGTGTGTGTCCATTCAGAAACTGAGCTGTGGCTTGGCCCTGCCCCCTCTCTCTCCCTCCCTCCTAATTGGCTCACTGATTTTGACAGCAACGGGAGCCAATGAGGGGGGGGGGGTCCCGGACAGCCAAGGCTCTCATGCAACATCGCTGGATTGAGATGGGGAGCAGGTAAGTATTAGGGGGGCTGCTGCACACAGAAGTTTTTTTTTATCTTAATGCATTAAGATAAAAGAAAAAAAAAAGAAACCTTCATGACCACTTTAAATGAATAAGCTGATGTCCAAAGCTGATTGGCTCCCATGTACAGGTGCACCAAATTCTGAGTGCTCCAGTTTTAGTAAATCCCCTCCCTGTGTAGGAAACAACCTGCCTTTTGTTTTATATTTATCTTTATAAAATACATGTTTTTACATTTCATTTTCATAATTTGTTGAATGACTTGAATTTTTTTATTTTTTTTATTCCTCTGCAGCCACTTCCTGTCTACATGCACTCCAGTGATGACCTCATACATTTCTCGTGGAGCGTTCCTGAATGGTGTTTAAATATGACCACATGTAATCTCTATTGGAAGCCTATGCAACAGGGTGACGATTGGAGGACGGAGCGCGGTCCACTCTTCATAAACAAGGACAATCATGGTGGGAGATCCAGGTATTTCAATGCAAGTTGCAGTTTAAAAATGCTGACCTTGAGGTAAATGTTAGCACTTCTATGAGATTCTAATGATCAGGTTTTACGTATACTTGATACTTCATTATCTAAATGTGATCCTCCTACCCCAAGACCCAAAACGATGTTTGGCGGCATTCTGAAAGGCATCTATTGCTGTATTTAATTAATATTACATGTACGTTTCTAACCCGTGTTTTGTGCAATGACATAATCAAACCAGGGGGAAACAAAGGCTTCGTGTCTGATCTTCTTCAGTGCGAGGACATTACAGAAAGAGACAGACACGATCACAAGCATGGATGCACTCTCATTTAAAGGCAAGGGGAGGGAATACGTCTCTGCTAAATCCCCGCAACCCGGCGAGAGCAAAGCTCTGCGCGGAGTCTCCGAGAATTCCAAGCTCCACAAGACAGCTCTATAATTGTTTTCATACACTTTAATTAGAAAAGCTCGCCTGGCCTTGAATAATAAGAGAAAGACTTCTGTACTTGAAAGGTTGAAGTCAATCAAGTGTGAATGACGGCAGACGAGGAGGTGAGCCGGAGACGTTGTCTGCTCTCCACTTTAATCATCTCTCCTGATTGGAATTCTGGCAGGTTTTGAGAGGTCTAATATGTCTGCTACCTTTTCTGTGCCTCGCCTCTTAAAATGCCTCCCGCATCAAATTTCCAGTGATATTACACAACCCGGCAAACAATGGAGCTAATATCCAATCTCCATGCGGGGAGCCGACCCTTAAAGTGCGCTGGGAAAAAAAAAAACACCTGGAAAGCCGACCCTATGACAGGAGATTTGCAAAGAAAAAAAAAAAAAATTTATATGGACAGGAACTCCCACATCCCAAAAGTGCATATTTGTATAATGGACAAAAATGTCACCCCCAAACAGACTACCTCAACTGAAGGTTTTGTATCCTATAGACCAGTGGTCTCCAAACTGCAGCCCTTTGCTTGCCTTTTATCTGGCTCTTGGGGCACTATCCCTCCCACTGGCATTGGTGGGAGGAGTAGCAGCCCAAGCGTAAAAGATGAGCAAAGGGCAGTAGCCAGCCAAGGACCACCGTTTGGAGACCACTTATCTAGACTAAGAAGTCCAAGAATGTGGTTACCTCCAAGGAACCAAGTGGTCACTCCCGCACATCACAGCATCAACATACTTTGCCTGCCAATCGCCCCTTTTTTTTTTTAAATGGGTGTATGGCAGAGACTGTTTACTGGTTTTTATAACATACATGTTTTGAATCGTTTAAAATACTAGTGGTCAAACTCCTTGGTGGTGACCTCCATCTTGGACTTCTCAGAGTCTAGATATTTCATGTAGCTTTGCTAAGTTCTATGGACCGCACACCATTGTGGTGAGTTGGAGGGTTTATGTTTGCAGATTAACCACTTGCTTACTGGGCACTTAAACACCCTTCCTGCCCAGACCAATTTTCAGCTTTCGGTGCTCTCACACTTTGAATGACAATTACTCAGTCATGCAACACTGTACCCAAATGAATTTTGTGTCCTTTTTTCCCCACAAATAGAGCTTTCTTTTGGTGGTATTTGATCACCTCTGGGGTTTTTATTTTTTGCGCTATAAATGAAAAAAGACCGAAAATTTTGAAAAAAAACGCATATTTCTTTGTTTCTGTGACAGAATTATGCAAATTATTAATTTTTCTTCATAAATTTTGGCCACAATTTATACTGCTACATATCTTTGGTAAAAATAACCCAAATTAGTGGATATTATTTGGTCTTTGTGAAAGTTAGAGAGTCTACAAGCTGTGGTGCGAATCGCACAAAATTGATCACATCTGATGTACTGGTGGCCTATCTCGCTTCTTGTGACCCGAACAAGTCAGGAAAGTACAAATACCCCCCAAATGACCCCTTTTTGGAAAGTAGACATTCCAAGGTATTTAGTAAGAGGCATGGTGAGCTTTTTGATGTTGTCATTTTTTTCCCACAATTCTTTGCAAAATGAAGATTTTTCATTTTCTTTATTTTTCTCCACAAAATTGTCATTGTAATAGGTTATTTCTCTCACGTGGCATGTGTATACCACAAATGACACCCCCCAAAAAATTCTGCTACTCCTCCTGAGTATTACAATACCACATGTGTGGGACTTTTTCACAGCCTGGCCACATAGAGAGGCCCAACATGCAGGGAGCGCCATCACGTGTTCTAGAAGCATAAATTACACATCTAACTTGTTGACTACTTATTACACTTTTGAAATACCAGGACAATGACACGTGGCACTGATGACAGATGACACTAATATGTGGCACTGATGACACGTGGCACTAATACGTGGCACTGATGACACGTGGCACTAATACGCGGCACTGATGACACGTGGCACTAATATGTGGCACTGATGACACGTGGCACTAATACGTGGCACTGATGACACGTGGCACTAATACGTGCCACCGGTGACAGATGGCACTAATACGTGGCACCAATGACGCGTGACACTGATGACAGATGGCACTGATAAGTGGCATTGATGACACGTGACACTGACAACAGATGGCACGTGACACTGACAGGTGGCACTGATGACAAATGCCACTGATACGTGGCACTGATGACAGATGGCACTATGTGGCACTAATAACACGTGGCACTGATGACAGATGCCACTTATACGTGGCACTGATGACAGATGGCACTGGGGACAAATGGCACTGACAACAGGTGGCACTGGGGACAGATAGCACTGCGGGCAGGTGGCACTGGGGTGGGGTGGATTGCACTGGGGTGGATGGCACTGGGGCAGGATGGCACTGGGGCGGATGGCACTGGGGCGGATGGCACTGGGGCAGGATGGCACTGGGGCAGGATGGCACTGGGGCGGATGGCACTGGGGCGGATGGCACTGGGGCAGGATGGCACTGGGGCAGGATGGCACTGGGGGGGGCATGGCACTGGGGGGGGGTGGCACTGGGGGGGGGCATGGCACTGGGGGGGGTGGCACTGGGGGAGGATGGCTCTGGGGGAGGATGGCTCTGGGGGAGGATGGCACTTTTTTTTTAACTTTTTTTTTTTTTTTTTTTCTTTTTTACACTGACGGCTGCTGCAGCCGTTCTTCTCTCCCCTCTCACACGCTGTCTGTGTGAGGAGGGAGAGCGGCGCTGAGAGATGATCTCATATGTTTACATATGAGATCATCTCCCATTGGACACGCCGATCACGCTGTAAACGGCCGCTGTGATTGGCCGTTTACAGCGATCTGTGTTTGCCTGTCCCCGGGGGACACGGCAAACACAGAACTTCCGCGATGCGCGCCCGCGGCGGCGCGCATTGCGGAAGTAAACACCAGGCCGTCCAGGGACGGCCAGGCGAGGGAAGCCGCCCGCCCTAAAGCCGTCATTCGGCTATAGGGCGGGCAGGAAGCGGTTAAGTGGAGTATTATATATCTATCATTTTCTTCCCATTTCTCACCTCCCCACTCATTACCAGTAGGTGATTTGTGAAAGAGGCAGGGGGCTCCCTAGCACTGTTTTTCAACTCCAGTCCTCAAGGTGCGCCAACAGGTCATGTTTTCAGGATTTCCCTCAGCTGAAATGCCTGTGGTAATTACTAAGGCAGTGAAACTGATCAAATCACCTGTGCAAAATAATAGAGCCTGAAAACACAACCTGTCGGAGCGCCTTGTGGGCTGGAGTTGAGAAACGCTGATCTAGCATTTAGCTGCAAGGTCTGCTTTAAATATAAGCTTGAAAGTGCTATTTCTTTGATAAGTGCAAAAAGCTACCCGTGGATCCTGCCAGTAATCCAGCACAGTCCTGTGACTTCAGATACTCTTATGCATTCTGCCTAGTTTACTTCTGAGGACTACTAAACACCTTCCACCAATGTTATGGGGAAAAGAAAACATGTTCTTGGGCCATTGTGAATTTCAGTCCTGACTGAGTGCTGATACATTCCCACAATGCACTGCTTTAGTATCTGTCCCCTCTTCTAGCACTGGAGACAAGCCATGATATAGTATAACAAAAGTGTAATATATTGCATCGTACGTACGTGTGTGTGTGGTGATGGTTCTGCCAGTGATACACTTTTTGTCCTAGGGTGACAATGCTGCTCCGCCATAGATATGGTACAGTGATTGATTGTTGTCACTTTAGGAGAGGAAGTGTATCATTGGCAAAATCAGCCGGTGGCTGATTAAAAGAAAAAGAACCAATATCGCCAGTACATCTAAGGACTGGTAACATTTTTGTTTAGATACACTATTGTTTTACTATTATAGCATGGCTTTGTCTCCAATGCTAGAAGAGGAGGATGGGTAAATAGTAAATTCTGTATATTTATTGTATTCTATTTTGTATGTATTGCACACGCTACTAATAATGTTTTCATTACATGTTGCATTCTTTCGAGTCCTGATTAGAATTAGCCTGCTTATGTTACGCCCCTTGTTACCATACAAGTACAATTGTAATACTAATGTGTTACCTACGTAATGTGTATAAAAACTTCCAATTGCATCAAATAAAACCATTATTTGTAAAGATGCAGAGTATCTTTTGTGTCTGTTCCCTACCGCAGTAGTTATTCATTTGGAAACATTAATCAATATGGAGGATAGGAGTTGCCCATCTATAAAGTTTCCAGAACAGCTACCCCAGATTTTGCACTCTCCAGTTTTAGTAAATCAACTGTGGAAATGTGTCAGTGCTCAGGACTGCAATGGAAGGAGGACCCATAGTAAACCATAATAAAAAGCAACATTACACATGACCAGAACCTGACAATGACGTTTAATGGGTGGACAGATTAAAGGAAACATCACACGTAAATGGAGTCTAACTTTAAAGAGAAACCCAAATCACAAACTTAGCTGTAAAGATCCCCATTAGCATGATGTGTCACATATAAGAGAGCCCGACCATATATATATATATATATATATATATAATAAGCTAAAATTACATCAGTGATAATTGGAGTATTTCTCTATAGTGGACGCTGGGTGGAGGGCGATTCTTTTATGTAAAAGCCAAAACACATTTGTGTTAAAAATAAGAAATAAGTGGAGGTGTCAGTAATCAATTTATTAGGTCAGTTTTTTTTAAAGCAACAGAAGTCCAGAGTGTCCAAATAGTTGGCACCCGTTACATAGACATGCAAGACAGAAAGAATAGAAGAAAATATATATATTTTTTTAAATCACATCACGATGAAGAGCAGCAGGAGTGATTTGCCGCTCTGTGTTGTCGGCTGCACTAGGGGGCAGTGTGGTGCACAATCAGCAAATCACACGCCTCTTTTTTTTTGTGCAAGCTTTATTTGAAGTGTACAAAACATACACTTCATTTAATGCAATAAGCAGGTTGCAGTGTAATTCAGCCTGGTGGGCTGCAATAAAATGCAGCATGCTTCAGCGCTAAGCTGCATTGCAGTGTGAATGGGACACATAGGAATCTGTTTTCATGATGTCCCTGCTAGGGTTGCTACCTCCTCCCTTTAAAACCGAACACATTAATTGCACAGGTTCTGTGGCTGATTAAGGTAGTAATTAAACTCACTTGGTGCCTTATCTGCATTTAATTAGCCTCAGAACCTGTGCAATTCATATCTGTTAGGGTTTAAAGGGATGAGGTGGCAACCGTGGTGGACTGCTCAGAGTGTGAATTGTTCCTTAAAGCGGAAGTAGACCCATCCATTTACCAGTTTCAAAAAACTTTAAAACTTGGTAAAACTTTCATTTCCAGCACATGTCAGAAATGTAACACTCTCATTGGTTGTGCTCTCAACCAAACTGTCAAACCAATCCAATGGCTGGTGTCATAACTGATCACATGTGCATCATGGTAATTGTAGATTAAACAGAGGCAAAGATGGCAGCTTCCTTGGCTGAAAACGATAGGGTTTTTTTTACTTACACATTAATGGTTTCATAAACCATTAAACCCTTCATAACTGGTTTACGAAAACCATTAAAGTACAAGTAAAAGCACCTATCGTTACAGTCCTGGCATGCCAGTGTTCTGTCAAAAGAGCCAACTCATCAAAATCTCCAACCAGGTCACATCCAGTGATTTAGATGACTTGGCTGTCTTTACAGAACACTGGCAGTGTATACACTACAGTACACAATATAATGAGTGGAAACTGTTAGTCCACCCGCTAGTAACCAACATCACTGCCACCTTCAAGGCGGTAACAACTATTTTTTTATTTTTTTACGCCTTAGCCAGTGTTCTGTCAAAACAGCCAAGTCATGGTGTACCATGGGGGGCTAATTTACTAAAGGCAAATCCACTTTGCACTACAAGTTCACTTGGAAGCGAAGTTGCTGTAGATCTGAGAGGGACATGCAAGGAAAAGAAAAACGCATTTTTGCTTGTACATGATTGGACGATAAAATCAGCAGACCGCTGAGCTGTGGAGGGGGCAGAGTAGGTTGTCTCTGCGGCTAGTCGAGATGAGTATCAGTCCAGGCACCTGGCGGATCCCGGCTTCCATTGGTGACATCAGCAAGGGTCAGAGAGCGGGTCACGGGAGTGCAAAATGAACTGCACTCCTGTGATCCATAGAAGCTCAACCAAAGGACTGGCTGGACTTCTCCTTTCCCGCAACACATTGATTTACTAAAAGCTGGAGAGTGCAAAATCAGCTTCCAGGTTTTTGTCAAAGCTTTATTGCACAAGCTGAAGCAAAGCAACCGCAAGGCTCAGGTCACACTAGTGCGGGCTGTGCGTTAAAAGTCACGGGAATCCCATTGATCCCTGCAACCACATCGCACTGCTCTTGTGAGATGTACAGGGCTACAATTAATTCTAAATGGCACCACTCATGCATCTCAGCCTGCAATGCCGGTACGGGGGGGCGACCACGTGTTTGCGCCTTTTTGCGTAATTCGCAAACGTGGAATGCAGTAGTGTGAACCGAGCCTTTAGAGTCAGTTCACAGATGCAGTCCAGTGCATTTTCTTTTTTTATGCATCAAAAATGCAAGGAAAGTAGATTACATGGGTTCAAATGGCATAGTTCACACCATTGCAGTCAGTTCCAGTTAAAAAATGGTGCATTTTTTTTTTTTTTTTTTTTTTATGTACAGAATTGTACCGGACAGCAACAAAAACACATTACAGCAAAAACAAAGAAAAAAACCTTGGGTAACCTGCGGGGAAAAAAAAGGCACTGTAATGCATGAAAAATGCGCATGCAGAGTGCATTTTTATGGTGTGAACTGTAAGCAGAAATGCATTTATAACACATAAGAGTGCATTTTTGTGGTGTGAACCGGCTCTTAAAAAGCAGACCATACTCAGAGGGCTCCAATCCACCATATCAATGACCGCTTATGCCACACACACACACGATTCTACCAATTGCCCAATTTATCCAGAATCGTCCGACAATCTCTCGACAAGTATAGCCGTATAAGTGAGAACGCTGCGCCCCCTCTACATGGACGGCGTAAATCATCACGCTTGTCCTGCATACAGCACAGTATGGGGTCCTGCACTACGCAGCTGCCCGGCCAAAATATGTAAATGGCATCATTAAGGAGCACACTGCACTGCTCGCTGCGCCCACTGATCTCTGACATGCGGGTCAGCGATGCAACGTGTCAGCTGCCTCTCCTCTGGCTGCCCATCACACAGGATAATTACATGCTAATTGTGTGAGGAGGCCCAGCTGACAGTGCATGGCCACGTTCTTCAGAGGCTGTTTACACCATGCTGAGGTCTGAGAGGTGGATGCTGGACTTGCAGGCCCTTTCCTCCAACCCGACTACTTCTCTATGCATATCGCAATGAGGGAAAAAAAGGAATAGCATAAAATGAAAAAGGAGGGGGGTGGTAGAGAGAGCATGGAGGAGGGGGGGGGGGGGTGGCGGCGAAGAAAAGCAGCTGACGGTGAGAGGAAAGCTAAGGACACAGACAAAGGAAAGAGGAAGGAGGTCAAGGGGGGAAAAAAAAACCCTCCTGACTGTCAGCGAGGTCCAACATGCAAATCCCGCTTGCAGACAGACTGCATATTTCCATTACAAAGAGTGCAAAGGTTGGAGAGAGAAACTCGTTAGCAATGGGAGGATATTGAGGTCACTTTGAATTTACACCATCTAATTGGCAAACATGAGCCAAGCGCTGCTACTTATAAAGTCCTGGCAATTGTGTGCAAACGGCGGCATAATAAAAAAAAAAAAAAAAAAAAAAAAAAAAAGGACGACGGGGAGATTAAAGGGCGAAAGGCAGGTTTGCACATTAAAGTGCAGTAAAAGACCGGAGGCAAGGCGATCGGGGTTGAGCCGCGGGGCTGGCTGCGACAAGGCATGATGTAGCGCGTTCGGGTTCCTCGGTCACAGGAGGAGTGAAGTGACCGCGCGCCGCGTGTTACCAGAGGACAGGACAGAGTGCAGGATATGGAGCAGAAGCAAAGCCCCCCGGTTGCTGTGGTAACAGACTTGACACTGGGCAGGTTGCAGGGAGCTGTCTGAGTTATTATTAGGGACATTACGTGAATGCGAGCTGGGCATGCGCACACATCTGCCATCAGCATCTCCTGCGATTTTAGGAATGGATTCTCCCGCAGGTCATCATCTCTTATTTAAAGAAGAAGAACTCCAGGCTCCCTCCAGAAAAAAAAAAAAAAAAAAAAAGGCAAGCAGCTACAAATACTGTAGCTGCTGACTTTTAATATAAGGACACTTACCTGTCCAGGAATCCAGCGAAGTCCTCACCTGAGCTGATTCTTCAACTGGCTTTAGGTGGTGGAGGCGCCGCCATCTCAAGTAAGGGAAACAGGAAGTGAAGCCTTACCAGCATACTGCTGGGACCTGCAATGTATCCCTATCCAGGAATGCTCTGGGAGGGGGCCGGGGTGATCTGTGCTGGAAGTGGGAGCATGTACCTATCAAAACCAGGTAACCCCCACCCGCCCCCCCCCCAAAAAAAAGTGCCAAATGTGAAGGGGAGGGGGTCAGATGCAAACAAGCAGAACTTGTACCTTTTAGGTGAGGTTCTGCTTTAAAGTGGTTGTAAAATTGTAAACCCTTCCATATACCCAGTGAAGTGACTGGCCTCAGGTGATACAGATGAAAAATCCTCCTACACAAGTTGTACCTGTTTATCTGCAGCCCTCTCTACTCTACATCCGCTCAAATTACAAAATGTACAAAGTTTAGCTAAGCGGTCAGAAAAGGGGGTGGAGAGCTGACATTACACTCTGCAGAGCTCTGATTGCTGATTGGAGGGAAAGGACACACCCCCTCCATACAGCACACTGGAACAGAACTGGAGCCGTCAAGCAACTGAAGCTCCCTCCCCATCACTTTTTTTTTCCTCTTAGTGTCAGGAAAACTTGTCAGATGTGAATCATGCAGATTTGGTTGAACTAGATGGACTTGTGTCTTTTCAACCTCACTATGTAACTATAGCAGAGGAAGGAAGCAGCAGACAGAAATGACACTTTGTGCTCTTGTGACAAGTACACACTATAGAGCAGGGGGGTCTCCAAACTACGGCCCTCCAGTTCAGGAACTACAATTCCCATCATGCCTAGTCATGTCTGTGACTGTCCGTTTTACAATGCCTCATGGGATGAGGAGGGATGCGGACACCTTAACATTTTTTACCTTAATGTAAGGAATTCATTAAAGTAAAAAATGTTTAGGCTTTACAACGGAGGTAAGGCTTCACTTTACAAAGCATACCCAATCACATGCAAGGGAAAAAAAAAAAAAGGCATTTTTGCTTGCACGCGATTGGATGATGGAAGTCAGTAGAGTTTCCCCTCATTTACCAAGTTCTGGCGCAACTACGCTTGAAGACTGCAGAGAGCACAGTCTTTTTCTTTAGTAAATCAACCCCCTATGGGGTATGCAAAATGTGGTGTGGCTCTGCATGGTAACCGATCAGCTTCTAACTTCAGCTTGTTCAATTAGGTTTTGACATTAAAACCTGGAAGTGGATTGATTTCTATGTAAGGTTGCACCGGATTTTGCACTCTCTGGTTTCAATAAAGTGTGGCTGACTCCCTACAGCATGGGCAGGCACCCTTGAAGAGGTGGAGATCTGCTTGAACAACATGTGAGAAGTCAAAGATCACTGGGCACAGCGCCCCCTCCTCACACCTGATTTAAACCTCGAATTTCCATACTATCGTGTCACAACTGTGTGCATTGCATGGCAATCGTGGGTTTAAATCAGGTGATGAGGAGGCAACATAAAATCGCCTCCTCACCACCTGCCAACACACTCTGATCACGTTCCAGAGGAGCAGCAGTGTCTGCTGCACTTGTGAATGGGCCCTTCGCTGCATTTGGCAGCAGCAACCCTAGGGCTCATTCACACGTAAAGTTGGGGGGTAGTAAAGCCCAGACCACAATCTACAGGTTTCTGACCCCCGCCCTACAATGGAAGCAGATGCAAAAGAGGAGCTATCCTTAGCCTTTAAGGGAAAAGTTAAAGTTGACTTTTGTTCACTTTTTTTCTAAATTTCAGCTCCTCTATATGGCATTAATATATATATTTTTCAAAAATAAAACAACTTTCCATTAATTCTACACAGGCTTTCCTCACTCTCTTCATAGCCGCTTAAACACAATGCCCCATTACGTCCGCCTCACTTCCTGGTCAGACTTTAGGTCCTTACACAGGAAGGAGTTGACCAGCTGATCTCATTGGCACACACCCTGCATCATCTACCCTCAGCTGCTCAACTCCTTCCTGTGTCATGAACTAAAGTCTGACCAAGATGTAAGGCAGAAGTAATGGATGAGTGTTTTAAACAGCTATGAGGAGAGTGAGGTAAGGGCATGTAGAATTAATGGAAAGCATTTTTTTTTTTTTCAAAAGAATAACATTTATACTATATTGGTACAAGGGGGAAATGGAATTTTTTTTATTTATTTTTTCCTAAAGAAGAAGGGGGTGAACAAAGGTGAACTTGGCTTTTAAATGCCTCAACCACTATGTTACTAATGGGGCGGTTTTACTAAAGGCAAATAGACTGTGCACTTTTCAAGTGCAGCTGCCCCGGAGCTTAGTAAATGAGGGAAAGCTCTGCTGATTTCCATCATCCAATCAAAAATATATATTTTTTTACTTGCATGTGATTGCAAAGTGAAGCTCCCCCCTCATTTACTAAACTCTGGAGCAACTTTGCAAAGTGTGCAGTCTATTTACCTTTATCCATTCATCAACCTCAATGTCCTTTTCGGACATCTAAAGCAGCGTTTCTCAACTCCAGTCCTCAAGGCGCCCCAACAGGTCAAGTTTTCAGGCTTTCCATTATTTTTGCACAGGTGATTTGATCAGTTTCACTGCCTTAGTAATTATCACAGCCGTTTCATCTGAGGGAAATCCTGAAAACATGACCTGTTGGGGTGCCTTGAGGACTGGAGTTGAGAAACACTGATCTAAAGTATGTTCCCGAAAGACCAAACCGCACATACAGGTCCAATTATTGACAACTGACCCATGTGTGGCCACTTACGGTGATTATGAGTTTTTCCACGCAGTCCGGGGCCACGCTGTGCAGGTGGGTGAGGTGCAGCTGTAGGTGGATCTTGTTGTTTAACATATCTTGGCAAAGTGGGCAGCGCAGCATCGGCTGCACGGAATGCTGCGTCATGGCGTGGACCCGCAGTCTATTGACGTCTGCATTGGTGTATTTGCAGTATGGACACTGGAATTGCTGGAGACAGGAAAGACAAATGAAGGGAAAGCATGAGAGCGGGCAGCAGAGAATGATCATAGGAGGAAGAAGGACGACAACAGATTTACAAAAAGGCAAGAAGTAGAACAGAGACGGCTACCTGCTGCTCCTTCTCCTCGGCAGATCTTGGTCTCTTTGGGGGAGGCTCGGCACTCGGATTGGAGGGCAGCTTGGCAGGTACGGAGTCAGGTGGATCCCGCTCAGGTGGAACAGAAGGCGCTGCGACAAAATGAACATAATAAAAGTTTTACAATCAGTCCTGGATCCGGCTTTCATTAGGTCCTCGATCTGATAGAATTCATTTTTAGAAATACTAAAACATTTATTAATACACTCCAGGCAGATATAAAAGACACAAACACAGCCCTGTATTCATTCTTCCATCTTTATGTGAAGGCGTTTGACTTGGTATCATTTGCTTGCAGTCCCTGTACAGCAAAGCTCAGACTGGGGAAGAAAAAAAATCAGCACAAGGGAGGTAGCAGTGCTCATGTTCTTGCAAAGGGACATGCTGATTTGGAGGAAAGCACAGTACAGAAAAAAGTGGGTACATCAGCCATTTATCAAGGAGGCCACCAGATCCCAGCCCCCCTATGGGAACCAGTATGGAGTACATGGATTTTTGGGGGGCCCCGTGCCATTCTCCCCCCCTCCCCCCCAATTTTGGTGGGGTACCTTCAAAAACCATACCAGAGCTAAGTGTCTGGTATGGAATTTGGGGGGGGGGGGGGTTGGGCCCTCCAATGCAGTTTTTTTTTACAGTTAGCTGATGAGTCATCTGTTAAGGACGCGGCGGCCGGCTTCCCAGTCTGCTCCTTAGCAACCAGCTAAAGCCAAGGACGCTGGTGGCTGCCGGCTCCAAAAATTCTCATCTGAACTGCATCTAAAATCGCAGCTGAACCGCTCAACAGCAGCAATTCGCAGTTGCGCAAAACGGAGGGGAAATTTGCACCGGACATGTGCGAACCTAGAGGCTTGTGGTGCGGTTTTAACACGCCAAAAACGATTGTCAACCACGTCGAAAATGCTCATAGGGCATTTGGGGGGGGAGGAGTTTAATGCTCGTTAAATGCTAATCGATCGCACCCATTAACGCTATAGGTGCATTTGCATCTGAACTGCATCTAAATTGCAGCTGAACTGTTGAACAGCTGCAAGTCGCAGTTTCGCAAAACGGAGGGGGGAAATTTGCACCGGACATGTGTGAACCTAGGCGTTTGTGGTGCGGTTTTAACACGCTAAAAACGATTGTCAACCGCGCCACAAACGCGCATAGGGCATTTGGGGGGAGCCTTTTTAAATGCTCGTTAAACGCTTATCAACCGCACCTATTAAACGCGCATGAACGCTACAAGTGTGTTTGGGAAGCGTTAGTATTTTGAGCAAGTGTGAACAAGCCCTTAGAAATCACACAGTCACACTGTCTGGCTCTATGGTACTGTACCTGTTTCCCTATTATTAGTGTCTTTAGCGCCCTCTGGCTCCTGGTCTTTCGGTACCTCCGCTGGCTCAGCATCTGCATCGCAGGCTCCTTCCGGGTCCTCTGCCGGCTCTTCTGAAATAATAATAAATGGGTTGGATTGAACGGCTGTTTTGGGGGGGGGGGGGGGGTGCTTTAGCCATTAAAAAGAAACAAAAACTATCTGATGGCAGAAAAAAAACATTGCAGGCTCCATTTCATAACACGATACAAAGACCAGGACTGTGTAGATCAACTCTGAACCAGGTAGTCTGAACTACGAAGGAAGAATCCTGGTTGGGTGGTAAAGGGATAAAGTATGTCAAGGCAAAAAAAAAAATTGTACATATCTACAATACATGCTCATTTCATGTTTTATCCCTTTAACCACTTGCCTATCAGAGACATTTACCCCCTTCCTGCCCAGGCCAATTATCAGCTTTCAGCTGGTCATGCTACACTGTACCCATATGAAATCTATATAATTTTTTCCCCCACAAATAGAGCTTTCTTTTGGTGGCATTTAATCACTTTTTTTTTTTTTTTTTTGCTTAAAAAAAAAAATAGCACTATGAAAAGACTGAAAAAAAATAAAATAAATATATATATATAAAAAAAAAAAAGTTTTAGGTTTCCGTTATAAAATTTCGTAAATAAGTAATTTCTCATTCATTGATCAGGCGGCACTGAAGGGCAATGATGAGGAGGGCACCGATATGCAATGATAGGTGGCACGGATAGGCAGCACTGAAGGGCGGTGCTGGTGGGCACAAATTGGCATCACTGGCGGACACTGTTGGGGCTGCACTGATAATCGGGGCACTGATTTACACAGGAAGCTGTGCTTCTCCATGCACTGTGGGTGTTTCGTCAGATTAGGCGACCCCACAGAATTTGTAACGGAAGTGACGTTCTGTCACCGCCATCTTGCTACACCCCGCACTCCTCCACAGTAAGGATACAGTACAAGCAAGCGGACATCTTGTTACACCCACCAGAGTTTTGCATGTCACACTTATTTTTAAACAGGAAACTCGGCTTACATGGTGAAATACAGTATTTAGAAATCTGTCGGACTGTTTAATCATAAAAGCAGCGGTGTTCTGTCAGATCAGCAAACCTGTGAAATCAGCAGGCTAGCCGCTGCTTTTAAAATTCAACATGTAAACAGTCAGTCGGATTTCTAAATACTGTATTTCACTATACGAGATCCATTTACTGTTAAAAATAAGTGTAAAATGCAAAACTCCAGTGGGTGTAACAAGATATCTGCTTGTCGCCTTCTCACTGTATCCTTACTGTGGACGAGTGTGGGGTGTAGACGAAACACGCATAGTGGAAGGGGCTGGCAGGGTGCTGTACATAGGAAACTGTTTCTCTATACAATGCAGGCAGGTCGTGGTTGGTGGAAGGGGCTGGCAGGGTGCTGTACATATGAAGCTGTGCTTCTCTATACAATACAGGCAGGTCATAGTTGGTGGATGGGGCTGGCAGGGTGCTGTACATAGGAAGCTGTGTTTTTCTATATAATACAGGTAGGTTGTGGTTGGTGGACAGGGCTGGCAGGGTGCTGTACATACCTTCCTGAAAACAGGAAGATGCAGTAATGGCCACATGTGATACTGAACCTTCCTGATTGATAGAAGTGAAGTCAAACGAATGAGAAGGGTGGTGCAGACAGACACAGATAAGCTGGGGAGGAAAGCTTCTAATGCACACAGGGAAAAGCTCACAGTGTGCGGTGTAATCAAAGTAAACTATTACAGGCAGTAGCCTGTACAACAAGATAGAAGGTAAGGCTGGTAAGCCTTAGATAGAAGGTACGGCTGGAGCTCAGCTCTGCACATTACATTCAATCAATGGAAATGTATTAGAGGACTCTTTCTATAAAACAGAATATTCTGGGCTGTGTTTAAAAATATTGCAGTAAATTCTCTGCTCGTTAAATGGATAATCAATTACCACCCAACATGTCTAAGCGATGTAACCCCATAAGGAATGTCAGAGATGACGCGGCATCTCTATAAAGCAGCACCTTGCTCCGGACGCAGTCAGGAAGGAGATTCTGAATAAGCGCTGATCTTAACAAGCACCGATGAGGCCTTAAAAGAAAAAGCAGATTGATGAGTAAAAAAGGCAGGAAGGACAATCCGATCTCTATTCATGGTCCTTCCAGGAGAGCATAGCGGAGCTTCAAATTAGCAGGAGGGTGCTTTCTTTATTGTGCACGGCATTGATTGGTGTGGGAGCCGCTCGCGTGTCCCTGGTGCAGTTCCGCTTGTGAACTAGAGGTGTCATCCTTAGCAAAGGGAGGCCGAGTACGGGAAGAGGGAAGACGACGTAGAGGAACCTAGGACTGGGCAGAGGCGAAGACGACTTCCTAGTTCAGAACATGCCATGAAGAGGAAGCTACACACACTGTTCATCCTCATCCAAGACTTAGAGAGATCCTTGAATATTTCCGACGCTCCATTAAAAAAAACAAGCAAACTAAAAATTGTGTACACCGATTTGTTTTATGAAAAGGACAACCTCATCTCTTGGCCTTGCAGTGCCGACATCTTTGCCTTAACTCCCAGATTTGCTAAAACCGGAGAGTGCAAAATCTGGTGCAGCTGTACATGGGAGCCAATCCGCTTCTACCTTCAATTAAGCTTCGACAATAAGCCCGGGTCAGAAACAGCTGAAGTCACACGATTTCAAGGCAGCAATGCAGTGCAACTTCAGGGGGCGATTTGACAGACATCTGTGTGGGGTTTTATGCACTGATGTCTATTCAAAAATCGCCTCTGAAGTCGCCAAAAGTAGTACAGGAACTTTTTGGGAAACATTGCGGCGCCACAAAGTCAGCATCGCACCGAATCGGAAGGTGTCATTGCTGGTAATAGCCGCCGATTTGGCATGCCATTTGACATGCCAAAATTGGCCCAATAGGAACAGGGGCTAAGCCCCAATTCACACCAGTAACAGCTTTGAAATAATGCTACTTCAGCACAATTTCAAAGCTGCACGCACATCAGTGCGAATCGCACCACAGATTTCATTTTGGCTTGAGACTTCATACAAAAACAGAAGAAGAAGTCTAAGCAAGTCGCAATGAATTCAGAAAAAATAGCACAGGAATCTTTTTCTGAGTCACAGGCTATTTGAACAGTTCCACTGCTGACACATGGGATTGCAAATCACACCGGTGTACGGGGGCTAAAACCTGGAAGCTGATTGGTTTCTATGTAGAACTGAGCCAGATTTCTGTGTGCCTCAGTTTCAGTAAATCTCAATACCGTGCACTTCTCTAGGAGTGATCTGATTGGTTCCGAGTCCTTGAGACAATACAAAAGAGATATAGATATAGATATAGTGTGAAAATAATATAATATATATATATATATATATATATATATATATATATATATATATATATATATATATATATATATATATATATTTTACATATACTCGTTTGTGGTTTGATTTTCTCCAGATTACAGACTAGAGCAGTTTCATACCAACATTCATTTAATTAAATAAAAAATAAAATGTGTGCAGCACATAAGGGAATTTATATGCACTACGATGCAGAGAACAAGTTACCATCATAATCTATGAAACTCTTGACATCGGTGTGTTGGTTTTGAAAAAATGAGCTTACTGCGTTTTCTGTGTTGTAATAAAATATATTCGTAATAAAAAACAATATAAAAAAAATATATATAAAAAACATATTTGTAATAAAAAACAGGGTGTATTATAAATCAATGGCAATGTATGAAAAAAAAAAAAAAAAAAAAATGCACTAAAAATACAATATGCATTTTATTTAATGCATTTGTCATGTCGCGTGTCTATATTTTAAAGAAACACAACTCAGAAAAAAAAATTGTTGAAAGGACAATAAAAATAAAAAAATAAATAAAATAAAAAAAAGGAAGAAAACGCATATAGCACGCACGCAGAACGCTCAATAAAACCATCCATAAACAGTCTGCTCTTTGAGGAAGATGCATTTTTTTAATGCAAAAATGTGAATAGACCCTTAAAGTACTGCAGAATTTTATACACTGTCATCCTTTTTATACTTTTTCACCCTTTGTTCTTTTTATAAAACCATGAAGGAGGACACACATGTGAATAAATCAGATATAATAAGGCTGTACTGATGCTCATTTAAAATCTTTTTGTTTTTAAACTTCAAATAATACAGAACAAAAAAAAAAAGCAAAAAGGTTGTGTATAATAAATCCGAGGATACTATACATCAGAATAAGCACAGAGGTTTGAAGGTATAATACAGTACACCTGATAGAAACCGCTCACAAAAAAAAATTTAAAAATGCGTCCACAAAACGCACCGCCCGATTTCCAACACGCCAGCAGATGTAAGCGACTGCGAAGACTTGGATGTCCGCAAGGCACAGGGTGGAATATTTTTCTCCGGCAGTCAATATATATACAGCACACGTTCCAGGTAGAAGGTAGAAGCGTGTGCAAACACCAGATTGCCCTACGTGTTTTGCGGGCGAGCCTCGGCGCGGTGTGCGGCTCTGGTTGTAAGCGGCGGCAGAGAGGCAAATTTTGTGTGGCAGTTCCTAGCAGAGCGTGAAGCTATTATGTCCTGTCATGGTGAGAATGAATCTCTCGCTCCCTCAAACATACCCGTGTTCAAATCACCATGAGAAATGTAATTTCAATGTCAGTGGGACAATGGGAGGCTCGCTCTAGAAGGACTCCTCGTGCGGGGGAGGCAGCACAGGCCCCACCGACACCGCGACAAACCATCCACATAATAACACGGGTTACAGCAAATCAATGTGTATGCCATCATATGTGTCAATAGGAACTGTAAAAGAATCGTGTTCGCTCTGGCTGCGGTCAAGTCAGTGTAAAAAAAAAAAAAAAAAAAAATAACAAAAATGAAAAAAAACACACAACAGCGGGCCTCCTGGACAAAACAAATGTACTTTTAATACGCAACATCTGCGTACTCCCTGGTCTCAAATATTTGGCAATCTAAATGTAGGTTTATAGGAAAAACCATCTGGGATGATGTGGGCCCAGTTGAAGATATAAATATTAAGATTCACCAAGGAGCCCGATGGCACAAGGCTGAGGGTGATAAAAGGTTGTGGATCTCCGAGGTGGTATCTTTAATTTGATACCCTATATTGGGACATCTAGGATTTCATTATCTGATTGGAAGCTTCCACCCCGTATGACTAACAGCCATCTTGGTCAGGCAAAGTATACTTAAGACGCCAGCTCCTGGGCTTGGTGCACTTTTTTGCAAGTGGCTAGCATAGGGAATGGAGCACCCCCCCCCCACCCCCCACCCCAGTCTGTCAGGTACAATACTGGAGACAGGGAAAGGTTCCTGGAGGAGTAGGCACAGTGCAGGGACTACCTTGACCTTCCAGGAAGCCTCCCCTTTTGAGTGTGGACAAGCCATTCCGCCTCTCGTGGTGCTCTTGGGCACCTTCCTTTCTGCATCTTATGGGTCAACCACTGTCTCGGTTCCAAGTGGTTGGGCGTGCTCCCCCCACTGGGCCTGTTGTGCTTGCCGGACTGTGTTCTCCACACAACGCTGCACTTAACTCAACCTTCTTAAAGACAACCATACAATATGACTGTACAGTCAACATTAGATCTACCTAATTGAATGACTTTACTCCTTGGGGAATCAAGGCGCTCACCTTACACTGCCCTCAACTGCACTATGTAATATGAGGACGAATCGGGAAAATCCAATTTGTATCAAATCAGGCAGGCCCTTGCACTGCATAGCTGATGGTCGATCCAAAGGAGAGCGTACAATGAGATAAAAGGTCAGCTTTAGATTTGCCAACACTTATGGAATTTGAAGGCCTACATTATTGGATTGGTTTGGAAGGTCTTTGAAGTTTTAGGTAAATCTATCCACATGTTCTAATGCATTTGAGCAATCTCTCCTTTAAATTTTGCCACTTTATGGAGTGAAAGGGCATGCCTAATGATTCAATTCATACATAGGTTGGCCCTTGCACTTCATAGTTGTTGGTGAATCCAAAAGAAGGTTGTTCAGCCAGATGGTAATGAATGTTTTCGTCTTATAGGAGGGTTGTATTGTCAACCCGATTAAAAAGCTTTCAGATTTTTCTTCTAAAAAAAAAAAAAAAATAAAAAAATAAAAAAATTTGCTCTGACATAAAAACATGCTGTGTGTATGCACACTCCAATGTATACACACACACACACACACTAAATATTTATTATACCCCCACCCTCTATTATGCAATCTTGACATGCAGGCTGAGTGGCTGCATGCGTCTTGTTCTTCACCTGCAGAACTGAAGCTATTCAGATACAGGTGAGATTGAGGCAGAGATGGGTGACCGGTGCACTGTAAGCCTCTGAATGGGATTCTATACAGTGGAGTCTCTTCCCATAGTCCATGTTGTACGTGGCGGCCCCAACATTCCTCTCCATATTTTCTGGTAGAGGAATCCTAATCCGACTCATACCCACACAGCACAGACTACAAGATGTTTTGCTTCCTTGAGCTGTCTCTGTCCTTCAATCAATCTGCCACACATATGGTGCATTCAGTACGGTGTATAATCAATATGCAAATTGCCTTCCATATTGATCCTGTATTAATTTTCAATTAGGAAGCTCACAAGGGGTCTGACCTGGTCAATAAGAGATGCAGCAGACAAGTTGAAAACTAGTAGATTCCTGGAGACTTGGCTCGAGCCATGCCAGACAGAGCTCCCACCCGACCGCAAATCCCCGGCCTGGGTCTTCAGTAGTACCTGCTGTCATCTTTCATGGCTCTGGCGTACCGCCAACACGTGGCAGCCACACGCCACCTTCACCCTCTCTACCGGATTGGGAGGAGAAAGGTCTGGTCCCAACAGTGAAAACAGAAAAGGACCATGCAATCCCGGGAGTGTCGAAAAACAAAGACTTTATACAACAAGAGATGCAGAACACATTGTCCGCCTAAGTGGATCTTAAAGAGCAATTTCAGGGAACAAGTACAACCAAATAAGTGGACTCATTGTATCCAAACAATGCAATAATTTAGAATTAAAAATTAATACATGGGACACAAGCTTATTCAAGGCTTCAGCTGTTCCTGGAACTTCTGCAAGGCACGAGTCCACCTCACTTCCTTACATTGGTGACCTGGGAACCTTTTCTGCCCAATTAAAGAAATGGACAATATTCTCGAATACCATCCCTGACAGTTTTTCCACACGGAAATTTTTATTTATCCAAAATGTCAGTAATAAGCAAGTCAGGTGGGTCGTCAATTCGATAAAAGAAACTGCCTGACTAGTGATTCATCAAGCACAGACCTCAGAATGCAGATCCACCCACGGACCATGTGGGGTGACCACTGAAATCACACACAACGTAGACCAAGATGTCCAACTCCACCCAAAGCTAATTTCATTATGGACAGGATAGAGTAGAAATGGGTTACCGTCTCAGTAAAGTTTTTTTTTTTTTTTGCCCTTTGTGTTTCTACTGGGAAGGAGATTTCTCTCACTTCCTGTCTGGACAGGAAATGAAAGAAAATCTAATAAAAACCCACAAAAACAGTTTTAGCCTAGGTTCACATTGCTGCAGGTTTTGAGATTCCAACCCGGCAATGCAGTTAGACTTCAGGGGCGATTTGACAGACATCGGTGCTGGTTCCTGCACAGATGTCTATACAAAGTCGCCAAAAATAGTACAAGAACTACTTTTGGGAATGGATTTGGACGGTGCCATTCCCGGCAATAGCCGCTGATTTGGCATGGGATTTAACATGTCAAATCTCATGCCAAATCGGACCTAGGCCAAGTAGAGCGAGGAAAGCTCAGAACGTCCCATGTTTTGTCTTCCTGTCCTGGTGACAACTGCTCTCCCAATTTCCGACAACACAGGCCCGACAAACAACTCCACATTATACTATTTGGCCTTGTTCAGTTATACAGAAGCTGTTGCTGCCACTTTGAAAACTACCGTGGAACACTTTTCAGAGGGCGGTTGACAAGGAGCCTTGGAGGTGACTTGTTGCCTCCTCATTGCATGTCTTTTTATCCTGAAAAGGCTGAGCCACTGTGCTACAACCATATGCATTGCATGCAGTTACAGGGTGGTTGTAGCACAGCCCCTTTCACTTGAATAGATTGCATTTGGTGCCGGTACTACCTGGTGTTCGCAACAAACGATTTCACTTTTGCCAAAGCATTGAGGCCTTGGCATGTGTACAGCCCTGAGTGGCTGCATGCCCTTAAGATGGTGGTAAAACACGATTCAACCCCTTGCCTTTACTGTGTGAACAACCCCCTTTATGAAGCCACAGTGGGGGGGAGATTTACTAAAACTGGAGCACTCAGAATCTGGTGCAGTTGTGCATGGCAGCCAATCAGCTTCTAACTTCAGCTTGTTCAATTAAGCTTTGACAATAAAACCTGGAAGCCTATTGGCTACCATGCAGAGCTGCACCAGGATTTTGCACTCTTCAGTTTTAGTAAATCGATCTCAGTGGGGTTGATTTACTAAAGGCCAACAGACTGTGCACTTTGCAAATGCACCCTGCAAGGCTATTTGCGCCAGAATATCTCCCTCTTCCAATCAGGTTTACACCTGGCCTCAAACTTGGTTCTGATTGGTGGCTTTACAAACAATGCCATTTCTTACTTTGACACATCAGGCCCGATACGCCATAGCTGCACTGCAGCCCCCCCATCTGCTTACACATGACCCCTTTTTCAAGGTCGCATTGCCCTCGCTTTTTGTGACGCCGCTTCTATTACCTTTCCTGATCTGTAAGCTAAATAGGCAGAGCATGGACCAGCTCCCCATACACTAAGCCTAATTGGCCACCGGATAACCGTAATTAGTGCTCCACTCATTAATGAGTAAAATCTTTATTGGCACCATTGATCAGCGGAGTTGTTAGCCATCCTGCTAACCAATGGCAGGCATAACAAGCCGGCTTATTGGCATAGCAATTAATTAAATCAATTTCTAGCCAGAAGCTGCCACTTGTTTTAAGCTTGTTAGGAGACTGACAGGGCAAAACGTCAAACTCAGTGAGGGGACAGGCAGGGCTCCCAGCATGCACTCTGCCATAACGGTACAGCTGGGGTCACCGTGCCCCGTTCACAGCCTGTGCCAACCACATGGCAAGCACCCCACATACTAAACTGCATTAGATTATAGGCCAAGCTCATGCGAGCTGCCTGCATTGTACATAGCAACCAGATTCAAGTATTGGCAAAATAAAACCATCGTATCTGCTGCCCTTATGGCGCTGCCTGCCGCTCTCTCCTCTTATTAACCACCGGGCACTTTTACCACCTTCCTGCCCAGGTCAATATTCCGCTCTCAGCGCTGTCACACTTTGAATGACAATTGTGCGGTCACGCAATACTGTACCCAAACTACATTTTTATCATTTTTTGGACCACCGATGAAGCCTCAGCGATCGGGACCACCGATGAAGCCTCAGCGATCGGGACCACCGATGAAGCCTCAGCGATCGGGACCACCGATGTCCCTGTAACAGAAGCTGGTTAATGGCCTTCTTCTATTTCCCTCACGCTAATCGTAAGGAGAGAAATGCCAGGGGGCTGGAAGGGCAGGGAGCGTGTTAGCAATGTCCTAGCAACAAGACCGAATGGAATGATGCCATCTCAGGGAGTTTTTAAGCCAGGCTTCAGGAGGTACATAAATTGCCTACACCAACGGCGTTTTTTTTTTTTTAGCTCAACTCAATGCTGCACAGTTTATTTTTATTTGTGAGTGCCCTTACCTGCACAGGTGAACTATGCCTTTATATTCTTAGCTAAATATATATTTTCTTAGGAATGTAATATAGTGGCCATGTAGCCACTCCAGTTCCATTCATCTCCTTCCTGCGGTATAAATGATGCACAGGCACTACATGTCCCAGAAGTCTGTGTGGCTCAGGCTGCTGTGCTGTGGACCATTAACCTGTGGCAGCTGCATCACCACATCACCCCTGTAGCACTGAGAAGTACACTGGGGGGGGGGGGGGGGGGTATAAAGAACTGACTGCAACAGGAAGGGACTGCTGAGGCTCAATGTCACGCAGCCGGATGTTCCCACAAAGCCGGAGCGGAGGCACCACCCCACATGCAGGATATGAATCTGTAATGTGCATGATAAAAAAAAAAAAAAAAAAAATTGTCACGACCCCGGTCGAGTAAAGAAAAAAAAAAAATCTGGCCCCCAGAGTTCTGCTTTAATAATAGAGAGATCGGCGGCTCCTGTGACCATTTCTATTTATTTTGCTCAGATCCCAAGAATAAAAAGCCCTTGAAAAAGGCCGTAATTACAGTTTCTCTCCTAACTTGTAACTGCAGATCAATGGTACATTTTAAGATGCATCGATTTACAATTAGCATGGCTTCCCCACTTAAGGCTTTAGGAGAAAATTCACTTTTCTGCTCCACGCGGAGGGATCCGGTAAACCTGGCTCAGGATACGAAGGAGAGCCGCGTTTGCTCCACAGGCCCCGGGGGGGGAGGGGGACACGGCAGAACAATTATCATACTCTGCAAGTATGAACGATGAAATCCTGCTGAACCACAGCAGGGAATGGGTTTGCAGGCAAAAATGTTTTAGTTCTGTATCAGTTTGGGAGATTTCTTGTCATTTCCTCCTACGGTGAGGTGGGAAAAAAAAAAAAAAAAAAAAAGTATTTGACCCCCTGCTGGAGTTTCAATGATCAGGAGAACGGTGAGGAATCAGCCCAGAACTACACGGGAGAATCTTGTCAATGATCTCAGCTGGGACCATAGTCACCAAGAAAACAAATCGGTAACACTACGCCGTAAAGGACTGAAATCCTGCAGCGCCCGCAAGGTCCCCCTGCTGAGGAAAGCACATGTACAGGCCCGTCTGCACCATTCAGATGTCCATTAGCAAACTTCGGAGGAGAACTGGGTGAGTGTTGTGGTCAGATGTGACCAAAATTGAGCTCTTTGGCATTAACTCAACGGAGGAGGGAGGAGGGAGGAGGGAGGAGGAGTGCTGCCTTTGACCCCAAGAACACCATCCCTACAGTCAAACATGGAGGTGGAAACATTATGCTTTGGGGGTGTTTTTCTGCTAAGGGGACAGGACAACATCAAAGGGACGATGGACGGGGGCCATGTACCATCAAAATCTTGGGCGAGAACCTCCTTTTCTCAGCCAGGGCAGTGAAAATGGGTCATGGACGGGTCTTCCAGCATTACAATGACCCAAAACACATGGCCAAGGCAACAAAGGAGCAGCTCAAGAAGAAGAAGCACGTTAAGGTCCTGGAGTGGCCTGGCCAGTCTCCAGACCTTAATCCCATAGAAAATATGTGGAGGGAACTGAAGGTTCAAGTGGACAAACGTCAGCCTGGAAATCTTCAGGACTTGGAGAGGATCTGCAAAGAGGAGTGGGACAAAATCCCTCCTGAGATGTGTGCCAACCTGGTGGACAACTACAAGAAATGTCTGACCTCTGATTGCCAACAAGGGTTTTGCCACCAAGTCATGTTTTGCAAAGGGGTCAAATACTTATTTCACTCATTAAAATGCATATCAATTTGTAACTTTTTTGAAATGCGTTTCTCTGGATATTTTTGTTATTCTCTCTCTCTCTCCCTCTGTTAAAATAAACTGACCAATAAAATTATAGACGGATCCTTTATCAGTGGACAATGGTACAAAATAAGCAGAGGATTAAATAACTTTTCTCCCTCACTGTACATCAAGTAGGAAACACGAAATCTCTCACAATTCAGACAAGAAAAACGTTTTTCTATATTGAGAAGGTTGTTACTGCCCGTGGAGAAGCTGGCAGTGCTGCAGTGGGATCGGTGCCTGCAATAAGATACAGCCGGCCCTTCTGCTCAGCAGCTGCCGGTGCCCCCCTTTTGAATTGATGAGGCCCAGGCCCAGTACAGAAGTGCTGGTTGTACTGCCCTCAGCAGCCTTATCAGGAATCCAGTGGTGGCCGATTCATAAGGGGCGCAGTGGTGCTGCCCCCCTAATCTTCGTGCGCCAGCCCCTAACCTCCATGCGGGGCGCCGAAGCATGGATTTCAAAAGGGGCTTTTTTTATTTTTGAAGCACATGATTAGCCTGAGGCTCCAATTGGCTTTAAAAAGGTTGGGCTCGGGGCGCAGTGCCCACCCACTTGTGACATTAGCGAATCAACATTTGCTATTGTCTTCCTGCCCGGAAGAGACGCAACCGGACGGGCCCGGAAGAGACGCAACCGGACGGGCCCGGAAGAGACGCAACCCGGGATGAGGCAAGCATGGGTGGACGAGCAGGTGGGGGGGGGGGGTTTGTTTGCCGCCGCACCTACTAAAAGACTTAGCCCAGGAAGGAAGCGGGCCGCTCCCCTACAGATCAGCATTTTTTGTTTCATACATTCCATGTTTATTGAAAGTTTTACCCCATGTGCACTGTTGATAAAAAGCCGACATGCATTAAAAAATACTTCACAATGCAAGTCGCTGACATTACATGCGGCGTTCTGAAAAATAAAAACGAACGATGGCTTGGCTAAAAAAAAAAAAAAAAAAAAAAAAAAAAAAAAATCTATGTAAACATAGAAAAATAAATAAATAAAAAAAATCTGTCAGGTTATTAATAGTGCCGTGCACACGTCCTTCAAACAAAAGGATGAGGTGAAAATTCCAAGCGAGTGAATGCACTTTGCTCTGTTTCATAGAAGCAAATGGATTTGGTGCTTTTTATACATTAATCAATCAATATTACTGGCCGTAGATGAGCGGCACAGCCAAGATAGGAGTGACCTCCCAGGCAGACAGGACACTTTAATGCTTAGAAGACAGCTCAGAGCTTAGCAACTTGGCGAATATGTTTGTGCCTGATTAGCCCTGGAAGGCAGCGGCTGTGAGCAATGCACTAAATATGACAAGGTTAGTCGTTTTCAATTTGCGCAGGGAGACGAAATGAGTGACTGAGGGGTGGGGGGGGGGGGTATAGGATGGAAGGGGGGGGGGGGCACAGCATTGTCCCGCTTTCACAGGAGGCCGCCTATCTGCATTCTTTCATACTGACAGAGCCTGCACACTGAAGAGGACCGGTCAGCTTGATGCGGCGCAGGGAGCCGTATTGTAGTGGGAACCCGCATTTGCTTTAAAGGGACGCAATGGGGATTTACTAAAAAGGCAAATAAATAAACTGTGCATTCTGCAAGTGAAGTTGCTCCAGAGCTTAGTAAAATGAGGTGAAGCTCTGCCGACTTCCATCATCCAATCACATGCGAGCAAAAATGCTGTTTTTTTATTTTATTTTCCTGGCATGGATTGGATATTCTTTGCACCTCATTTACCAAGCTCTGGAGCAACTGCACAGTCTGCCTTTAGTAAATCAACCCCAAAATGTAACGGACATTTACATTGGGGGGCTAGAATTGTTTTTTGGGATACGTGCATCCTCTGAGGCTGGCCATACACACACACACAGATGTCTAAACGGCGCAGATGGCGCAATCAGGGCCGTCCATGGCTCAAAATTTCAATTTAGAAGCAGCCAAAATTCCATCCGCCCATGGCATCCCATGGGCTCGTTTACACTAGCATTGCTCTCCGAAAATTGATCAGAGTTTGGATCACTCTTCAGAGAGCATTTGACAGGTGGTCTTGTATCTCCTCCTCACCACCCATTTTAACCCTTTAAATCCTAAACTAACCACATCGCATGCATTTTCAGGACATCCCCATTCAGCTGAATGGCAATTTAACCCTTTAAACCCTGCACTACCTGCATTGCACGCACTTGCAGGGCCCCTTTATTCAGTGAATTGGAAATGTAACCCTTTAAACCCTGCACTACCTGCATTGCACGCACTTGCAGGGCCCCTTTATTCAGCTGAATGGCATTTTAACCCCCTTAAACCCTGCACTACCCACATTGCATGCGGTTGCGGGGTGATTGCAGGGCACCCCGATTCTTGCGATCAGTGGGCTGTGCTGCCTACTGAACCAGACAGCAGGGATAATTTTTGCCAAATTTGTGAGGTTGCCTGCCTTTAAAGCATAGGGAGCGGATGGCATTTTTTACCCCCCACCCCTCCAAACACAAGTGTAAATGGTAGCCTGGCCCCATTTCAAAATTTTTATCGATTTTGGGTGGCGTAGGGAAGGATTGGATGCCCTGTGCAATTTTTATTTCTGTGCGTGTCCCCAACTGGGTGTCCCAGTGACCATTTTTACCGGAGACAAAGTGATGGGAGATCCAAAGTTCTACAGTTGTCACCAGAACAGGAAGTGGGGGGGGAAACGTTTCAATGAGTTTTGGCGAGAGATACGCTAACTAAACAAAGCACCATGTTCTAGATCTCATTGAAGCGCAACCTGGGACAGCAAAATACTCCATTGATTTATATGTGAAATGGGGTGTAACGATGTTCAGCCAGTCTTGTGATTCCCCACAGAAAATCCCAGGAGATGACTCCTTGTTCAGTTTTACAGCTTTCCATCTCATCTTCCTGCCGATTGGACAATTCAGCGGTGCTGTGATGCTGAACTGATTCCCTGTCCAATGAGAGGGCTAGAATCCTTGAGGAGGACACAAGCAGCTGGGACCAGGATATGGCGATACCCCCTTCGCCTGGCTGTGGGAATCATCAGACTAGCTGAACAGAGTTTCACATCCAGGGCTTTGGAGGTTAAAGCATTTCACATTTGTGGGTTTCTCTTTGCAGATACAGTTGAAGCATTCTGTTCTGTAGCCTGCACTGCCTCGAATACTTCAGGAAATACGAATTACTGCTACTAATACAAGGCTACATCAACAAAGTGCTTCAGCGTGCTTCTTCTTTAATATGGAGGTTACATAAATGTCAATGACTCCATTTCTATACAAGTCTGGGGACTTTTCCATATATAGCTGTGAATGTCATACAAGGAGGAGGAGTATGACGCAACCTTCTCCCGTTAGTCCTTTATACAGCCTATAGATCCAGCAATGCTCACTCTGCACAACCGCCACTTCTCATTCATTTTAAAAGGGCCAGTCCATCCAAAACAGACCTGACAGACAGTGGGGAGGTGACCGACTGCGGGATCACGGGAGGGACTTCTCCCCCTCAGTTATACCACGTTTCCTCGTCCTGAAAATTCAGGACTAGAAGCAAAGGATTATGTAAAAATTTGATAGAGCCGGTAGGTGGCGTTGGGAATTTCAGATACATACAGCAGCAGTAGTAGGCTTAGTTCTGATCTCAAGTACATACACAGCAGCTGGACAGAACTGGAATCTCCACTATATAGTTGGGGAAAGCTGGGATCGCTGGTACACACAGCGGGTGGGCAGAGCTGGGATCGCTGGTACACACAGCGGGTGGGCAGAGCTGGGATCGCTGGTACACACAGCGGGTGGGCAGAGCTGGGATCTCCACTATATAGTTGGGGAAAGCTGGGATCGCTGGTACACACAGCGGGTGGGCAGAGCTGGGATCGCTGGTACACACAGCGGGTGGGCAGAGCTGGGATCGCTGGTACACACAGCGGGTGGGCAGAGCTGGGATCGCTGGTACACACAGCGGGTGGGCAGAGCTGGGATCGCTGGTACACACAGCGGGTGGGCAGAGCTGGGATCGCTGGTACATACAGGAGGATGGTGCTGGGAACTCCTACAGATGTAAGAAGCCACTAGACCATACAATCTGAGCTCACCTTAAAGAAGACCTACATTGAGAGAAATATGGCGGCCGGTATTACTGACCTCTTATTTACAAAAACTCTAAATGCCTGGCGGAGATGTGGATTTATTGGACTCAATACATTCAGACTCAAGAAGTGAAAACAAAGCGTTCATATTCAGAGTCCTTCATACTGGTCCCAGGACAGGGATTTAAAGGCAGCCAGGAGACTAGCACATTCTCAGCAGAGGACGAATATTTCTAGAGGAACGCCTGGTCCAAATCTGGTCACAGGTCCCGGCTACTTAAAAAGTGATCGAATGTAAATACACCTTTATAAAAACGAATGCCGGGTCATTCGGGGCTGACAGCGCTGTCCTGAGCCTGGCTGACGGCGAAGTGGAAATAATCCCATCAAACCTTGGCACAGTAATCATCTCCAAGAGGACTAAACACTTTCCATCCGGTTCACTATCCTTCTGTTTGAGAAAGTTTCCAAATAAGTCCGACTTTGAGCTTCCAGCAATAAGCGGTGTCATAGCGTTTCCAGAAACTGATCAAACGCCCCACCACTTCATTTCATAACCTACTGGAGGGAGAGATCATCTGCAGCAGGCTCCGCAAACAGAATGGCTCTCTGCAGCATAATACTCTGCAACCTGACTGGCTGCTCTTCACTATCCTACATAAACCGTGGATTGGCTATTCCTTTTAAACAGGTGACCTTTAAAGTAGCAGTACATTAACACTTTGATTCATCCTTTGTTGCACATCAGTGCTGCTGATCTCTTGCAGCTTCTCTGCAGCAACTGCATGCACACCAGTGATGGCTGTATGGCATTGGTCAGGGCAGGTTTCCTGACGATGACAACAGTGAACTGGGGGGGGGGGGGGGTTGGGGGGTTGCAACTGCATCCTGGTCCCATTCTCCAGGGGGCCCTGTGGCTCCCGTCACATTCGGCTCAACACCCGGATAGGAGGGGCAGCGGGAACAGCATAGAGAGGATGCCCTCTGTTTTCCTACTGCAGCTGCTGAAAGTCGGCTTCTCCTCCTCTCCCTCCCACCAGCATTTTAGCGACTGGAGGAGGAAAAAAAGGAGGCCATTGGTCCCTCTAATTGCCGCCTCTTCTACCCAGGTTACTTGTCTCTTGCTGCCCCCCAGGCGCCCCCCCCCCCCCCCATGTCCCCGACTTACTGCAGAGCTTCTGGCTTCCCTCTCCCGACGTGTCAAGATGGAGAGCAGGAAAGGGGCCAGTAACTAGGTTTGCTGGCCCATGCCTTTTCTGAATGAAGACAGTGAGTGATCGGTACTGATCGCGCCTGTGTCCATTCATATCTGAAGCATAATAAACTCTTACTTTGCTTCAGTTTGTGAATGAACAGGAAGCCTCTGTATAGAGCTACTCCTGTCCATTCGCGTTGTGCAGCGGAGGCCGCAGAGAAGGAGATTGAGGGATGTGTCCTCAATCTCCTTTCCCTGTCTCAAAAAGTGAAACGTCAGAGGTCTGTTTAGACCCCCTGATATTTCACCAAAGCCTCCCAAACGGGACTCCTAAATAAAAAAAAAATGGCAAAAAAAAAAATAAAATCCAAAAAACTACTGGCACCAGTTGGAACTATCAAGGACACGCTTGGGCACTGGCCACAGCAGGGGGCCGCTGCAGAATACATGAAAGGGTTCCAGTGCGGGATCATAATAAGTGCCCCCACCACAAGACTAAAGTGCCCCAGAATCGGAGGGAAGGGCCTAGGCTGGGGGTCAGGTGGGCTCTTCATGGTTTCTTGCACCAGAGCCCTGAAGGTTAAAAGGTCACTGCAGTGAAAAATATAATTTATGTCACGGGGGGGGGACAAAATCATTCAGTTCTGTATTGCCTTCGCTCACCCCTTGTAAGCAAAGCTGCAGATGTTGCATTGAACCAAAGAACACACTGAACTACACATTGACGGGTCGGATTCAGGGCCATTCTTATGCCACGACTATAAAGTTGGCCAAACGTGGACATTTTTCAGTCAGGTTCAGCTGCTTCTAAACCACTGCAATGAATTGCAATGAAGTGCCAGAAGCTCAGCAATCTACCACCCACAGTGCAATTCCAGAACCACAATTCAGTTGATTGTGAACTTGAAACTGGGCAATAAATGGACAATAATACCGTTTAAGGGACTGAATTGAAATAGCATCAAAACCGGATAAAAACACATCAATTTGTTAAAACTGATTGGATTTTTGCACAGCTTTTGCCCTTGGAACCTCTGATCCCATCTCATTGGGTCCATCAAAACCTCCAATGGCTTTGGATTTTTGAGAAAAAAATAAAAACACATCAAAAATGTAATTGATTCAACAGCACCAGACTGAAACCAGGAGCCATTTTTAAAAACGCTCAACCCGTAGAGGGAACCTTTAAAAATCAGCTCTTAAGCTTTCCACCGCGACAGCTGAAAGACTCCAGAACACGGAGGAGATTAAACCGAAATGAAAAACACGAGTTGTTCTCAGAAGGATGAGCAATATGTCCCGAAAATAAGATCTATACGATGAATAAGCCACCTGACCGGCAGAGGCCATTAGAAAATGAAAGGCCTGGGCTTATGTAGATCTCTCTGTCCCAGGCCAACCCTGGCCCCTCCACCTCCCCTGCACCGCCAGAGGCAGATAAAATAGAAGGCAGAATTATCCGGCAAAACGCTTTAATAAAAAGAAAATGTGCGGCCTGAAGACTTTCATATCCTCTTCCAAGCCGCTGTGCTGGGAGCAGGGAGGGAGAGCAAACAAGAAGCAGGCTTCATGGCATTGCTGACATTCCAGGCCTCGGCTGGTCTTCTGTCTGGGATCTTCCTGCCTGGAAGCATGAATAGTAAAAGCACTGCTGGTAGCGGGAGATTAATAGGAGTGCCAGGCGGAAAATAGGAACAATCCTCCGACCTGTGCAGGAGGGAATTGTGTCCTGCCCGCTAGAATCTCCCCGGCCTCAGAGAGAGGTCACAGGGCCGCCGTTCACATGCCATGGTCAACGTAGGCATCGAAGGAAAAAAAAACTAAAATAAAAATTTTTAAAAATCCATGTTTTCATAAAAGCGTCCGATAACCGTAATGTTTCCAGGAAACAATCTCCATCTTTTATACCAGAATAGTTCATTTTTCATTTCCAAAAACAGGTGATGTCCTACAACGGAATAGTCCGGTCTGATAGGGGCGAGGAGGACTCATGAATAGGCAGATATAGGTTTGTCCTTCGGAACAATTCCACTTCCAACTGTCATTTTCCAATCCCAGGTGTGAACAGAAACCCTTTCCGGATTCTACGGGCATCACAGACGGTTCTGTTAGAACACTACGCTACAGTCTGGAATCCATCCAATCTCCTTCCATTACATCATACGGAAGGACAGCTTGCGGTGCATCACAGGAAAACGTTCTACCACCACACACATGAATGAAAATTCAAACCTCTCTGCGTGTTTCCAGACCGATGATGATACAGGAAGAAAAAAAAAAAAAAAAAAAAAAACCTCACATTTGTACCATGCGATCTGGTGCAGCCAAACCTGAGTTTGGGGTGTTGAAGTGATTGTTTAATAAATTGCCTGTACAAACATGTCTATACATATCTGTTCTGTGCAATAGAATTGCACAAAGCAGCCGTGAACCTCCTCTTATTGGGTCCCCCCGCCGGCGCTCCTGGCCCCTCCTCTCCGTCCAGTGCCCCCCATGGGAATCCGCTTCCCTGGGGGGCACCCATGTGTGCGCATTCCCGAGTCCCGCCGCTGCGTCCGTGGACACAGACAGCAGGACTCGGCCCAGCCCCCCTTGTACACCTTGTCACTGGCTTTGATTGACAGCACTGAGAGCCAATAGGCACCCCATGCCCCAGCAAAGCCAGCGAGACCCGTAAGTGAGGGGAGAGAAGAGCTGCAGACGTGCACAGCACTGGATCGAATGAGGGCAAGTATAAGGGGATGAGTGGGGCCCTAAGATGAGTGGGGATGCCTAAAAATGTTTTACCTTAAGAATGCATTAAAGGGTTTGTAAAGTCAGAAGGTTTTTTTTTATCATAATGCATTGAGAAAAGTGTACAGAAGCCCCCCATCCCCTAATAATTACCAGAGCCCCATCTCTATCCAGAAATGTCCACAAGTGTTTTGGTGATTAGGAGGAATCGTGCCCCCTGTCGTCGGGGGGCCATTGGGAGGAATCGTGCCCCCTGTCGTCGGGGGGCCATTGGGAGGAATCGTGCCCCCTGTCGTCGGGGGGCCATTGGGAGGAATCGTGCCCCCTGTCGTCGGGGGGCCATTGGGAGGAATCGTGCCCCCTGTCGTCGGGGGGCCATTGGGAGGAATAGTGCCCCCTGTCGTCGGGGGGCCATTGGGAGGAATAGTGCCCCCTGTCGTCGGGGGGCCATTGGGAGGAATCGTGCCCCCTGTCGTCGGGGGGCCATTGGGAGGAATCGTGCCCCCTGTCGTCGGGGGGCCATTGGGAGGAATCGTGCCCCCTGTCGTCGGGGGGCCATTGGGAGGAATCGTGCCCCCTGTCGTCGGGAGGCCATTGGGAGGAAGAGTGCCCCCTGTCGTCGGGAGGCCATTGGGAGGAAGAGTGCCCCCTGTCGTCGGGAGGCCATTGGGAGGAATAGTGCCCCCCTGTCGTCGGGAGGCCATTGGGAGGAATAGTGCCCCCTGTCGTCAGGAGGCCATTGGGAGGAAAAGTGCACCCCCTTTGGTGTCATGAGGGGGGGTAGTATGGCCCGGATTAAAGAGGATTAAAGAGTGCCCCAAGGGCCAGATAAAAAGGCAGGCACAGGACCGCATCTGGCCCCTGGGCCGAAGTTCAGGGACTACTGGTATACAGGATCAGCCAGGAAGCTGGAACTGCATGCTGTGACTTGCAGTTCCGCGAGAGCTTGCGATCTATTGGTTGCTTATTGCCACATGAGACCGCATTTCTGTGTCAGCACTTTTCAATTGAATTTTTTTTTTTTTAACTCGACTGCAAAATGTTAACACTCGAAAAAAAAAAAAATTTAATAACCAACTGAAAAGTTGTGAAGCATTCACAAGGCTTATGAAATAATTAAACTTCATCCGACCCAAAAACCAGCAGTTTTTTTTTTTTTTTTTTTTTTTTTTGAGTCTCCCCCTCCCCCCGCCAATGCTCCTTGGATGGCTATAGGCAAACCATATGGCTTATTTCAGATCTACGGCCCAGAGAATAACACGAGGCTAAAACACATTTGAAAAAAAAGTTGTGTAGAAGTTTAGATGGTGACAGGAGCATTGGAAGGCCCCGGCTCTGCTGGCTCTTGTTCCTTTCTATGCAGACAATGGGGAACATACTGAGTGTTAAGTAGCTGCACCGACACATGAGTGACATGAGATGCTGCGTGCGGAGGCCCACCAAGAGAAGGGGGGGGGGTCCTAAAATGACGGGGTTAATGAGATGCAGGCCGGCCCTTGTGCACAACATACACACACACACACACACACAAAGCTCCAGTTCCATGAAGTCTGAGCAGGAGATAGGGGTGGAGTCCCAATACTGGGAGACACAAACTGGTGGAATCAGGAGCTGACAGTAACATTCAACCTCTTCCTGTCCAAACAAAAGCTCCCTTCAAGGAGCAGGCTTTGTGCTTGGGATCCCCTCCTAGACCCCCACCCCTCTCTCCGGCCTTGCACACACTCTCATCGCAGAGCTGCAACAATGAGGGGCAATGTGTGAGATTAGGAGAGATGGCCGGCACTCCGCAGAGATTAATACAATCTGCTGAAACAATATGTCCACCAGCAGGACTCCGTCCCAGAGGAAGAATGCAAGGGACTGAGCCGGAAGATGGGGGGGGGGGGGGGTATGTGTGGCACCTCTGAGCCAGAGGAGGCCGCTAAACTAAAAATGCTTTAGGACAAGGGCCACGCTGGGCCCCAGACAGCGGGCAGACCAGGAAAACTCCTTCCGTCATCCCCAGGGCACTATGGGTAAAGACTGGCTGCCTCTCCAGATACTTCCACAGCCTCATTATTGCAGCAATTAGCAGAAAGTGCCCCAGGGGAAAAGTTGGAGGGGAAGGTTAGTGCGGTTGGAAGAAAATCTGGAGATACATAAAAAGCAGATGGGTCTCCATAAAACACAGGTGCTCGCTAACTTTCCAGCAAGTGGTGTCGTCATGTACACAACCGGATGGCCACAAACCACCTGAGAGTAGTCAGTCTATCGAGCTTGCGGCGACGTGCAGTCACCAACAGCAATCTGATCTTTACGTTTAACAGCCTATAGTAGATCTAAACCTCAAATGGACATTTGTTTGCAAAACAAACCCCCATGCATCAATGCATCATTAAGATTTCCGGTCTTCCCCCTCCCCATCAATTACTCTTTTCACTCTTTGTTACTTGTATAGCGCCGTCAATTTTTGTTGCGCTTTACATATATCTCGTACATTCACATCAGTCCCTGCCCTCAAGGAGCTTACAATCCAAGGTCCCCAACTCATATACATACACATACTGGGGCCAATCTAGACAAGAGCCAATTAACCCTCTAGCACGTCTTTGAATTGTGGGAGGAAACCGGAGTACCCCAGAGGAAACCCACTGGGGCTCAGAGAGAATGTGCAAAGCTTCAGGCAGGTAGTGCCATGGTTGGGACTTGAACCGATGACCCTAGTGCTACTAGGCATATGTGCTAACCACTTAGCCACTATGCTGCCCAACCTACCTCTTTTTGCCACTTGCTGTTTACATGCACTTGCTCCAGGGTTGGCTGTACATCATTGGTCTGGACCAGCTGGGAACATGGTGGATCATGCCTGTGTAATGGAGGTGGGCATGGCCACGTCTAGTCCCCACCAGTGGTGACAGGGAGACTAAAGGCCGTCTGTAGATTATTTGATTTTCTTTCCATTCACCATAGGTGTAAGGAAAGAAAATTGTTCGATATGCCCACCACAGTCAGTGTTGAAGAATAGCTGCTGCAGCGCTATTGTGTTTTACCAATGGAAGAGCGTGGGAAGACTGGCAGAACACAATGATTACTGTAGCAACCTATAGCCGGCAGCAGTAACCGTAAAAGATTCAGACAGGCTGGTTGTACCCGAGTCAACTTGGGTACAACCAGCCTGCCCATACATGGATCGACTCTCAGCTGGTCCCTGATGAACTGGATGAATTTTGATCCATGTATGGCCAGCTTAAGACAGACCGTTGTCACCCTATATCAAAGAATGACTAAACAAGGCCTCTAGGAATGACTAGGTTTACACTACTGCTGGGAAGTTTCAGTGGGCAGATTGAAACGCGTTGAGACGTGGCCTGGCAGGGGCCCAGACTGAGACTATCACTTGTTCACACATACAGCGGGTCTTGTTCTGATGTGTGGCTGGGACCTTCATCTCTTATCTACCGTTGTCTGGAGCTTCCCAGCCAGCACTATGCTTCCTTGCAGCCTGAGCAGCATACATACACACCATGCGTTCCCACTGCATGTGGGAGACCGCGTGTAAGGCGCTACTCTTGTCGCACCCTCTGTTGCAGATGCAGTTGCTTATCCAAGAGTTCAGCTTTAAAGGAATCTAAATCCAGGTTGCCACCAACTCTAGGCAGACAGAGAAATGAGAGAGGAATAGTAGTTGCTCACTTTGTGTTACCACAAGTTGCTAGATGGAGAGGAAGAAAAAATAAAATAAAAAAGGAAAGGAAGAAGGTGAGCATTTGGAAACACTCACCAGTCTCTGCCGGGGGCGAGGAGGTCCTGATGGTGAAGATCTGTCCCAAATCTTCCTCTTCTTCTGGCAGGCCCTTCTGAAGCCGCTGCAGTTTGCGTAGGCTCTCGCTGCGTTGGTGTTTCATGGAGCGCACATGTTGGATTAGGTTGAGTTTGGCCTTGGTGGAGTAAGAGCAGAGGACGCAGTGATAGTATGACGTGTCTCCTTCCACGCCGCTTTCGTGTTGCTGCAAGTGCTATGGAAAAGCGGGAAATTACAAACAATTAGGTGTCTATAAATGACAAATAATCACAAATTCTAATCAATATAATTCTGTACAACTATTGTGATCCATACATCCCTACCAGGTCACAGTGCATACCAGTGGCTACAGTATAATGTGTGCTGCTAGTGTGTATGGCCCTAAGATCACTCTCGTTGGATGGAGAAATAGCAGGATCGTGGACTTGGTCCAGAAGTCAAGGAAGTCAGGTGCCAGTAACAGCAAAACTAAACTGGAGAGAACTACAAAGGGGGCTTATGTGGTTAAAGAATGGCAACATTAGGCGACATTCACATTAAGGTCTCGTTCGCTTGGGCATACCTAAGAGCACACCTATGTGAGGACCATCTTTGCCCGCATAGGTGTTCAATGCATCTATGTGCAGGCAGTTCCATTCAGATCAGTTGGGATGCAACAGCTGCACGGACACCGCCACTGCCTCCAATCTCCAACAATGTTCAGGGACACACACACACACACGGATATCATATTGGGAGCAGTGGCTGTGTTCGTGCAGCTGTGGCATCCTGCTCGACATAAAATGGGACTGCCTGCACATAGATGCATGGATCACCTGTGCATCCCATTGTGTCGCTATGGCTATTCTAGTGATTTTTAAAGCATAAATATGCAACATTTTTAAGACCATGTATTGTTTTTAGGAGGATTCATATGCCAATGAACATGTTGGACTGGTTCATGAACGCAAGACAGGAAGTGATGCTACAGGAATTAGGGGGAGGGAACAAAGGACTTGAACAAGCCATGTCCTGAGGAACATCCTTTACTTATGGACGAAGTCCACCCACCATTTCTCCGTCCAATGAGAGTGCTCTTCCTAGAACACTAAGGCATTTTCAGTGGACCAGGGGATGGCAGTTGGGCAGGTCTTGGCCTAGACATCAGACATCCCTGTAGCAAAGTGAAACTATATCAGAGGGGCACAGATGATGCTTTACTATCTAACACCGGAAATGTAATTGCTTAACCACTTCAATGCCTGCACTTTTGCCCCTTCCTGCCCAAGACAATTTTCAGCGCTGTCACATTTTGGATGGCAATTGCGTGGTCATGCAAACACTGTGCCCAAACTAATCATTTAAATTTTCATCACCGCGTGACGTCACTCCTGCACGTGTGCAAAAGCCACTGGTCACGGCACAGGCGGCTGTTCCTTCAGAGTGCATGCGCCCCCAATGTGTCTCGTTGCTTGCATTCTGCAGACTGTATCTGACCAACAGAACCATGTGACACGACAAAGTATAAAAAAAAAAAAAAATCTTACAGTTAATTACTTAGTGATGACATTAAAAACCTAACAAAGTACCCTGTGAACGCAGTGTGTACCAAAGATGCTAACAAATTCTAATTAAACTTCCCAAGAATCAAATATTAAAAAGACTGACGGCCTGGACATCAAAGTGCCAATACCCTTCGGCATGCCAGAAATTTATACTGAAATTAAAAATGATGAGATAACATCTAACATTGTGTTAGGTAGGACATACCACACCTGTCAGAGACCCAAGCAGGAATTCTGAAGATAAAAGTATACTCTGCGATTATTAATGTCACTTGTATTTTATCTCGTGCCGCCACTATCCCCAGCAAGGCCAATCCTGCATTATACACACACTCCGAATCTAATAGAAGCACCATACTGAACACAATTTCTGCAACTAAACCTTCAAGCGCGTATATATATATATATATATATATATATATATATATATATATATATATATATATATATATATATATATATATATATATATATATATATATATATATATATATATATATATATATATATACACACACACACACACACACACACACACACACATATATATATATACGTACGTACGTACGTACGTACGCGCGCGCGTGTGTGTGTGTGTGTGTGTGTGTATGTATATATATATATATATATACACATATACACACACACACACACACACACACACACAACTGTCTGCTCCTCTTCTCCGAGTGCCCACATTGCAAGCCACTTGCTATGGAGTTGCTCACAAGCCAGGCTGTGCGTGTCAATAGACGCAGAAGCAGGGCACGGGCGTGCACCCGCACGGGTGCCTCAGAGTGCTTCTCTGATGGGGCACTCAAGAAGAAGAGGAGCCACCAGTGCTCCTGAGGGACCCCAGAAGAGGAGGATCGGGGCCACTCCGTGCAAAACCAACTGCACAGAGGAGGCAAGTATGACTATTTTAATTTTTAAACAACAAAGAGGGTTTAGTAACCCTTTAAGGCTTCATTCACACCTGAGCGTTTTTCAGCTCGTAAATTCATTTTATTTCATTTTAAGGGTACCTGTTCACATCTGAGCGTTTTGTCACCTGAAGAAAAACTCCTGAAGCTCAAAAAAAAAAAAAAAAAACACACATGAGCGTTTTTCTGCTTTTTACAGTGGTGACCTTTTGGCCTCTGCAAAACCGCGGTAAAAAAAATAAAAAAAAATAAAAAAAATAAAATAAAAAACGTGTGTCCGTCCATACACCCTTTCTCACTATATGCATTGAGCAGTGTTGGAGTGCGCATTGCCCAACAGACCAGGCAATCTTCCTTATGTCCTATGGTTTCAGGTCATACTAATAAGCTACGCTGTTGTGCGCTGAAGAAAAAAGTAGGACGGGATCCATTTTTACGCACAAGTGCATAAAAGGCGAAGGAGACGTAATTTTGTTATATAAAATTATAACAACTTTTTTATTATAAGTGGTCTGATGTGATGATGCGTTGCAACAACGCTTTGCCCGTACAACACGCACCGCAGTGGCCAATACAGAGCAGAATGTGCGTTGTCCGACACGGCCGGGCCCAGCTGTCCAGTCAGCCGCAGCGGTAGAAAAAAAAAAAAAAAAAAAATAAAAAAATAAAAAATCGCTGCACGTTTTTACGAGTACCCAATATTGTCCTGTGGATTAGCTGCTCTTCTAAAAACAAGCAGAAGAGTGATAATTGGTTGTAATTAATTAATTTCAAAAGCCAATCCCCCCTTGAAAATGATATCCAGCTATTCGCAGGCAGTGCAGGGGGAAGGCTGTCACGGGCACAATGCGGGTCGCCATCGTGAAGCAGATAAAGGAAGTCTCCGCTGGCACAATGAAGGGATGCCATCGGCACGTGTGTCACTATATTGATTGCTAGAAAGCTTGTGGGGCCTTTTCTCTCTCTCTCTCTCTCTGCAACAACAGGAAACTTCTAACATCTGGTTCTTCACGCATGGAAAGCGAAATATCGATCAAGTTTAGCTGAAGCACCACTTTAAAAACAGAACAGACAGAAGAACATTCTGATGGAAGGCAGGGAATTCTCTGGGGAGGAGGTCGGCCATTGCACACAATTCTGTCCGCCGCTTTCGCGCCAAACTGCACAATCGCATCCAGAAATAGACAGACCAGGGGCGGCGGACCCCCTCATACATGGAGAATAGAGACCGCCAATGTCCATCGCACCAATATACAATAACGTGCCTGCAATCTTCGTAAAAGATCAATTTCCAGCATGCACGCAAATTTACTGCGACAAACCTTAAAAATGTGGACACCAGGCAAACTGTTAAAGCTTTAATAATAAAAAAAAAATAAAAAAAATAATAAAAATAAGTAACTTGGTTAAATACAAGAATCTTGGGTAACCTTCCCTGAATCTCTGGAATTTGGGTATTTCTTACAGATCTGGGCAGTAATCCAGTGTGTGAGACTTCCTGTAATAAAGGCCGCTCTCTGCTGCTCTCTCTTTGTGCAGGGTGACTGGTCTGGTCTCCGCCCTCTTGTGTAGTGGGCGAGTCTGTTGGGCCCCTCCCACAGCTCTGCTCTCTCACCCCCCCTTGTGCAGGGGGACTGGTCTTATCTCCGCCTCCTCCAGATTTCTGTAATGGGTGGGCCTGCTGGGCCCCTCCCACAGCTCTCTCTCTTTGTGCAGGGGGACTGGTCTCGTCTCCGCTCCCTCCTGTCATTTTCTGTAGCGGGTGAGCCTTCTGGGTTCCTCCCACAGCTCTACTCTCTACCCCCCCCCCCCCTTGTGCAGGGGGGACGACTGGTCTCGTCTCCGCCCCCTGCTGTCATTTTATGTAGCGGGTGAGCCTTCTGGGCTCCTCCCACAGCTCTTCTCCCCCCCCCCCCCCTTGTGCAGGGTGCCTGGTCTCGTTTCCGCCCCCTCCTGTCATTTTCTGTGGTGGGAGGCATCTCGTCTCCACCCCCTGCCTGTAGTTTTGCTGGGTCCCTCTCACAGCTCTGTTCCCTGCACAGCACAGGGATTCAATGTTGCTTTTACAAGGTAATATCTGGGTTTGCAAATTAATTTGGTGCACACAAAGTGCCTATTGAGGAATAGATTTAAGTGAAAGTTTTGGTGCCCGGAGTTCAACTTTGAATACACATTTAACAGACATGGAAGCGATTTCCTCTGACAAAGGATTTGCAATTCTGTTCATCCAGCCCTGAGATTTTTGCAGACAGCAAGGTCATGCCAGTGATCTCTCCTGCTGTGAGGAAATATAGGTAGGCGACACCTCCCTGCCCCATCATTAAACAATGGCAGAACAGCGGTAGACTGATGAGCTCATCTTTCTGCTCTCTACTGCTGTCAGCATGCTAGAGCAACTGATTGGTTGCTAGCACGGCCTCACCCTCTCCCATTTTGATCTATCCTGTACAGGGGTGTATAGGAGGCTGGTATAAAAAAAAAAAAAAAAAAAAATAATAATAATAATAATAATAATAATAATAATAATAATAATAATAATAATAATAATAATAATAATAATAATAATAATAATAATAATAATAATAATAATAATAATAATAATAATAATAATAATAATAATAATAATAATAGAAAAAAAAAAATAGAACTTACTCTAGTTGCATTAGAAATACATTAAATGAAATTCTACACAACTGCTTTAGGGCACATTCCCACTTGTGCGAATTGTCATGCGACTTCGGAGATGTCAAGTCACAGCCCATTGTCTGCAATGGCCCACGTTCAGACCAGTGCAACAAAGTCGCAGCGATTATGAAAAGGTGCCTGCACTACTGTGGTACACAGAATGTAAAGTCGGATCAAAGTCACAATGGAAATTGTGCGACTTTGGAGACGCTCTAATGTGAATGGAGCCTTGGATGGTGAGAAATTATATATATATATACACACACACACACATACATATATATATATATATATATATATATATATATATACACATATATACAATAACTGCTCTGTGTGTACCTGCCATAAGAGAAGATGCTGCCATCTGTCATCCTGAAAATACCAGTTGCCTGGCTGTCACGTCAATTTACTCACTTTGATATTTTTAACCAGCGACTCAGCAAATCAGGTGATCTGATTTCACTGCTCGCCTACTTGGTCCAGATCAGCGGCTCAAACAGCCGGAGGTCAGAGACTATGCAGCTAGGACTTCTATAAGGACCAAGACAGCAGCAACTTCTGTATTTACTTAGCACCGGCTCTGCTAATCTCCCACAACCCCCCTGTGCTCCAGACATCAGACAGATCGAGGGATATAAAGGTTGTTCACAGTAAGCAGTATTGTTCTGTGGTTTAAAGTTTTGATGTTAGATAAGCTTCAAAGTAAACCTGTGCTTTTCCCATACAGTGCAAAGCAACTGATTTCCTTCCATTCCCCAGCAGCATATACTTACCTTTTCTTTGCTACCCCATCCCTACTTTTCAGCCACTGCGATCCGGAGGAAATACACAGTACTTCCGGGTATGGAAAAACATGCAGCAGTGCTGGACCAGCTGGCACTGTCATACCGGAAGTCTAAAGATCCATGCAAGCTAAAGTTGGCCATAGATAGATTGAATCTCGGCTGGTTCAGCAGGAACCAGCCAAGATGCGATTCATCTATGGTCAAGCTAGTTGTGATTAAGTCGATCGACGCAAGACGAACGACCAGCCTGTCTAATTCGTAGCCAGAGAATCCACCCCCCCCGCAGTACTTTTTCCTGCCTTTAGATGTCCTCAGCGTGATGACCAGCATCCTCCAACCCACTTGAGCACAGCCTGTGACTGGACAGTGAAAGGAGAAGCAGCATAGTGATGAACTCATCGCTCTCTCACACTGCCCTTTCCTCCCATCACCATGCTTTGTGTCGGCAAAAAACGGTTTGGCTCGTTTTACTGCTTTTTCCTCTCACACTCCACACCAGGTCCAATTCAGGTACTTAATATTTATAGGGCTGCATTAATATGTGAGGTGATCAAGCTGCAGCATTGTGTGACAGGCAGTAAAAACACAGAGTCCGAGTTCGGCAATAACGTTATGCTGTATAAAAGGTTCAACGTAACTTTTTTGGGCACACCTGTCCGGAGCCACTTATGAACTGACAGCAGTCTGAAGACTTAATGCCGACAGCATCTGCAACGAGGAGCGGGAAGTGGCCTGGCCGGTCCACATGCAAGAGGGGGGGGGGGTTCCTAAAGAGTGGTAGATGGTCTCCGCACTGTCTGTGGTCCTCTGGAACCTTTCCCTGCCAGATGAGGAACCTGTCCCTACACTAGCCACTCGCATAAAGCGCGCCATACCCAGGAGTATTATAATAGACTCTGCTTGCCCCAAGATGGCCACTGGTGTCACCGCCAGCATCCAAAATCAGACAGCATGGGGCGCCAGCATCCAAATCGGACAGCTGTCTCCTTGTGACCGCAGGAGAGGAACCAAGGAATGTTCAACTTCCTTCCCCTTCTGCAGTGCCACATCGGTCAAGCGCCACCTGCAGTGGGAATTGCAGACTGCACCTGCCTATTTGCATTTGATCAGCTTTAAAACAAAAATGGGAAGCCTGCCAACAGGTGAACGTGCCTGGAGACCATCCTCTAGACCAGGGATCTCCAAACTACGGCCCTCCAGCTGTTGTGGAACTACACATCCCATGAGGCATTGTAAAACTCTGTCATTCACGGACATTGCTAGGCATGATGGGAATTGTAGTTTCTGAACAACTGGAGGGCCATAGTTTGGAGGTCCCTGCTCTAGACCAGGGGTCTCAGACTGGCGGTCCTCCAGCTGTTTCAAAACTACAAGTCCCATGGGGCATGGCAAGGCTGACAGTTATAAGCATGATTCCCTCAGGCAGAGGCATGATGGGGACTTGCGGTTCCGCAACAGCTGGAGGGCCACCAGTTTGAGACCCCTTCTTTAGGACCTATGGTCAACTCCATAAACCCAGCACAGGATTTATCCATAGCACCAGATACTGTAGCAAGATGCTACTTGTCCATGAAACCCAACTCCAGATTTAGGAGGATCAGCAACCTAATTGACACAAGAAGGTCAACCCAAGCGTCAACTAATTAGCAAAAGTGGCGGTCTCTGCAAAGTTCATTGTCTTATTCCTTTATAGCCCAACACCGAGGTGTGAATTTGCCCCAATACAAAGCCGGGCCCCTCCCTCTGCCTTCCACGCTACCGATAAAAGCTTTCTACACCAATTGCCGGGGTTTACGGCAAATTTGCACCTAAGAGCAACATTTGCAAAAGGGGTCTGACTGGGCAAAATTTTTAGCGGCAGTTAATGAGTGAGGCGGGTTGTACTTTGCCATGAATACCAGTAAAAGACATTAACAGACCTGGGAAGTACTGAGGCTGGTACAACCATTTGTTTACAAAACCTGTTTGGATGTCTGGAATGTATTAATTCTATCTGCAGAATATATATAACTCTCCCCACTCCCCCCAACCCCCACCCTCTCCTTTCTCCCGTCCAGAAAAACTCAGAGGCCCTCTTTCTCAGCTTCTTTCAGATCTCTGCAACCTCAGGTCATAAATCACATAGTCTTCAGCTGGAGAATCCATCTCTTTAATGAAAGAGTTATGTGAAAGCAGATGTCCTTCCAGCCCGGCTCCAAATAGCGCATACATGTCCATGGCTGCTAACATCCTCAGCAGTCCACCACCTGCAGACAAGCCTGGAATTTCCTGGCAGAGAAAAAGGGAGGGGATTGGCTCTCCACACCGCTAACTCTAGACGTTCTTCATCGCTTCACGTGACACCACCAACCCCTTCCATCCCTCACCTAGCCTCTGAACATCACACAAATACCCCTTGCATCTAATCTGATAAAAAGAACATATAAAGACCAGTAACTGGTCACAATCCTCAGGTAGAGAAAAGGATCTGCAGACCTCACAGTGGTCAATTGCCATGGCAAAACCTGATTTTCTGGACATTTTTTGCAGTCTGTTCACCCCCGGAACATGCAGTTCATCTGCGAGTAGGCAAGAGCGCACCAAGGCCAAGGCCAGTAGAGCACCTTCTAATCCACTTAAACCAAAATCCGACTTTCTCACCATCAGGATGTGGTGCTAAGACCTAAACCGCAGGCCCAAAAAGACAGTCACCAGGTCATGTGAGGTGGAAGCAATAATCCTGTATAAACTCTGCTGCAGAGCTTACGCGCCGCTAACTCTAGACAGGCTTCATGCGACACCCCTTCCATCCCTCACCTAGCCCACTGAGCATTACAAAAATGCCCCTTGTAGCTAATCTGCTAAAAAGAATATAAGACAGGTGACAGGTCACAGACCTTGGTGCCAGGTAGAGAAAGTTAATTTAAAGGATCTGCAAACCTTGCCGCAGTCAATGGTTATTGCAGAACCAGGTAGTTTGTTGCGTAGGTGTAGCGGCAGTAGTCACTTAAGAGGCCCAGAGTGCAGTAACTTTAGGAACTTGCAAACACCACAACAGCCTGGTGGGGAGCTAACCCCACCGGTGACTTATAGTCAATGCAGTGGAGAGTCAGCAGTAGTAGGCCCGAGCTGAAGATAGCACTTGCCAAGCACGGTGGCATGCAGCCTGGCTAGTTGGAACCCAAGAGGGAGCTTGCAGAAGTGCAGACATGGGCCCTGAGCTTTTCCTGCTGCTCCAGAACCTCTCCCTACCAGATTGGTATACTCTCTCTACACTCGCTACTTGGCAAATGCTTGCCAAAACTTGGGGACAGGGACTTAAAAAAAAAGACTCTCGGCATGACCAAAGATTGCCGCCAGGGTCACCTGGTTGCTGCACAGACAGACAATGAGGGAACCAAAGAGAACGTTTTTCTCGACTTCCCCTCCAGGTGCAGTACCGCCCCAGACGAGCACAACCTACAGTGGAGGAAACAGACTGTGCCTGCCTACATGTTTATCTCCAAGACATGTACTTCCCCTGCAAGTAGGCAAGGTGGCACCTACCTTCTAATCCACAGATACCCAAGTCCCATGCTCTCACCATCAGGATGTGGTGCTCAGGCCTGAGCATCCACTCATAGGCCCAAAAACAATGTTACCGAGTGGAGGGGGTAATCATCATTCCTGTGCAAAACTTACAGTGCTTAGACATAGGGCTCCCATAGGCAAAACAAGCAGTTTGGGAGAAGCCCTACGAAAAGTACCTATTACCTTGGCCTTGAATAATTAACACAGTGAAACATTCTCTTAAAGAAACGTAGGCCTGATGCAAAGTTAAAAGCAGATCCATCATAGATGCAAATGTTTACATAAAAGGTAGTCTGGCGTGATTCAGCTGTTGAACTGCTGAAGTCTGTCCATGGCAGACAGGAACTATAGTTATGGGCCTGGTAGTCCACTTTTATTAAAAGAAAACAGAAAAGCAAAGTCTTTACAATGTGGAGCTTCATCTTCACACCAAACAAAAATGCTGAGTCACCTGGCTCCTAAGCTTAATTTAATTGCAGTGCCTTGCTGCACGTGAACAATCTTAGCCCTTAGGACCTAGGTAGATGTTCTCCCGATACCCCAGGCGCCTTCATTCCTCCAAAGATTCCTCTGGTTCCCCTGGATTCTCTCCAAATTTCCTCAGCTCTATTCTCCCAGACCCTCTCAGCTGGCCCAACTCTCGGTCCAATGGCCTGGAACCTCTCCCTCATGTAGTACCATCTTGAGGATACTGCCTTGGGGTCCAGACAAGAGCACACCGCCCCCCCTGGCTGCAGCAACTGCAACAACCCCACCGGACCTGAGCTATACGCAGATCTGCTTTATAACGACCCTGCACACCTGTGCACTTACAAAGGCTGCAAGAGTCGAGCAAAGGCTGGACCCTAGATTGAAGGTTCCGACCCACCCAATACCCTTTAGAGCCTTCAAGCTCCCTGCCCCAATCCAGAACTACTAATATTCGGAGAAAACATAGAACAACGATTTCTCCGTTCACAATCAACCTGCAGCTTTGAGAATCGGGTGTTACTTTTATGCCCATTTACATAGGAAGAGGGTCTCATACTGTCACAGAATATACCGTATTACCAAAAAAAAAAAAAAAAAAAAAATCACGCTTTCAGGCTCTGGGGGCCGAAGTGAAGGATTTAGGAGAGAGGACAGCACACAGGCCTTTACCAGTGTCATTTTGGTCATTCATTGTCCTGTGTGTAGACAGGTGACCAAGGAGGCTGAAATGAGGACTTGTCGCATTTAATAATTAAAGTTCAACTTTACTCTCTCAATCAACATTGACTATTTTTAATTCTTATTCTGCTAGCATTAGTAAATAGATAGGAAAGCATATTATATTTAATTGGTTTTAAACTTATTTTACCCATTTTTTTCTCGGTTTGCAGGCCTAGGCAAATACACCCCAGAAGCCTTCAAGAGATTGTAAACCCTCATGTTTTTTCGCCTTACGCATTAAAAAGGTGTAAAAAAAAAAAAAACTTCTGACACTGACCGCCCCCCCAGCCCCCAACCGCCACGCCCCCCCCCCCCCCCCCGTTTTACTAACTTGAGTCCACTTTTTTTTTCCTTTGGTGGAGATGCGTTCACCTTCTCTGCCCATGGTTCTCGGCTCTTGTATGTGGATAGATTGATAGCAGCACAGCCATTGGTTCCCGCTGCCGTCAATAAAATCCAATAAAGCGGGCGCCGGGGGCCAAGTCCTCCATTCTGCGTCTATGTGCAAAACGAACTGCAGAGAGAAGGGGAAGAGGAGGAGGATTCTCAGCTACCAAGACCCTCCTGCCTGCCCGAGCTAAGAGCAGATGGATTCCAAGATGTAATTTGCTACACGAATCATCTGCCCCTACTCAAGATGGCCGCAGCTATAAATGCTAGGGGGGGTCAAAGTGATTTCTCGGCAAAAATAAAGCGTGGAGACGTCGATGGATGGAAGTTTGCTTTGAATACTAAAAATTAAACTTTTTGTTTTGTGGTGCTCACATACACTTTAGATCCGCTTTAAAAGGCTCACTTAACACTCAGTGTTAAAAAGTCAGCTAAATTTTTAGCATTTTGGCATTCTGTACTCCTCCCCTAGATGACAATGCAGGAGTATGGGCGATGAGGGGGGGGGGGGGATGCTTCCTCCTTCCCGATTTTAGGGGAGCTCATTCGTCCCTCGGCACCAAACTACCAGCGCCAAAAACAAATTATCCCGTATTCAAGCCGTGATTTTTACATTATGTTCCTTTAAAATGGGTACACACGATGAGGTAGCCATGTCTGGCCTAACCTATTATGAGACTGCGCATTCAATAGGATCAAGTCAACAGCGATTTCACGGCTGCTCGCATTAAAAACCCCTGGCTCGACTTTCTACAGATACTTTGTAGGTGGAAATGAAAGTATTAGACCATGGAAAGAACGCTTAACTCCCTTCATAACACGAGGACCACATGCTCCCCATTTCTATGAAGGAGGGGGAAAAAAAAAAAAAAAAAAAAAATGTATGGTTTGAGTTTCTAAATATCTTTAACCCGAAGCATGAGGCACATAAGCCCACCAGATGTCTAGGTATTCAGGCGGTGAATTATAAGCATCCTTTTGTGCACTTAGAATTTTCAGTCCATTTCAGAATACATTTTTTTTTTTTTTTTTTAATTCAATCTCAGTTGAAGCTTTTGTTTCTGGAGATCACACGACTTTCCAGTCACCCAGATAACAGGGCAAACATACACCTCCAACCACGTATGGAAGCCATGGCATCGAGAAGGACAGAGTAGCGTGGTCAAGTGCCAAAGGTTATAAAAGGGATGGTGCATATAAATGTTCGGTAGAAAGCCCCAATAAAGTGTTTTTACCAGAACATACAAGGAAAGAGGGTTTTCTTCAGTTATAAAAAGGTTTATTTTTTTTCATTTGGCGATTATCTCTGCCCCCCCCAAAAACGTCTCTAAATTCCGGTTCCCTGGCTCTTTTGCTTATTCTACGGCTTCAATACATTCTGAGTCGCAAACCAAAGTATGCCGATCGGGAGTTGTGACTTCATTCGCTACACTGTTCTGGGTCAGTGACTGAAAATATTGTCAGAGGATCAGCAAAAGTGCAAGGCATGAAAAAGTGTTTTCACAAGGGGTAAGCAATGGCAGCCCATCACAATCTTCTCTCTGACTCAGTTGATGAACCTCAACAGTGCGCATGTGTGGTGAAATACTTGTTCCCTCTGGAAATTGAAACCAGCAGTCTTTAAGAGGAGAAGAATGGACATGTGAAAAAAAAAAAAAAACTTAAAATAAAATAAATTATATACATACTGCCCTCCATCCTGCATCAGCCCCCTGCCGGCTCTATGCCTGAGAGCTGAGTGATCACATGACCGATGATCGCTCAGGTCTCAGCCTGCTTGGAGCAGAGCGCAGAGACCATCAGTCACTGCTCTCCGCCTCACTGGGCCGCCAGCCTGAGGGGGGTTGAGAGCAGCTGGCTCTGGCTTTCAATGGTGTGCTGAGAGGCTGTGCCAGCTGCTGATCAGGCATCCAGGTGGATCTCAATATGGTTGGGATCCTTTCAGAGCCTGGAATTAAAATGTAAGTGCAGACCTGTGAACAAGAAGACAAGTATGGCCAGAAAAGCTTTTGCCTTTTCACTTTTAGAGGGCCACGTTGAGACACGCAAGAGTAGCACATTCCCCAGCATCCGTGGGATGCAGACAATGTCTCAGGCTTGGTGGTCCAGTGGGAGTAAAAGAGAAAACAAATTGCATAGCACCTATGGTTAGTATCAGAGGAATGGTGCCCCATCAATGGCGTCAGGGAGAGGAATGGTGCCCCAACATTGGTATCAGTGGTAGTAATGGTGCCCCATCAGTGGGAGGAATAGCGCCCCATAATTGGTATCAATGGGAGGAATAGTGCTCCATCATTGGTATCCGTTGTAAAATACTGCCCCCTTTTTGGTGTCAGTGGGAGGAATAGTGCCCCATCAGAGGTGTCAGTAGGATAAATAGCATTCCATTGTTGGTGTCAGTGGGAGGAACAGCGCCCTAAAGGCAAGCAACAGGCCGCATCCAACTGGTAGGCCGCAGTTTGTAGATTTAATTCCTAAGGCAGTGGTCTCCAAATACTAGAATATGGATATTGCTGGGTTCATTAGAACATTCCATTCAGTCAGCCAATTGTAAAAACAAACAAACAAAAAAAAAACTTTCCTTTAGCTATGTACATTGTGGTGCTCTGTACAGGTGTGTTGCACTGATTACTATTCAATATGAATGCACAATGTATGACACATTACCGCCACACTAAGACATCGAGAAAAAAATAAAAAAATAAAAAAAAATAGTGTTCACCTCTACACCTCGCTTACCTCTAAAATACAAGGAGGTTTTAATTCCCCAATTTTGAAACCCTCAAGAACGATCCTCATAGGTTTTCTTTAAAAAAAAATTCTCATCCCAGACTCCCTTAAGAAGATTGGAGATAAACGGTGGGGATTATTTGGCTATTTATAAAGGTTATGAGGATAGACCACTAAACAAGGCGTGCTCAATGAGTGTCAATAATTTAACGCATCTCTGAAAACTTTAAAAGGGAGTCAATCCAACGCAGGCTGACAAGATCCAGACTAATATATCAGAAAGCCCTCGCAGTTCCAGCAGTCATTACTGACAAAGAGGGTTTCTGGAAGGATTAACTCGGTTTCATCTATAATTCCACAGCGGAGGAGCTCTAACAAGTAACCACAGGTCAGCAAGGCCAACATTACATAAAGAAAACAATCAGGAAAGGCACTCGGTTACTTAACACGGCAACAAGTTAGCCAAGTGCACCGCAGAAGATCCTCCTCAAGGCCATCTGACAGATACCACCCCACCACTACTGTGGTGTCTTAAAGCCAAACACACAATTGAAAAAAAAACGACATACATGAATGGATTTACCTGCTAAAAAGGGATTTGGAATTCTGCTTAGCCAGGCTCAAGATTCAGACACCCCTGCCAAAAAGCACAGTCAGTTCCTAAAATACTTAACTAGATGAAATGAAGCTTCAGGCTGAACGCAGAGGGGGGGGGGGCGTTTTGCTAGAGGAATCATCGCTTATGAATAATCGCTAGTAAAATTGCCAAATATATCATATTTGGGATCGACCAATTAGAGGCAGCAGATAATCACTTTTTTTTTATAAGTATCGATCGGCTTTATTGTAACAACTGATGCGGCTGTTATCACAAGCAGTGGGAGGGGATGTCTTCCCCCCCCCCCTTCCCATCGCTTTCCGCCGCGCGCCCCGGACTCTCCCGTCCCACCGGGAGGCCCGAGCAACCAGCCCGAATACCAGAGCAAAGCCGATGTTTCGTTCGGGTCTCGGATCTAGTAACCGGGATTATTGGAATCTTAAAAAGGTGCCGGTTTTAAAAATAAAGTATTCAAAAAAGCCGATCTTGACATTTTGAATACTTTGAAGTGCAGAGGAGGGGTTTGGGGGTCTTATAAACTCCAGATCTCTCGCATGCCTATTTCTGTTACAAGGGATGTTTACAATCCTTGTGACGGTAATAAACAGTGCTAATTGGGTTGTCCCCAGAACAGCAAGACAGGGGAAATCTTACAATGGGGACCTGGGAGGACCCAATGGATTCCCCTTAATTTGCAGAGATTTCATCTCACTTCCTGTTTTGGCTATGGGACGGGAAGTGAAAATAAACCTACTAAATGAGACATCGCCTATAATTCTACTTAATTTTTTTCTTCTAAATTACTGGAGCAATTAGAAGGAAGCAGGGCTTTTTTTTCAGCAGGGGAAAGCAGTTCCAGCACCTCCAGCACAGTCTGTATGTAATGGTAAGGGGTGCTGGGGTGGGCTGCTAGGGAGGGATCTATTTTTTTGCAGTGGGGTCCATCGTTGCTGATGGGGGACCAATTGTTGCTGGGTCAGTTATTGCTGGGAGAGATCAACTGTTGAGGAAGGAATCTATTCTTTCCGGCTGCAGGAGAGTCTCTTGATGCTGGCTGTGGGGGGATTTGTTGTTGCTGCCGGGAAAAGGGGAAGGAGGTTTGGGTGGTCCATTGTTGGGGGAATCTATGGTTACTGAAGGGGGCTCTATTGTTACTGACTATATTAACAAATTACATATCACCACAAAATGATGCTTGGTTCTGTATTCTCTAAAAAGGGGCAGTAATGGGAGGTGGAACCAAGGAACGGTGCTCGGAGGTGGGTAAGGGGTGGAACCAAGGAACGGTGCTCAGAGGTGGGTAGGGGGTGGAACCAAGGAACGGTGCTCGGAGGTGGGTAGGGGGTGGAACCAAGGAACGGTGATGGGAGGCGAGTAGGGGGCAGAGAAAAGGGGCAACTCAAAAGGGGGAGTTCCTACACCTATGCTCTGAGAAAAAAGCCGTAGGAGCAGGCATTGCATTTAGGGGCAAGAGGGTTTCCTAGCCAGACAGTCACTTTAAATATGGAAACCGATATTCTCCTTTTTGTTAATGCTGAAGGCAGGCGAGATTTTACAAGTCAGCCCATTTGTCGCTAAGAGCCAGGTGTCCACTCTCCATCCAGACATATATCAGATACAGGTCACTCAGTGGCAGCCCTCTGAATTGGTGGCAAGCTCCAGGACAATGGTCAATGATATCATTATTCAAATTCAAACCAAAAGGACAAATGGTCAAAGAGGGACATCTAAAGTTTTAATTTTTTTGAGCCTCATTAAAAGCCAATTTCGTTTGACTTTCAGATTAAAGAGCCGGGGCTCGGAGTGCGCCGATCGGTAAATCAAAACACTCCGCACGGCAGGCAAAACTCTGTGGCACTTTAACTTTAAATAATGCAATAATTATTGGATTTCCTTTTTATAACTGAAGTGCTGGAATGTAAACAATGGATATGTAATTGCAGGAAGGGGGGATCAATACGGCCAATCGTTTTCAGCCATGTTAATTGTAAATACAATTGCTCCACGATGTCAGCTTGTTCTTCTCGCTCCCAGAATCACCCTAACGGATGACAGAGTCCAACTTTCCCATTACGGCTACTCGTTCCTTTAAGAGGTTCTCAATCAGGTCTGATCAATCTGTCAAGATAATGCATGGAGTAAGTAAGACTCCTTCAAACACGGCTTCCCAATCAATAGCCAGGACTGACTTAATGAGGAGATGCACTACTAGCTGCCTGAGCCTGTGCTATGGGCTTTTAGTACAGGCTGATAAACAGACCATCTCTTAATGAGCTTGCAGTTTATGTATGCTTCACTAAGCATTACGCCTTTCCCCTCCCGGGACGAGAAAACAAAATAGATTAACAGAAAACAATACGGTCCCAAATTAGCTCCACCTTGGATTGCCTTCTTCTCATGTTAATTGTGCCTGAAAGTGAGGAGAACATTTATCAATGCTACTCCAGGTTGCATCCCAAGAGTGGGCGGCTCTCTGTTCTCACCAGTGGGCTCCATGCCTCTTTGGAAATAAAGTGTGGACCCTTTAGGCCCCTTTCACACTGCCGCGTCTTGAAAGTCACGCAACTACAAAGAAGGCCCGTGCAAACTTGAGTTCTATGGACCTCAACTCGCATCAAAGTAGTACAGGGACTACTTTGAAGTCACACAGATATGAATGGTACTCATTGGAAATCATGGGGTACAGCTTGTCATTTCGACTTTCCAGTCCCAAGCAGGACAAGTCGCACAAGTGTGAAAGGGCCCTCAAGATATTTTTCACGCTAAGATGTGGCCTACAGATACAAGGGTAAAAGGAAAATTGAAGCAAGACACTTGCAACGCAGAGCCATTTTAGCAACCAACCAAAGTTTGCAAGAGGCCCTCGCCCAAGAGCAAGAGGCCCTCGCCCAAGAGCAAGAGGCCCTCGCCCAAGAGCAAGAGGCCCTCGCCCAAGAGCAAGAGGCCCTCGGCAAAAAGAAAGAACTGGACTTAAAGCGGGAGTCCGTTTTTTTTTTTTTTTTTTTTTTTTAAAGCCAGCAGCTACAAATACTGCAGCTGAAGCCGATCGCTCGATCGTCTCTCGGGTGCTGCTGCCGCCATCTTGGGTATGGGAATCAGGAAGTGGAGCCTTGTGGCTTCATTTCCCGGTTCCCTACTGCGCATGCACGAGCCGCGCAGCGCAATAAGGATGGTCCCCGCTGTCTCTGGGATCCGTGCGTTTCCCAGCAGGCAGCGGGGGACCTTCAGAAAGGGGCGTAGATTCTGCGGAAAGAGGCGTAGCTTCTGCAGAATCTACGCCGGAAGTGGGTGCCGATACCTGTACTGTACAGGTACCTGCACCCCCCTCCCCCCTGAAAGGTGCCAATTGTGGCGCCGGAGGTGGGTTCCAATGAGTGGACCTCCGCTTTAAATGCTTGCTCAAAACAGACCAAACTAGTTGTGGCCTAAAGCTACAAGAGTAACAAGAATAGTCGACGGGAAAAAAAAATCATCACTTCCAGTTCAGAGACATTCTAGCAACTAACCAACGTTTACTGAAGGCCTGGCACAACAACCCGAAGGCCTGGCACAACAACCCTTCAGAGTTCAGGAACTAACATGAACAGTCTGTGTGAGTCAGGGCAAACTGACTCGACAGTATACGAAGGAATTAATGAATAAAAAAATAAAAAAAAAGGTACAAGCGTGTACTTTGGTGTTAAAGACCGCTCAGACAAAACGTGGATCTTCTGATGCTTTGCTGGAGACATGTGGCCTTGAAGAGTGACATCTGAGCAGGATAAAAGGGTGGACATGAAAACAAAACAGAACTGCCTTGTGTTGTCCTAGTAAGTTACGAAAAGATCGGAGAGTCCCCCCCTCCTTCAATCCAAACATCACAGGACGAACAAAACGGGGGAAAAAAAAAAAAAAAAAACCCTAAGTGAGAGCAGGAGAGAAATGAAAGTCCAACCTTGTACGGACATCTGCTACCTCTGCCACAGATTCAGGGAGATTAATTTCCAAGAAGCCTGGATGCATAGAGAGCCTGTAGTGTGAGGGGAGGAGGGTACGAGAGGATGAGGCTGGGGGTCATAGCCTCCTACTTGTCTCTATTGTGTTAGCTTTGATGCGTGCCGTTTTCAGGCCTCATAGTGCCAAGTCGGGGCCTTGTCCTTAGGAAACGGCAAAGAGGCCTGCATGTTTCCTAGCAACCTCCTGACAGCCAGCTGGCAATGTCCCAGCTGGGGTAAGTAAGAAATAGGTAACGCTTATGGACATATACATAAAACAACAGGCAAGGCCGCTGGAGCAGGAAGCACAAAGGCACGAGCTGGAGCTCAGGAAAATCAAAAAGGAACAAAAATAGAATTCTATGTCAATTTCACAGAAAACAAAAAACATAAAAACAAAAAAAACATACACAAAATGGTACAGCAACACCCAGCAGCGCACATCTTAAATGGCCATGCACTGGCCAGACTGTCAGGCGTATTCCCATGGCTAATGACAAGCCTGGACAGGTCCGCAACACAAGCGCCTCTAAACACAAAAGGGAGAGGCCCCATTAACCTATAAATTAACCCATTAACAACCAAAGAAAAAAAAATGTCCAGCAAAAACGCACAGACCACTGCGACATGGGCCTGGCAATCATGTATTACACTGGAAACCGTGCATTTCGTGCAATTCTGCAAAAATATATATGGACCAAGGTAAACTTTTCTTTGCTCTCTGGATTGCATAAAAGGAGAAGCAATTCTGCAAAAATATATATGGACCAAGGTAAACTTTTCTTTGCTCTCTGGATTGCATAAAAGGAGAAAAAAAAAAAAACGCAAATTAAAAGCGGATCTTCATTGTGTACCAAAAACTTTAATTTATTTTTAATATCCAAAGCAAATCCCCCCCATCCATCCAGGTCTCCATGCTTTATTTTGTTGAGAAATCGCTTTGAAAAATAACCCCTCTTAGCATTTCTAGCAGTGGCCATCTTGAGCAAGGGCAGATCATTTGTGTGGCATTTACTTCCTGGAATTCATCCGCCCTGCCCTTAGCTCAGGCATGTAGGCGGGAGAGTGCGATTAGCGGAGAACTCCCCTCCCCCCTCTTGTCTGAAGACTCCTGGAAACCAGGAAGTGACGGAAGAAACGTAAAAAAGTTTGTTCTGCACTCCTGTGACCTGGTTGCAGCAGACAGGGGGCTGAAAGGGGGTTATAAAGGCATACGTTTTTTTTTAATCCTAATGCATTCCATGCATTAAAGCGGAGTTCCATCCAAACATTCCGCTTTTCGCATCCCCCTCCCCCCTCCGGTGGCACATTTGGCACCTTGGGGGGGCTAAGCAGATATCGGTCTAATACAGGCATTTGCTCCCACTTCTCTGCAGACTCTGATGTAAGGGAGAACATAAGGGATGCTCTGGGAACCCCAATTTCAGGGGAACACTGAACTCTGATGTCCTTTGAATACTCTGATGTAAGGAGGAACACTGTGGCCTCTGCTGTAAAGAGAAACTCTGAGAACCCAGATTTATCTTCATGTACTCACTCAGGAGGCAGGAGAGAGAAGGGGGAAGAGACTTCAGTCACAGACAGGGATGGATGGTGAGCTCACTCGCCCCTTGGCAGTCAACATCTCATCCAATTGTTTTTGAGGCTGCTGGTCTTCAAATTTCTGGCGCCCACTTTCCTTTTCTGAGGCACAACACCAGCGATTGGAGTGTGGGCAGACACAGAGGGGTAGGGGTGGGCGGAAGAGGTGCAGATCGAGCCCTCTCTCCTCTCCCGTCTGTGTGTGAGAATTGTTAGTTCTGGCTTTGGGCAGAACACTCTCGTCTTTCACAAATGCAGCCAGCAACCCTGCTGGGAAGCCACAGTCTGGTCTGAAAAATGTTTCCGGGTTTCAGGCGGTCTGAAAACCGGATGCATGATTCCAAACCCGAACTGTCCGGGTGGATCCCAGACAGATGGTAAACCCTAATCTGACCTCCAAAAGTCAGTTTATAGATTTGACATGTTATTCCTAATTTCAGCATAAAGCCTGCCATGTTGAATTATTGAGGCAGATAAGAAAAACTTCCCATTTTGGGTGGTAAAACACACTGGATTTTAGTTTTTAAATTGCATATTTACGGTAAGGCTAGGTTCACACCTATGCGGGTGCGTTTTCCAGATGCAGTGTTTTTGTTCCACATGCGTTTTTCATTTTCGCTTTTCGGAGGCGTCCGATTTCATGCGGGAGAAACCAGTGTAAACACAGCGGAAACACATCTGAAATTGCAAACACTGCATTTTTTTCTGCAATTCCATGGAAGTCTTTGGAACCAAAAATGCAACCTTCTGCGTGTAAACACTGCGCGCTTGGCTCCACACATCGCAGTCTTTTTAACAGAAGGCTCGCAAATCTGCAAAAATCCGCACTTGCTCTTTTTATTTGCGAGCGACAGAAGGGAGGGATGAAAGCCGGAAATAAGGGAAAAAAATAAAAAAATCACACCCAACTTTCGCCATTTAATTATAAAACAGACACGAGTTAAGCAGCTTTGGGGGGGGGGGGGGGGGGGGGGGATTAGAAGCTTCGTTCATCAGCCCAGCGAGCAGCTCGACACATGTAAGAGTGAAAAATCGCAGAGTGTGTCTTTAGGGCGGAAGCTGAGAGAGAAAGAACGAGCGCGCGAGAGAACGAGAAAGAACGAGCGCGCGCGAGAGAGAGCGAGAGCACGAACGAGAGAGAGAGAGAGAGCGAGAGCGAGAGAACGAACGAGAGAGAGAGCGAGAGCGAGAGCACGAACGAGAGAGAGAGAGAGAGCGAGAGCACGAACGAGAGAGAGAGAGAGAGCGAGAACGAGAGAGAGAGAGAGAGCGAGAACGAGAGAACGAACGAGAGAGAGAGAGAGCGAGAACGAGAGAACGAACGAGAGAGAGAGAGAGCGAGAACGAGAGAACGAACGAGAGAGAGAGAGAGCGAGAACGAGAGAACGAACGAGAGAGAGAGAGAGCGAGAACGAGAGAACGAACGAGAGAGAGAGAGAGCGAGAACGAGAGAACGAACGAGAGAGAGAGAGAGCGAGAACGAGAGAACGAACGAGAGAGAGAGAGAGCGAGAACGAGAGAACGAACGAGAGAGAGAGAGAGCGAGAACGAGAGAACGAACGAGAGAGAGAGAGAGCGAGAACGAGAGAGCGAACGAGAGAGAGAGCGAGAACGAGAGAGCGAACGAGAGAGAGAGAGAGAGAGCGAGAACGAGAGAGCGAACGAGAGAGAGAGAGAGAGCGAGAACGAGAGAGCGAACGAGAGAGCGAGAGAGAGCGAGAACGAGAGAGCGAGAACGAGAGAGAGAGAGAGAGCGAGAACGAGAGAGAGAGAGAGAGCGAGAACGAGAGAGAGAGAGCGAGAGCGAGAACGAGAGAGAGAGAGCGAGAACGAGAGAGAGCGAGAACGAGAGAGCGAACGAGAGAGAGAGAGAGAGCGAGAACGAGAGAGCGAACGAGAGAGCGAGAGAGAGCGAGAACGAGAGAGCGAGAACGAGAGAGAGAGAGAGAGCGAGAACGAGAGAGAGAGAGAGAGCGAGAACGAGAGAGAGAGAGCGAGAGCGAGAACGAGAGAGAGAGAGCGAGAACGAGAGAGAGCGAGAACGAGAGAGCGAACGAGAGAGAGAGAGAGAGCGAGAACGAGAGAGCGAACGAGAGAGCGAGAGAGAGCGAGAACGAGAGAGCGAGAACGAGAGAGAGAGAGAGAGCGAGAACGAGAGAGAGAGAGAGAGCGAGAACGAGAGAGAGAGAGCGAGAGCGAGAACGAGAGAGAGAGAGCGAGAACGAGAGAGAGCGAGAACGAGAGAGCGAACGAGAGAGAGAGAGAGAGCGAGAACGAGAGAGCGAACGAGAGAGAGAGAGAGAGCGAGAACGAGAGAGCGAACGAGAGAGAGAGAGAGAGCGAGAACGAGAGAGCGAGAACGAGAGAGAGAGAGAGAGCGAGAACGAGAGAGAGAGAGAGAGCGAGAACGAGAGAGAGCGAGAACGAGAGAGAGAGAGAGCGAGAACGAGAGAGAGAGAGAGCGAGAACGAGAGAGAGAGAGAGCGAGAACGAGAGAGAGAGAGAGAGAGAGAGAGAGCGAGAACGAGAGAGAGAGAGAGAGAGAGAGAGAGAGCGAGAACGAGAGAGAGAGAGAGAGAGAGAGAGAGCGAGAACGAGAGAGAGAGAGAGAGAGAGAGCGAGAACGAGAGAGAGAGAGACAGAGAGAGCGAGAACGAGAGAGAGAGAGAGAGAGAGAGAGCGAGAACGAGAGAGAGAGAGAGAGAGAGAGCGAGAACGAGAGAGAGAGAGAGAGAGAGCGAGAACGAGAGAGAGAGAGGAGACGAGAGAGAGAGCGAGAGAGAACGAGAGAGAGAGAGCGAGAGAGAACGAGAGAGAGAGAGAGAGAGAGAGAACGAGAGAGAGAGAGAGAGAGAGAGAGAGAGAGAGAGAGAGAACGAGAGAGAGAAGAGAGAGAGAGAGAGGAGAGAGAGAGAGAGAGAACGAGAGAGAGAGAGAGAGAGAAGAGAGAGAGAGAGAGAGAGAGAGAGAGAGAGAACGAGAGAGAGAGAGAGAGAACGAGAGAGAGAGAGAGAAGAACGAGAGAGAGAGAGAGAAGAGAACGAGAGAGAACGAGAGAGAGACGAGAAACGAGAGAACGAGAGGACGGAGAACGAGAGAACGAGAGAACGAGAGAACGAGAGAACGAGAGAACGAGAGAGAACCGTTCTCTTCCCCGCTCCCCACCAAAAACCCCGAGGCCTACTCTGTGTTCACTAACCACAAGCCTTTGAGGAGTGCCTTGTGTATTTACAAACTGAGGCATGCTGAAATCAAAGGGGATACCACATGACATAATTCACATTAAAATGTCAGCAGGCTGACAATTTATAGAGCCAATCTGTGGAAGGTGAGGAGAACCAAAGGCTGGGTAATTGTTTAATGCCTACTTAAACCAACGGTGGCTTTGCCTTGGGGAAAAAGCATCATGTGCCGTTGTGAGCCGTCAGCCGGCATGTGCCAGGGGGACTGGAGCCGTGCCAGGGCAGAGATAACAGCTTTCACTTGTAGCTGAGACGGCCCATTATAATGGTGAGAGCCGACACTACCGGCTTCCCCACTAGACAAACAGAAGCTCCCCATATGGCTGCAAGCTGCCAGCTCCAGCGCCTGCATTTTGTTAGATTTGAGCCGCCTATCTGTCAGATGAGTCCCCAAAGGACTGCGGCTTGTCACTCCATGGCGGGCGGAGGGGGACCTGTGGCTCTTCGGCTGCTGTGAACTACAGAGCTCAGCACAGCCTGTGATCCAGTGGCTTTGTGTATGCAGTAGAACCCTGACGTAGCATGCTGGCCATTGTAGTTCCACTATAAACTGTCTCAAATGTATGGCTTTATTTGTTGCAGGTAAGGGTATAGCCCCATCAATTTACACTGCGCTTTACATACACACTCACCGGCCACTTTATTAGGTACACACGCATTTAGACACCTCTAGACGTGGTGGAGGCGACTTGCTGAAATTCAAACCCAGCATCAGAATGGGGAAGCAAGGGGATTTAAGTGACTTTGAAGGTGGCATGGTTGTTGGCGCCAGACGGGCTGGTCTGAGTATTTCTGGGATTTTCATCTCTCGGTTTTACAGAGAATGGTGGGGGGAAAAGAGAAAATATCCAGTGAGCGGCAGTTGGAGGAAAATGCCTTGTTGAGGTCAGAGGAGAATGGGCAGACTGGTTCCAGAAGATGTAAAGACAACAGTAACTCAAATAACCACTCGTTACATCCAAGGTATGCAGAATACCATCTCTGAACACACAACACATCCAACCTTGAAGCAGATGGGCTACAGCAGCAGAAGACCACACCGGGTGCCACTCCTGTCAGCCAAGAACAATAAACGGAGGCTACAATTGGCACAGGATCGCCAACATTGGACAATAGAAGACTGGAAAAATATTGCCTGGTCTGACGAGTCTGGATTTCAGCTGCGACATTCAGATGGTGGGGTCAGAATTTGGGGCATGGATCCATCCTGTCTTGTATCACCGGTTCAGGCTGGTGGTGGGGATATTTTCTTGGAACACTTTGGACCTCTTAGTACCAATGGAGCATGGTTTAATCTGAGATCTGTGGTTCTAGCTCAGCTGAAGACCCATGGATCACCTACCTCAGCTGAAGACCCATGGATCACCTACCATAGAAGTCATAAAGTGGTTGTGTCCGAAGCAGCTAACCGATAGCCGAAGTAGAACCACAGATCTCAGATCCTATTGGGTAGCAGCTTTGGGCACAACCACTTTATGGCTTCTATGGGAGGTGGTCCATGGGTCTTCAGCTGAGGTAGAACCACAGATCTCAGATCCTGAAGACCCACGGACCACATCCTATAGAAGCCATAAAGTAGTTGTGTCCACAGCTGCTAACCGATAGCTGAGGTAGAACCATAGATCCTATCGGTTAGCAGCTTTGGACACAACCACTTTATGGCTTCTATGGGAGGTGGTCCAGGGGTTTTCAGCTGAGGCAGAACTACAGATCTCAGATCCCATCAGTAAGCAGCTTTGGGCACAGCCACTTTATGGCTTCCACAGGAGGTCTCCATGGCTCTTTAGCCTCAGCTGAAAAGTCATGGGTCACTTCTCAAGGAAGCCATAAAGTTATGGGGCCTCAAAGCTACTGAGATTTGAAGTCCTGCAGCACTCAGTGGAGCCACAGGTTGTCTACCTCTGTAGTGGAAGCCAGATATGGCCTGCAACTACCGTTTAGCCTAATGCAGCTGTCAAAGGCAGACAGCCTGTGGCTCAACTAGGTGCCATCAGGCGACAAATCCCATGACATCCTGTTAGTCATTACCCTGACTACTTTATGGCTTCTATGGGAGGTGGTCCATGTATCCTCAGCTGAGGTGGAACTATAGATCCCAGCACAAGATACTCACAGGATGTTGGGGTATTCTTTAGACCCTCTGGAAAGTCACAGGCTGCTTGGAACAGCTTCAGGGTACCACATGTACCTAGATATCTACTGACATGGACATTAAATTTTACTCTTGGTTGCTCTAGGCCGCACCCCTCGCATGTCTTGGCCACCGGCAGTGGGAATAGTAGCCGCTGCAGTTAGTGGAATGTGGCACAAGTTAAGACTCGCAGGCGGAGCAGCCTGCATACATTCAGCGTCACCACCACCTCCTCCTCTTCTACCTCATTAACTGAAACACATTAAAACAAGTGTGCTTTGGGACCAGAAAAATGAGACTGTTAAACTAGGCTCCTCTAATCCTCATCAGCTGTGGGAAATGAGGCTGCATCAATTATGCTGAATCAACACATCAACAGCTACTTTGCCATCGCTTACAAGACCTGGAAGTGGCCTGGGCCGACCTGAAGCAAACTACTGGGCTGCCCTGTAGCCAGCTTAGGGACAGCTTCAAAGGTCTACTTCTTCGGTTCCAAGGAAAATCAGGAGGAAACTCCAGCAATGAAAAAGAACTTCATGTTTTCACGCTTAGTCATATCCTTGGCACAATCGACATTTCCCTTGACACAGCTCATGACAAGATAGTAATCAGATGAAGGGGACTGAGGAACCCAAGTGGCTATAAATGCCGGGGGTCGGCTTCTGACACTCATTAGAACTAGTGAAATGTCTTCATCAATACAGAACAAGTCCAGTTGAACGGGACCATCTCTTAATACCAAGTTCAGGCCTATACATATACAGGCGACTGGCATCAGCCATACATAACTCTGGTTATAAGAAGAAGTCACGTCACAGCAGAGAAGCTGTGTGTATATATATATATATATATATATATATATATATATATATATATATATATATATATATATATATATATATATATATATATATAAAAAAGCAAGGCCGGAATTACCTGACCATAACTTTTCCTTGCTTGCAAAACGCATTAAATCCCCAACACAGAAAGACAACAACACTAAAAGTAACTAGACAAAGCCCATTCTCCAAAGTGTCGTTGTCCTAACATGAATATAAAATAACGGCAAGGGACAGACAGTGACCGTTGCAAAAACAAAGCTGTTGGAGGTACAGCACTAAAAAGAAAAGCCCATAAAAGAGCACTCTACTATATAACAAGAGCAAATAGAAAAAAAGAGGCGCAGAGAGCGCGCAAGAGACAGAGAAAGAAAGAAAGGTAGCAGAGAGCGCGCAAGAAAAGAAAGAAAGAAAGAAAGAAAGAAAGAAAGAAAGAAAGAAAGGTAGCAGAGAGCGCGCAAGAAAAGAAAGAAAGGTAGCAGAGAGCGCGCAAGAAAAGAAAGAAAGGTAGCAGAGAGCGCGCAAGAAAAGAAAGAAAGGTAGCAGAGAGCACGCAAGAAAAGAAAGAAAGGTAGCAGAGAGCGCGCAAGAAAAGAAAGAAAGGTAGCAGAGAGCGCGCAAGAAAAGAAAGAAAGGTAGCAGAGAGCGCGCAAGAAAAGAAAGAAAGGTAGCAGAGAGCGCGCAAGAAAAGAAAGGTAGCAGAGAGCGCGCAAGAAAAGAAAGAAAGGTAGCAGAGAGCGCGCAAGAAAAGAAAGAAAGGTAGCAGAGAGCGCGCAAGAAAAGAAAGAAAGGTAGCAGAGAGCGCGCAAGAATGAAAGAAAGAAAGAAAGAAAGAAAGGCGCAGAGAACGCGCAAGAGACAGAAAGAAAGAAAGGCGCAGAGAGCACGCAAGAGACAGAGGCGCTCAGAGAGCGCAAGAGAGAAAGTGTGATAAAAGAAAGCAAAAAAAAATAAGAAAGCATGAGCGGGAAAAAATAAATAAACGAGCGCAAGCGTTTTTTGGAATAGTGCTACTTAATTGGTATAAAATAAACCCAGCTGTATCTTAATCTTGTAAAAGAGAACATTAAAAGCAAGAATCTGATTGGTTGCTAGTATTTTTTGTATACCTTTATACACACGAGAACACAGAGACACAACAGCCAAGCCTATATTGGCTGCAAGTGCACCTTTATAAAATTAGTCTTAAATTGCAGACAGTTGTGTGTGCCCGAGGGAGAGGAAGCAGACATCACCAAGATAAACTGTGAATGATCAGAGAATGGAGCACACAGAGATCATAGAGGCACTGAGAGAGCAGGGCATCTCCATGGCACGCTTCCAATGCAAAAATAATCAGGCTTGGTTACAAAGGACAGCTTAGAGCAGGAGAGCTTATGCCGAGTGCCCAAGGTTCCATTATACATCCATCCACAGCAATGCTTCCCAACCGATGATGAACTACTAGTCTCCAAATATTTCTTAGGTCCCCCATGCACACTATTTGATTTTCTGCAGATTTTTGTCTTCAGATTTTCCAAAACCATTGTAGTGCACGAGCCTGCCCGATTACATACTAATTGAAACTCTAAAGCCCCATACACACTATCAGTTTTTCCTTCAGATTTACCAAAACCATGTAATATGAGGTCAAACCTTAGGAGTTTCAATTTGTAAGCAATTAGGCCGGCCCTTGCACTACATGGTTTTGGTAAACCTGAAGGAAAAACTCAGCAGAAAAACAGATAGTGTGTACGGGGCTTTAAGGTTTGACCTCATTATATGGTTTTGGTAAACCTGAAGACAAAAATCTGCAGAAAATCTAATAGCGTGTATGGGGCCAGAGAGTATGTAGCACCCCTCTGTTAGGCACTATAGTACCTGAAAGGATGAAGGTTGCTCCGATTGGCCTCCAATGTTAAAATCAAAAACGCAGGAATAGGCCTGTCCTCGGGGGGTAAATTTAGTTGACGCCTGGGCATGGCGTCGTTGTGGAACTAGGCCTTGGTTGAGGAACTAGGCCTTGGTTGAGGAACTAGGCCTCCGTAGTCCTAAGCAGTTTTACCCTAAAGAGGTATCTTTGCAACAAAAGGGCTACGTTTGTATCTCAGTAGCTAAATGGATTCTTGCAGCAGAATGCATTTCCCATCTCTGATCCCTGTGTGGGGTTAAAATAGCAGGCTCTCTAAGCATTTTTCCTGATGAACCGGTCAGCACAGGAAAAAAAAAAAAAGCCAATCAACCAAGTCATTAGCGGGCTGGATGCTCTCAGAGACCATACGGGGATGAAAGCCAAGTTATTCAATATTCACCTTTAAGCAAAACCAGATTGCAGCTCCCTTTCGCTATCTCTAAATCGCCTTTCCAGACTACCACATGGGCTCCGCGGCCCCTAGCGAGACAAAGGCCTGTCATTTTCACTCCTGGATACCGTTTTGGCATTGGGCGGCGTTTTTGTGTGTGTGTGTGACAGTGGAGAAGATGATTAGACGCATTTAACTCTGCTCTAACCTGATTAGAGATGTGCCAGTCTAATGGATTACATTTGCAAGAGGGAACATAACATGCAATCGACCTCAGTCCACCTCGCCTCTGAACTGCTGGCCCGAGGAGCGCTCCTCGCTCGCAGTATCGGCTCCCTGGCAGGGCTGCGGTGTGGGTGTCAGGGGGAAGCAGTGCAAGAATCTGCACTCTGACTTCCCCATTAAATAAAGTGCAGAGGCTGGAATAGAGAGATAAAAAAAAAAAGAAGACGGGAGATAGGAAACCGTTAGCGTGCAGAAAGTATATGCATGCGTGGAAGGTAAGTGAATGAGCCGACCGAGATTTATGGGGAACTGTACCTGACCATTCATACTAAAGCCATTATGGAATGATTAGAGAGGAGGGTAAGGCTTTAAGTCCAGCGAAAAATCAATAGTAGTGTCTGGAGGAATTCTATGGGGTGAGCAGGAGGCTATTTACGGGATGTTCACTGCTTCTATGGTTAGAGAACCAAAAGCCACGACACGCAAGGGGGGGGGTGAGGTTGAAAGGAGATTAAAGAGAAGAGTCCTTTCCAGAGATGCAAAAGGGGACCTGTCTTTGCATTTACTGGGCAAATAACGGCAACTATTTTTGAAGGATCATCAAGAGAACTGCCACTTCCCAGTACAAGATTTTCCATCGGTTTCGTGAAACATAACTATACATTTTCCCTTATGGAATTTATAATATTGTGGAAATTATGGAACTATTATACATTTCCCTCATCTAGGCTCATGCTGCTAAACATAAAAAATTAGATTTTGAATCTGAACTAGCTTGGCGAATTAAAAACAAAAAACGCACCCAGCAAGGTAACCCTTAAAAGGAAATCTTTAAGAAATTAAACGTCTTAAAAATTTAACGGCAATATCAAATTTGTTGGCCAGAAATGCATCCGCCGTGCACCTCTCTGATCCTTGTGGCAGTTTGCTGCTATTGGTCCATCTTTCTTGACTTCTCAGAACCAAGTCCGGTCCCCTCTCCATTTAACTGATCAATTAAGGGTTCACCGATTCAGGGCTGGTTCACACCAGATGTGTTGGGTGGCTATTCCATCACAGTTCCCACCATGGACAAGACCAAATGCCTCGGCATTTTTCGCCATGTCCCTGGTTCACACCAGATGCATTGGGTGGCTATTTCATCGCAGTTCCCCCCATGGAGAAGACAAAATGCCTCGCCTCCTATGTTCTCGGTTCACACCAGATATGTTGGGTGGCTATTCGATCACAGTCCCCTCACATGGGCAAGACCAAATGCCTCGCCTCCTATGTGCCCCGGTGCACACCAGATGCGTTGGGTGGCTATTCGATTGCAGTTACAAGCATGACTCCCACAGAGAGGCACGATGGGACTTGTAGATCCGCAACAGCTGGAGGGCCACACATTTAGCACCCATGCTGTACGTTATGCAACATCCGATCCCCATCCTATGCCTGCCAGAGCTGAGAAATAGCCTATGATCTGCGGTTTAGAAGGCTGTAAGGTAGAGAAGACTGCAGATAAATAGGTACAACTATGTAGGAGGATTTGTTTCATGTCTGTATGACCCGAGACCGGTCACATCACTGGGTATATGTAAAGATTTACAACCACTGTAAATGCAGACGTACTACCAGGTGCCAATAACTAAACATGTCATTTATGTCACCCCCAACAGAAGAGTAGTGTCATATTTATTGGCCCTACAATAAGCTGATCTGTGCAATGGGGTTGATGTACCAAAACTGGAGAGGGTGTAAAATCTGGTGCAGCTGTGCATGGCAGCCAATCAGCTTCTAACTTCAGCTTGTTCTCTTAAGCTTTGACAATCAAACCTGGAAGTCGATTGGTTTCTATGCAGAGCTGCACCAGATGTGGCACTCTCCTTTTTTGGTAAATCCCCCCCATTGTGTCCATCAATGTGACCGCTCTGAAATTCAGTAACCATAAGACAAAAAGGTCAGCATAAAAAAGACATTTAAATCATCTAACCAAAACACCAACAGCAGCCAGAGAAATTGCAATTCTTAAAAAATTCAAGGCACTTTTGGGTAGAAATGATAACTGGAGGAATGGGACCATATTAAATAGATTTTTTTTCTGATTGGCTCTCACAGCCGACACCTCCGCATTCCCTTTCCTCCAGGTTTTAGACTTTATTCCAGAAAACACACAAATCTCTAATACAAATATAAAATGAAGACGACATTCCAGCATCTTGGCAGTAGCAATACTTTCACTACAACGCACAATCCAAAATATACTACTGTGTACATTTTAAAGCATATCTAAATCCAAGAAGAAAAAAAATAAAATAAAAAATAAGTTACATATTGCAGCGTGACAGTCCTGCATTTTTTTTTCCAGCAACCCCCCCACATTTTTTTTATTTTTTTTTTATTTGGTAATCCTGCCAGTAACAGACTTTCCATCCTTGAAGGACAATGCCGACTCCCCATACTGTATCTACAGAGAAGCAGTGTTGCCCTCCTAGGAGGGGGAAGTTTTTCAGGACTGCAGAACACCTCCACCTATCCAAGGCATTTGGTGGGTTCTGTAGTCTACTAGGAGAGCAGAAAAGAAACCCAACTGATAACAGGCAGCATAGAGCACATGAAGTTATCAGCCTACTGGCTTAATGGGAGGACCAATAGGTTTTTTTCTGGCACTTTTCACTTAGACACAGGCAGTCCCCGAGTTAAACACCTGACTTTCATTTGAAATATACTCAAGAAAAGAGGCAGGGTGACGTCACCCCGGACCCGGAAACACGCTGGGCTGCCATCTTGCCGCTCACAGCATGCTGCCACCTACTGTCCGGTGAACCGGTCAGCAGTCCCACATCACTGGATGGTCAGTTAATCCTTCCCTATGCTATCCAAAACTTAAAAAAAAAAAAGTCACTTGGAGCCACTGACACAACCAGGGCTGGGACAAGGGATGGGCAGAAGGGATGGCTGCCCTGGGTGCATCATGTATTGTAGGGATGGGAGCGCTACGAGTTCCTTCTACTATAAGGCTCCCAGGAGTAGTGACATCACATTTTCTGTCAGCCCAGCGCTGGAAGCAACAAGGAGAGGAGGAGAGTCGGGCAGAGGTGCTGCTGTGCTCTCTACCCGCCCCACCTCCTCCACATAAGCTCGCACGTAATAAAGGGGAAGGGCACAATTTGACATCTTTGCCCTGGGCACTGGATGAGCTTGTCCAAGCACTGGAAACTATGCCATCTGGACCCCTTATGGCCCATTTGTATGGTATTATTACAAGCCTGTTTACGGCCCAAAGACCAGTCACTGGTCGGGAAAACAAAATGGCCACACCCATCCAACATCAAGTTCCCATTCCACACTTGACAGATACAAATGCAAAATCATGAACATAAATACTGTTCCCATTGAGGGATCACAGATCAATACCATCTTACCTTGTACAACTTGAGGCTGGCCTCATGTCTTGCATTCACGGTGTGCAAACGCAGCTTCTCCAAGCTATTGGTGTAATAGTCACAGGCATTGCACTTCAGATGCACTGGGTTGCCAATGGCAACGCACTTCAACCTCCACTCGTTGGCTTTTCCCCCCTCCTTGATGTGAGCCACCAGCTGGTACTTCTGTACATGTTTGTCAGTTTTGCAATGCAGCTGAAAGTTGGCCTTCAGTTGGGTGTTGTAACGACAGAGATTGCACTGGTAAGAATCCCCCACCACGGACTTCCACTCCTCCTCCGGTAGGTTGCGTTCAGCTCCCATGTGCAAGCCCAACATGTCCAAGTTGTCGGTCGTGAACCGGTTGCATACGGCGCACTGAAAGAGTTTCAGAGAAGGGTCGTTGGTTTGGGTGAAACTCTCGCCAAGGTTCATGAGCTCCTCCGAGACCAGCTGTCCACCACCCAATCGCATGTCCAGCGGGATTTCACCACCCACTAAGAGGGGAAAGAGAAAGACACAGTTGGGTTAGAGAAAAAAAAAAAAAAAAAACCTCAATGCTGACGGGTTCTCTTGCTCCGGATTCTGAATTATTACAGAATTTAGGAATCGGTCAGACCAATCTAGCATCTATCAAGAAATCTTAAAAGGTTTAAAGCTCTGTGCAAACTGTTGGTGCTATATAAATCCTGTGTAATAATTCTTATAAATGAAGGGGTCAATCTGTTAAGGCAAATTCAAATATTGCATCACGATAGAAACGTTTCCCTCTGAAGAATGGCCATCTAATAGAACGTTTGAAACCATTTCTAAGAACGTGACCTATGCCCGGACAGAAGTCACGTCACATGCTCTTGGTGCTCAAGCTTAAATCATTCATATTTCCATGATTGAGGAAAACTTAATATACAATAAAAAAAAAAAAATAGGTTCATTATTCCTTGTGAGATTATCTTTGCATTGTATTCAGAAGCCCATTGTTTCCGAATGTTGCCGTAACAAGTTTTGGACACTGTGCCATTGGCAGCAATAATATTTTTTTTACATCTTTCCCAAATTCCTATCCACTCACTCATGTTATTGGCTCAATACCTTTCCCAGTGGACTACACAGGGCCTGAAGTCAAAGTATAGACACCCCCTGCAGTGGGAGCTTGATCTATATAGAGAGGCTATCTGGAAAATAATGGTGGTCTACAGCCTTCAGTACAGCAATGAGTCTGATTAGGTGGTTACAGTGAAGGTAGACCCTTCCCACTGTCCATTTTGAAAGTGCTGGCAAAAATGTAGGGAACTGGGGGATTTAAAAAAACAAAACAAAAAACGAAACATCTATACCATGGATAGGCAACCTGGGGCCCTCCAGCTGTTGCAGAACTACAAGTCCCATCATGACTCTGGGAGTAATTGAAAAACTGCCAGCCTTGCAATGCCCAATGGGAAGTTTCACAACAGATTGAGGGCCCCAGGCTGGCTACCCCTGATCTATTCTGACCTCTGTGCTGAAGCATCTGTCACACTACAACTCAAAGACTGGGAACTGAGAGATCACGTGACCACTGATCACTTGTCCTGTTCTGAGACTTGCTCTGCCTCCAGCCTGCTGTTGGCCGATTCTGGGTCACAGGAGAGCACAAGTGCACTCCTGTGATCCACAAGAGAAGTATGGACAAAGAAAAAGCCTCGGCCATACTTCTCTTTTAAAGCTGAAGTCTACAGTTACATTGGTCCAGTTTGGACCAATGTTATCATGTATCTCCAGCTTTGAAAGTTGGAAATCACTGTCATCGATAGCAGTATCACTACAATGATAGTGGTGACCCTTCTGGATCCTGTGCCAAGAAAATTTCCTTCTGCATAGCTACCACAGGTGGTTACTTGCTTGGCCCCAACATCACTGATGGCCACACCCGACACATTTCGTCCAGCCCAATGGGGCTTAGTCATAGGAGGAGGTCACCCTCTTAAGCCTCCGTTGCCAGGTGACTAGTTACATCACCACTACCATAGAACCTTGTAATAATTTTAAGTGTCTATGGGCAGGATTATGAAAATCAATAAAAACCTCCAGCAGGAAAACCAAGAGAGAACTTCACCAGTTTTGGGTGGATTGCCACTTTAAAGCGCCAGGGTACATTAGACCCAATGACAACAAGAGACTTTCCCCTCTTGTAGGGATATAGATTGGAAGGCTTCTGGGATCTGCCTGTCCCTAAAGCAGGTTTTTTTTTTTCACATTAAAAAAAGACAAGGTCTGGATGCTCAATTCAAAAACCTATCTAGGATCACCTAACGGAGCAATAAATTCTACAAATCCTTTCTGAAGACCTGCAGACAGACCCTTGCGTCTGTTAGCAATGATAATCCATAAATAATCAGAGTGAAACTGTATCAGAGAGAGCCGACCATCTGTAATTAATAAGGAAGACTCAGCAGGGGGGACAATAGTTTGAAGATTTCGTTCTTCCCATCTCCCGTTCACCACTGATCCCAGATACCTAAAATACCAACCCTGCCTAGAAAGGAATCTTTGGAAGGTCTCTGATGAATCAAATAGGACAGCAAGGTATAATCTGCAGTTGTCCTAAAAATGTCACTTAGGTTCAGCAGCACGGTGGCTACGTTGCCATCTCCTTTCCCTGCAGCACTAGGGTTGGGGGGGGGGGGGGGGGCTGCAAATCTGCCATGGTTCAATGGGCTTTGTGAATTATGGTGGAAGGTTTTGTAAATGAGAAAATAAATTTAAAAAAAAAAGTTTTATATTGTGCTAGGCTATCAAGTCAAGTGGCTTATATCAGGTGTAGTCATCTTTTTATAACATTTAAACAAAAAAAGAGCCAAGCTGCATTTACATACCATCTACCTGTATTACAATCACCAGATGCTCGTCACACAGCAAAATAACCTTAAAGTGGTTGTAGACCTCAGACATGAAATGGGAACAAAGAATATCCCTCTATAGCCTACAAGCTTTTCCAACAAAAGGGCCAGTTTATTGTCCTTCAGACTTTAAAAGGGCCAGATTGTGGCCAGTGGGGCAGAGTATGTCCTGGGCCTGAAATCAGAAAAAATAAATATGGCCTCGGGGTTGGTGGTCAAGGAGAGGACTAGTGTCCCATCATTGGTGCCAGGGGGAGGACTAGTGTCCCATCATTGGTGCCAGGGGGAGGACTAGTGTCCCATCATTGGTGCCAGGGGGAGGACTAGTGTCCCATCATTGGTGCCAGGGGGAGGACTAGTGTCCCATCATTGGTGCCAGGGGGAGGACTAGTGTCCCATCATTGGTGCCAGGGGGAGGACTAGTGTCCCATCATTGGTGCCAGGGGGAGGAACGGTAACTTATTGTTTGTGTCAGTGGGAGGAAAAGAACCTTGTATTAGTGGACAGAACAGGGCCACAAAGGCTGCATACAGGCAACCAAATGCCTGCATTTTGGAGACCACTATTCTAGTCAATGCAATACTAGTAACTTGGAAGAGATGGTTGTTCAGACTTGAAAATGCAAATTTTCCGGCAACCTCTATGAAGTCTATGGGGCCCAAAACAACCTCATTCTGCTTCAAAAGTAGCTTATGTACCTTTCCTAATTTTAAAGGATTTGTGCTTCAGGCACCTGAGCACTCATATGTGAGCAGGCACCATTTAAAAGCATAGGGGTTTTGGTTGTGGTTTTTGATGCTTTGGCCTTCAAGTTACAAAACATTCAGGTGTGACTCAGGGATAAAGCTTACAGTCCCTGGTGATTAAGGAGCTGTAGCTCTGACTCAGAAATACGTAGGTTGGACTTCTGCAGAAAGAACACTGTCTACGCAGCAAGGGTCCTCCTTTACAGCATGCTAACGGGAAAGGCTTTTCTACTCAGGCTGTGGCTGCTTTTTGATTAAATACTGCATATTTGTCCCATGATCCGAATGTCCAACTCCCGGCATTTAGAAGCTCTTAAAAAGGGCCGAAAGGCAGGAAAGGGTTAAAGTGGAAGTAAACCCTCCTATCATATTCTGCCAAGAAAGCTGCCATCTTGGCCTCTGTTGACCTTCAACTGCCATGATGCTGCACATGTGATCAGTTATGACTCCAGCCATTTGATGGCTCGACAGTTTGGTTAAGAGCACAACCAATGTGGCGGCTACATTCCCAATACCTGCCTTTTTCCAAATGGTTAAATCAATGGGTTTAGTTCCGCTTTAAGCTCCATAAAAAAAAGCTTAAAAAAAAAAAAAAAAAAAAAAAAATGACAACTGCCATTTTTAGATAGCAATTCAGGAAACGGTTCTTGTTGTTTTGCGATTGGCTGTCTCAACTCAGACAGAAAAACATGCCAATTGGACAATTTTAAGAAAGGAGATCTGTCAACTGCTCCAAGGAAAATGCTGTCAAATATCTTGGCAACTCTTGACAATAAAAGTACAAGATTCAATTTCTTTATAGCCCAGATTTCATCTCAACAAGCATGCACATTTCCCCCCACCCCCAATTTCAGCTTTGTACTTACCAACAGTGGGAGCCATGCCTGGCATTGGGCTAGTAGGATCCAGCTGGAAACCTCCCATAATATACTGTGATTCATTAGCCGAGTTGTCCATCTTCAGGTTCATGTTTTGTGCTAGGTAAAAGTGGTAGAGATCGGTTTCAGCCGGGGTTGGCAGGCTGCTGATGCCTAAGTGCCGGCTGTGTTGGATTTGGGACATGTTTTGCTGAAGCAGCATCATATTATGCATATGCTTCTCACTGGTCATATGAATTCGCAGGTTCCTTGCAACGTTGGTTTCGTAGTCGCACACTTCGCAGCGCCAGGTGGGTTTAGTTTTTGGTTTGGTGGGGGAAGGGGCCCCACAGGAGTTGCTAATGTTGGAAGCAGCAGCAGCAGCAGCTGCAGTGGCGGCAGCAACTGCTACCCCGGCAGTGTGGCTGAAAACTTGGTCACTCCCTCCGTTTTGCAGTTGCTGCATGTTGTTCAAATGCTTGTCCGACTGCATATGAATACTGAGGTTGCCTTTGGTAGTGGTTGAGTAGTTACAGACCTCACAACGGAAAGGTTTGTAACCACATGTGTAGCTCTCTCCCCGGGCAAGGCGAGGATGAGGCTGACCAGATTTGCAGTAGCCACAGGTACCACCCGGCTCAGGGTGTTTTTCTTTCATGTGTGCTTCCAGCGTTTGCTGGTATTTGTAATGCCAGTTACACTTTGGACACTTAAGAGTCTTACAAGAGTTCCGAGAGTGCATCATAGTCATGTGTCCACCAAGTGAGCGCGACGAGCCCAGTACAGTGTCGCACTTCGGACACTCCACCCCACTCCCAGAAGGGCATTCCCCTGTGACAAGTTCGCAGGGGTTATCGGCGTGCTGGTGGTGGGTGGCAAAGCTTCCGTCCTCTCCCTCTGCACTTTCATTTGGTTCAGGTGCTGTGGCATTGTCCCTATTGGCACTTTCATCAACAAAGTCCAATTTTATCCCACCCTCCACCATGCTGGCGCCAACACCATCACTGTTAAAGCTTAAATGATTCCTCCTGTTTGCACCATCAAAGACAACAAAGGAAGAAGAACATGTAGGTGTGCCCCTTCCCATAGGCTGGGGCACATTAGGCATTAAATTAGAGTTAGAAATACTTTGGTTTGTGAGAGCCAGGTCCTTTTTGCCGCTGCTCTCGGCAAACACCCCAGACTCCTCCTGAGGCCTGTCCGCCAAGTCATCATCAAGCCCACGTGAAAACAGTGCTTTGCAGTCCTCCCCTTCCTCGTCATCATCATCTACACCTTCCTCATCCATTTCTTCTTCCTCCTCCTCATCCTCCTCACGTTCTAGCCTTTCTGATATGCCATCTTGTACTCCCAAAGGATGCTTCTCAGGCTCTGTTTCAGATTCCTGGTTATAGGAAGGTTTGGTAGGGCCAGAGCCTGAGGAGCTTAAAGAAACAGAGTTTACAGAGGCGCTGAAGGAGGAATTAGTCAACCCTCCAAAGTTAAGCAGAGTACTTTGGGACACCGTGTTGGTTTGCACCTGCTCTGCCCCACTGGAAGTAGTGTCGCTATCTTTTAGAAGTGCTAGGCTAGCCTGCAGGGCTTCATCCCCCTCTACTCGAATGCCACTAAATTTGCCATAAAAACTATTAGCAGGTCCAGTAGAGTTGGCAGAGGAAACTAAAGGATGGGGAAAAGATTTGTTTTTTGGTTCCAGAAAACTAATAAGAGGTTCCTTATCTTTCCCAATCCCTTGAATGATGGCTGAAATGTTCTTGTTACTAAGAATCTTACGCTCATCCTCGCTTAGAGTCATTCGATGGTCATGCACAGCATGGGTCACAAACGATCGAACATAGCCAAAGGAAAGTTTGCACAAAAAACACATTAGAATGGGTTTCCTCTTACCATACAGTACAAAGCCATCATATTTGGAGAGATCTACATTGTTTGGGACATCTTTGGATACACAGGAGCTTTTGGCAGAACCATCGCTGTTTAGGTAATCCTTGTTGCTTTTATGGCGCACATCAAAAACTCGGAAGCTGTGCAGGACAGGGCTGAGGCCTGAAAGGGTGGAGGTATCCAGGAAAGAAGTGTCTGAATTCTCAAACCACTTCCTGAAAGACGAGGCTATGTGGAAAGTATTGATAATTTGTGGGTAAACGGGGCCTACAGAGGACGACTCCTCAGACTTCCCCGTTGCATTGGGCAGGGAATTTTTGTAGAGTGATAGAAGAGCCTCGCTAGGGTTACTGTCACAGGCTTCACCACTTTGGATCAACTGGCTGACACTTTCCACTATATACGCAGAGCCATCGGGCTGGTAGACTATCTCTCCAGCAAGATTTTCCACATCGCTGTCCTCCTCCCCTTCCGAACTAACGTCACTTTCGCTTTCTTCCTTCAGTGCGAGTGATGGCTGTGTACCAGGGCAGGAGTGCTCCATGTAGTTCTGCAAACTAGGAAAGGAGGTTGAACATTCGCTACAACAGACCGTTCTGCTGAGAGACTGCGAGATGGCACCAGATGGGTCAGAGCTTTCAGACATGCATTCATTGAACGAGCCACTCAGAGTTTCCAGAGACCTGTGGCTTTCCATGTTGGGATGCTCCATGTTGCCAGACTGGTCAAGGTGGAGAGCACTGTTGAGATCAGTCCATTTTTGGTTCGCAGAAACGATGCACCCATTGTCCTCTCCAGCAATGACAGGAGCATCACAGCCTTCCATGGCGAGATCTGCGCAGAGAGCTCATTGCACCCAATACGGCTCCGATCTGCAAGCAAAAACAAAAAAAAAAAAAAAAAAGTAAAACAAACAGACTAGTTGAAAGGTCAAACTAAAAAATAATTCTTATTACGTTAAGTTGCATTTAGACATTAGATAATCATGACAAAGACAGTAATAAAAACTGACAAGGGTTCTAATCTCTATCCAAATCTAAAATAAAACGTTTTGCCTTAATTATACTTTAGGAAAGCAGGTCCTGTCTTTCCACAGGAAAAAATAAAAATAAAAAAAATAAAAAAATAAAAAAATCAAGAATTAAAATTCCTTGGAAACAAATTACCAAAAATAAGGCCTGTGTCAGTCCTAAAGCCAAGTCAGAATCGTAGGTTAGATCGGGGATCGTCTGTTTTTGGATGAATAATCATTTTTTTTTGTTAAGTTAAAATTGTAACAAATCTCAATATTTTTAGGTCTACAGTAGGGCAAATTGTGCAAACCAATAGCAAGCACTCAAAAAAAAAAAAAAAAAAAAAAAAATTTCACTCTGCGCCTTACTCAAACAAGCTTTTCCTCTAGCTGTCAGAACATGTTCTTTGGCAACTAATGGTATCTGCTGACTCCATGTTTGGACTGGCTGAACAAAAATTTTTACATTAACCGATTAGGGCTATGAATAGTCAGGAAAAATAAAAAATAAAATAAAAATCGTAAAAACTGAAAATATATATAATATAAATATATATATATATATATATATATATACATATACATATACATATACACACATACACATATATATGCACATCCCTAAGGAATAAGGAACTAAATAACTGCAACAGTCAGGACTTTCCATGGCTTATTCATCTACACATTATCAATAGGTGCTATAAATATAGGGGGGAGGGGGGGGGTACCTGAGTCAATTGAAATAAACCACTTTAAATATACCACATCGAGTCAAAACCTATCAAAGATATAAAAATTTAAATAATTTTTACTACCGAATATAATCTTAAAAAGTCAAACCTATGACCATTGTGAATTCTAAGCAATAACAATAAAAACAAATGGATCATTCCCAATGCTGGCACGTGTCCATTTCAGTAGGTCTTTCATGGGATCCCCCCCTTGCTTCATCAGGACCAACAATCATTATTTTGGGATAAAAGATTGGCACATAATTACAGGAAAAACTACTAAAGAAAAACAAAAAGCATTTTTAATTTGTAATGTAGATTTTCATGTTTCCATAAAATGATTTTTCCTATATTACATGCAAATCTTTATCCTAAAACAACGATTATTGGTCCAGGATGAAGTGGAGGATCCCACAAAAGGCATAGACCAACTGAAATGGACACGTGACAGCAATGGGAATGATCTGGGGTGGGCAGGAGGGGTGGCTGCCTTGGGCGCAATTGTTTTTTTTTTTTCAGGGATGGGGGGCGCCCTGCGACAGTTGCAAAGATGACAGGGGTAGTAACAGCAACATCACTGCTAACCATGAGGAGTTGGCAGGGGGCGCAGTTTGGCATCTTTGCCCTGGATGACCTTGACCCAGCATTGGGAATGATCCTTTTTTATTGTCATTGCTTAAACTTCAAATACCTCCCACGCACTGTATTGGCAATCGATTGGCGCAAGGTGGCTCTCGTTTTCTGGGATGCCGTCATATGACCCTGGGACATGGTGCATCACCGTGCTCGGTAAAGAGCCAAACGAAGAGGCCCTTCTCCCATGTGATCCCAGCTGATTAAATGTAACACAAGGAAATGCCGGTTATTGGCATTCCTCTCCTCACAATGGCAGCGTGAGGACAGGAGAGCCGATCAGCAGCATTGCCTCACAGATAATCAGGGCACTGATCAGTGCTGCCCCAACAGTGCCCAACAGCAATGCCAGTCAGTGCTGCTCATCCGTCTAGCCAAGCCTTTCTCAACTTTTTGACCCCAAAAGAACCCTTGCAATCATTTTCAGGCCTCGGTGAACCCCTGCTAAAAGTAGTCCATTGGAGGTCTTTGGGAAAGAATTGCCCTTTCCGTTAGTGGTGAATAGCGGGAAGAATGCTCCCTTTACAAACATGGTTCTGGCTCTACCAAGTGGTGCTGAACCTGGAACTAAGAAGACACCATCACATGGGAGGTCAGTTAACCACAGATCAAGGAACCCGTAGCCACCTCTGGAGGAACCCTAAGGTTCCACGGAACCCTGGTTGAAAATGGCTGGTCAAGCCTTTCAGTGGCGCCTCAGAAGCGCACATCAGTGAAGGAGAAAAAAAAAAAAAATACTTATTTACAAAATTTTACAAACAAAGAAAAAACCTTTTCAAATATTTTGTCTTTTTCGTTTTATTTTTTAGCAAAGAATAAAAAAGCCATTGGCGATTCAATACCACCAAAAGAAAGTTCTGTCTCAAAACAACAATTGTGTTTTGGGTACGGCGTTGCACGACTGCACAATTGTCAAAGTGTGACAGCGCTAAAAGCTGAAAATTGGCCTGGGCAGGATGGAGGTGAAAGTGCCCGGTATTGAAGCGGTTCAGGTTATAGTCTGAAATAAAAATGAGGTTTTAAAATTAAAATTAAATATAGATAGATAGATAGATAGATAGATAGATAGATAGATAGATATCTCTTTGACTCCATGTGGTATACCGGTATTTAACGTCCCAATTGTGACTTATTTAGCTTTCTCCTTTATCTACACCTTACACACAAATCTTTAGGAGTAATAGGGCAACAAAAGTTGAGTTGCTCTATATGAGCCAGGAGAAGGAAGACAGAGGTTACTCGGGACAATTACACCTGGTTGGAAGTGAGGAGGGGGGGGGGGGGGTGCTGGTGCTTGCTCCATTGTGGGCTGATTGACAGCTCAGTCCAGCAGTACTGGCAAGGTTAGCAGGGCGGGAGGGTTAACAGGCTAATTGTAAAATCAATGCCATAAAAGCTTGGTAAGTTCCAGGAAGCTGTGGGAAGGGGAGGTAGTGAGAAGAGAGTAACTCTTCGACTGGGCACTAGGGACTTGTTTATCAATACAAACCCGACATGCTTCCTTGGCCAAGGAGAGAGGGGGAAAAAAAATAAAATAAAAAAAGTAGTCTAAAATGAAATCCACTTCTATTAGGAACCCAAGAATAAAAGCCCCAAAACTAAATGTTCTAGCAAAACGAAAACTCCATTAATGGCAAAAGAAATCATAGGGACCCAAAGAGTACGTTGTGTTTTATGCAGAAATACCGCATTTTTATGGGTTGTGGACACGGAGCATCCATTGTGTTCCTGAACCGACCTACAAGCCCTCGTGCTTGGTGTACATCTGCCGATATATTAGCCGGCTTTCTTTACTGCTCCCATCTCTCGGCTCTTAGCTTTCATCTCACTCTGATTGTCAGTCAATAGGAGAAAGGCAGCTCTTACTTAAAGGAAGCAGAAGTCAAACTCCACTGGTCGATCAGCACTCTGTCTATAAACATGTTTTCCCGTAAAATCAATGACCTCCAATCAGAGTGCGGATGTTGAAGGCTGCCTGTTCCCAAAGCTGTGTGTTCCAGCCAGCTGGATGCCCTCATAGCTTGTGATCACCAAAAAAAGGCAGCAAAAAACAAAAAAAAAAAAAACACACCAGTGGCTGGCCAGGTGTGTCATGCCAGGACTACAAGTCCCAGAATCTATAATGCAGCCTTAAAGTGAGAACTTCAAGTTGAAGTCAGGAGTCATCAAGACACTTGAAGTATGTGGAGCACCAAATTCTGTTCAGGGGGACTGAACCACCCTGAGCTATTCTGCAATAAAGGCTTTCAACAGGAAACAAAAATATTTATGCTTTAAAAACACAGTCGTTAATTCTTAAGGCAAAAAATTGCCACCAAATTTTGGGGTCTTTGAGGGCTTTTTTCACAGGATGTTACCGTGTCTAATCTCGCATTTACTATGGCAATTCAGAGGATGCATATTGCAAAATAGTCAAAATGCTGTCAACAACCGTGCATGGCAAGTGTATACAGGCTGTACAACCATAGAGAACTGGTGTTCAACCTGCAGCTCTTTGGTATTTGTTGTGCGGCCCTTGGACTCCAACAGTCTGTAGTGGTAACATTGGTTGGTAAAGGGGTAATAGTATAGCAGTGATCTCGACCAGCCTCATGTAAAAACTTGTCCCCAGGTTCTCACCACGTTCTACAAAATGTCCATCTCCAACCAAAACTGTGGCATGTTCACAGTCTGACCATCATTACATTTAGTATGTCCCCATTCTCGGACAGTCCTCTCTACATATACTGAACATTATGTTCATTCTTTGAGAATGTCAGGGGCCACAGTTGAAGCACCTATACTCAACAACTGTCTTAAGACCCCAGTGGTCTCCAAACTGTGGCCCAGAGGCAGATGCAGCCCTTAGGGCACCAGTCCACCCACTGAACCCCCAAGGCATGGGGGCCACCAGTCCTCCCACTGAACCCCCCCCCCCCCCCCCAAGCATGGGGCAGCAGTCCTCCCACTGAACCCCCAAGCATGGGGCAGCAGTCCTCCCACTGAACCCCCAAGCATGGGGCAGCAGTCCTCCCACTGAACCCCCAAGCATGGGGCAGCAGTCCTCCCACTGAACCCCCAAGCATGGGGCAGCAGTCCTCCCACTGAACCCCCAAGCATGGAACATTGTCATTGATGCCAGGAGACCCCTGCCTTAGACCGTAGACAGTTTGGAGAGCCCTGCTTTAGACCATGGCCACATTTGTTCTAAAACCTTTAAAGACCTCTACAGACGCATGCAATTTAGAGACATGCATTTGAAGTCAGCAGACACATTTTGGCCAACAGCAAAACATTTCATTTACCGCAAATTCGCAATGCATTTCTCAAATGCACCACAATGACATACATCACGTTTATTTAGGACCTGTCTGATACGTTTCCATAGAGGTCCATTACCTGCCCTGACCTTCCATGAAGAAGTCTAGACACAGCTAAAAGAAAAAGCGCACTGTGGCAGGCCGTCGCCTGAATCCTCTCCGTGGCCACATGAACATTTTTTATTTTTAGAAGCATTACAATGCGGCAGCCAACTGTCCAGAGACCGCAGTATCATAGAGCCAGCGAGTCATTCCGTCTACCAACTACCACAAAGTGGTCACTCTTTAGACCAAACAAGAGGCCCAGCACCTGGGAGATGTCCAACACCAAATCCATCACAGCAAGCTGGGATCTGTGGTTCTACAACATCCACCAATTACGTCTCCGACATTCAGGGGGACCTTTTAGAAGTTTATCACTCCTAGTTTTGTTAGTTAAAAAGAAACCCTTCACAAATCGCTTTAAGATAACATACTTGGATACAAATATATATATTTTTTTTTTTTTTGTGAGCATTTAGTGTCACTTTAAAGGATGTTGGACCCCCTTCATATAACCCATTGTATACCAACAATAGTATTATGTTAAGGAAAAGTCAAAAACACTTTTTGTAAAACCGCAACTGAGCGAAAATATTTTTTTGCTACAAGTGACAGATCAGAGCATTCATTTGTTTGTAGAAATCAAAAAATTTGTTATAAAATTTTATTTTTAACAAAATTCTGCAACTATACCCACCCTCCTCTGTTCTGAGAGCAAAGTGGTTTTGGAAAAAAAATAAAAAAAATAAAGGCTTTTTTGGATACTCAGCATAAAAGAACAAAAAAAAAAAAAAAAAAAAAAAAAAAAAAACACACCACAACACAACACATCCTGTAATTAACAAAACTGAGTGTTACAATCTTCATTCCCGATATGCAAGCTGACGCACATATTCCCGCTGGGCACACACGTGTAGCACTTGGTGGCAGGGTGCCAGGGCCAGGCAGAGAAAAACGCCAATAGCCAAGACAGGAGGAGAAGGGGGGGGGGGGGGAATCATGCCACCCCAACGTCCTCAGGATTTAATCTGAACGACGGCACTGTGTAATCTGAAATTGTTAATTAGAACAATGTTAATTAGACGATTCTCTCACAAGAGCCAGGTTGGCAGCAAACCAAGACAGAAAATGCCAATAAAGAAGGGGGGGGGGGGGGTTAAAAACTAAATAAATAAAGAGACCATTGCTGAAGGGGGACAATTTCTAGAAAAAAAAGTTGTAATGGCATTGGTCCCCCCCCCCCTCAAAATTTATACGAACAGCACAGCTAGAAATATTAACTTGCTGGAAATGTTACCAATTTTTATAGAGGGCAGAAGACAGAATTCCCCAACAACCTGATGCCGTATTTTTTTTTTTCTATTCCTTCAAGAATATGTCAGGTGGAGCTTTTTTTTTTTTTTTTACATCATGGACAGCATTTTCTTTTCATAAATTAACTTGATCGGAATATAAATGCAAGGTCTGATTTACCAGAAACAGAATACCATGGTGCCAATAATGGCGGCCTCCCTTACTAAAAATGAAAGCTTAGGAGGAGCAGAATCTTCGCAAAGGAAGACTGACTGAAAACATAAAATGCAATAACATAAAATAACCACGATGTTCTTGAAAGCCAAAAGACAGTATGACCTTTGTCTAGGCCTTAGGTCAGTGGTCTCCAAACTGCGGCCTTTACCCAACCCTTGGGGCACTATTACCCCTACTTGTACCAAGGACGGGGCACTATTCCCCCCTTACTTGTACCAAGGACGGGGCACTATTCAAGCCATTTGTACCAATGGCTGGGCACTATTCCTCCCACTGACATAACAAGGAGGCAATATTATACAGTAAACCTAAAATTTTGGAGCCCCCTGCCTTTGGTCATAAGAGAAAGCACAGCAATTTATTTTTTAATTTTTTTAAAACAGTGGTATATATTTTACACACACATACTTATCTCTATCATATCTATCCATTTGAAAAATGTTGCAATATGCGAAAAAGCAAGCAAAAAAACTAAAAAATAAAAAAATATAAAAAACAAACAAACACACAATCCACTTGGTTTGATGATTTGTAACTCTGCTGCTTCAAATCGGCCATCACAGAATTTTGTTGATTGCTTACGATTGCGCAAATATCAGTATAGGTGTATCAGAACACAGATCAGTTTCACGATAGGTTGTAATCGATTATTTACATCTAAAATCACCGACTCGTCAGGTTTTCAGTCGGTTGCAAAGCTCAGAAGAATATTGTGTGCATCGCGAAGCTCGATATTTTAAAATTAATGATAAATTGGTGTTTTGCATCCTTTGTAAAATCGATAGGTGTACGATCGACTTACGTTTTAATGTATTAGTAAGCTCCTTCACTAATCAAAAGTGTTTGCAGTACAGGGGATCATGTCCGTGTCACAAAATACTGAGATAAAATGAATAAAAAAAAAAAAATTTTTTTTTTTGGACTCGACACAAGGAGAAGGAGGGCTCGATAATCCCAGGATTGATAACAGGTAAAGGGCTCTGTTGATTAACCCCTTGACATCGCTCTGCTATAGAGAAACTTGGAGAAAGTCGCCTCCCGCATGGTTTGCGAGCCCCATGTGTTTTCTCCCAGCAGGAAAACAGACACGAGAGGCGAGAGCCTGCCATCAAGCGCTCTCTTCCTGTTGCTCTGGCAAAGGGTGCCGGAATTGGCACCATGACAATACAAACAAGAGTTGCCCTGTGCATGCTCATTAATGGGGCACAACACACACACTCACAGAGACACTGGGAATGGCAAAGGCCTTCAAATCTTAATAGGCTCATTAGCATAAACAGCTTTTTGAACAGCAGGAAGCCAAAGCAACTACCAAACCAAACAAGGCTGCTGGCAGCTTTGTTGCAGCCCGGGGGATCACCAGCGGAGGCCCGTGCCAGCCTGATAATCGCAGACGCCGACTGAAGGCCAGGGAGCTTAGCTGCCTCTGCAGTACAGACAGGATGGGCTCTACCCAGCCATGTGCCCAGGAGCCTTCGGAGAAGGCCCAAAAGCATGGCAGCTTTGTGCAGACCCCCGGCTGCCAGGTGTGGGGAATGTTTTCAATGCGACAGACAAATCCTAATATTGATTCAGTCCGCAGCCACATCGCAGCCTTTTCACAATCCTATTGATTCTTCATTTGTAGAGTTTATCTAGAAACCAGGGAGGTCCCTGGTGATGGGGAATGGTCATGGAACGAGGTCGCTTGCCTTGTGCTTTCAGGACGCCTAACCATAAAGACTGATGAACACAGAGAGGGGAATAGAACTCCTTCTCATTAGTCGTGCACAGGAATGAAAAATTCGGTATTGAAACTGAAAATTCAGGAAACACTTGGCCTAAATTGACAGGGAAAAAAAATATATATATATTTTATGTATATAAAAAAAAAAAAAAAATTTATATATATATATATATATATATATATATATATATATATATATATATATATATATTTTTTTTTACATATTAACTGCATTTTTTTTCCTTTTGGCACAACGCTGAAGATTTTTGGCGACTCGAAATTTCGGTTCATCACTACTTATGTGTAGACCGGTGGTTCTCAACTCCTGTTCTCAGGGCCCACCAACAGGCCAGATTTTAAGTATTACCTTGGGGAGATGCAGACTAGAATACTGCAATCACCTGTGATGTATTTCAGTTATCAAAAAAAAAAAAAATAAAAAAAAAAAAAGTGAGGTGGGGGTTGAGTTCCTACACCAATTCTCTGAGAGAAGAAAAAATAAAAAAAAAGTCCTGCATAAATGTATATATAGTGTTACAGACCACCATAATGCTGAATGGCCTGCAATGAAATGGATTGACAGATTGGCACCCCTGGTTTAGACTGCCTTTAGTGGCAAAGGTCCGTTCACCTTGCTTTGTTGAGATGCATTTTACGTGTGCTGAGACACATTGCAGTAGGACTTGATCCACATTTTAGATGCTGTAATGCACAATAAAAAAAAAAAAAAAAAAAAAAAAAAAATAAAACACACCATAATGTATGTCACTGCAACGCGCTCTCATTTCAAATGGCACCCAAAAGGGTTCACTTTAAAATGGCACACAACCCAGATGTAAATGCCATGTGGTTGTGGTGTGCTGAGTTGTCGAAAATGCTGATCTGTGTCAGACATTTGTGAACACAGCTAAGAATTGCACAGCCACCAAGATTTACATGATTGTCTCATTGTCTCTGAGCTGGTATCTCAGTCCAGGAGGTAAATGCTGACACTGGATGATGCCTGAACAAAGATGGATCTGTCCTTCTGAAGAGATGAAGACCCATCAGGGAGGAGTACCGTGTTCTTTCCTAAGAGGTAATAAGCACCTAAAGTTACCATCTATACACAAGAAGACAGTTTTTGACCACCTTATGGTATGGTCCTCAAATCCAAACTTTCTGGCTTCAAGTCTACAACTCACCAATGAGAGAGTTCCAACCATAGTGTTGATCCTTCTTCATGAACCCCCCCAACTGGCGGCTAAAGAAACCCAAAAGATCATTTCAACACCTCTGTATGTGGTTTGCTAAAAAAAAAAAAAAAAAAAAAAAACTTTTGCTTCTTGATCAACTTGTCCAACCCAAATTAGGGGCCGATTTTGATGTTATCCTCCATAGAGAATGGTGTCTCCCCAAAAAATAAATAAAATAAATAATCTAAAAAAGGAACATTGGAGAGCTTTTACGATACTAAGCTTGTACAGTCTCCTGGCCCCACATTCTGTCAGTCCCTGGCCAGATTACATCACCCCCTACAAAATTCAGAACAGATTAGGAATTTTGCCCTTTCCATTGTTGATATCAGTGGAGGAAATGGCACCCCATGGGCCGATAAAGCAAGCAAAGGGCTTCATCTTTCCCCAGTTTGGAGACCACTGCCTTAGATAGTCCCTTCATCTCTCGAGGACAACAGCTGGGACTATGGAAGCCACCGATTTTCGTTTCATATGTTTTTAGAAACACAGCTGATCACCGGCAACGCTGTATACTCAGAAATGCATTTACTGTATGGCTCGGGGGAGAAAAGAAAAAAGTAGTAAAGAACTGGTAATTCTTTCCAACTCTGTCCGAAACTAAAGAACGAAAATGTCGGGTGTTAGTCTTAAAACCCAATGGCAAGAGCAGAAATCTAGTTAAGCTGTAAACAGGTACAATTTGGCAAAGATCGTTTTAGTCCGTGGTATGGAAAAGGTCTGTTTCAGGTTGACTTCCTAGACAGCATAATGGATAAGAATCTTATCAAAGACCACAGAATGACTCCTCCCCCGGTGAGACAGGTGCACTTTAAATACCGATAAGCACGCAAAAAGTAATCTGTACATGTTAAACCATTTAAACCAGGTATCACCCTGAAGCGCAAGATCAACAAGATCCTACCTTTCATAGAAAATAAAGAGTCAGATTATTCACTTACAACAATGCCATGCCCCCCACCCCCCAACCCCCCCCTACTCCACAATTCTGTTTTGACAAGTGGTTCAAACTAGCAAAACATGCATTTGTAGTTCTTCTCTAGAGTTCAGTTAAACAAATGATGGGATCGCCCATCCTCCCGCCGACGCCAAAATGATGGGATCGCCCATCCTCCCGCCGACGCCAAAATGATGGGATCGCCCATCCTCCCGCCGACGCCAAAATGATGGGATCGCCCATCCTCCCGCCGACGCCAAAATGATGGGATCGCCCATCCTCCCGCCGACGCCAAAATGATGGGATCGCCCATCCTCCCGCCGACGCCAAAATGATGGGATCGCCCATCTTCCCGCCGACACCTCTGCAATAGTAAAAATGCACTAGAACACACCCCACAAATGTAGTAACTTTAAAATCTTTCATCATGACATTTTATTTGTCACTTTATTTCTTCCAGGAGTTGCACCTTATGGACAGTTTTTAGGCACGGAGGGGCGATTATGTAGCTCTTTAAGGATTATTGATATTTTAGAAACCAATTCAGTGAAAAAATAAATAAAAAATATAAAATAAAAAAACCCACAACAGTAAACCAAACCCCAGGGGATAAAATATAAAAATATAAGGTGAAGGTGACCGCAATGGTCATGGCCTAGATTCCTGGCCAGAGGCAATGGGGGGAGAGAAGGAAGCCCAGTTTACTCCTGGGCAGGAAGGGTTAAGCGCGCTGATGGCCTTTGATCATTCCGAGCTCGTTCTTTATTTCATTTTATCCACTCGTGCTGCTGATAAGCAGGTTTTACCGGAACTGACACGGTTGGAAGCAGCAGAATTCTGACTGGCCTGCAATGAGCTAACAAATTCATTTTCATTGATCAGAAATCAGCAGGGCAGTAAGTGATGGGAAATTCCATTAGACTCGAGCACCTGGTTTCCCATCCTCTCTCTCCTACAGGGAGGGCGAGTAACGAGTGGATCCTGTGTCCTCAACTCCTGTCCTTTACCAGAAGCGCTCCCATCTTACCGGACGGCACTGCAAGGCTGGCATTTAAAGTTCCGTTAAAACTGCATTGCACTTTGAATGCGAGATCAAGGAGAAGCGAGCAATGCGGTTATGCGCGGCTGGACAGGTGTGCGATAAAAACAGCGAATGTCTACATTTAAACCGTCCATAAAAACGTAGAGATTTTCAATCCATTTTAACCTCCTTCGATCCACCCTGAATCTCAAGGATTGAAATAGAATAGTTTATAGGTCTCTAGTTGCTGTAATATGTATACACACCGCCAATTGGCACCGATATTTCTCTATACAGCTGGATTTACAGCTTTATTTTTTATTTTTTTATTTTTACAGGTTACGGCTCTTTACAGATTATACATTCACATCTGTCCCTGTCCTCAAGGAGCTTACAATTTACGATCCCAAGTTCATATCCATGCGTCGCATGCCCACGTAGTCTTTACATCGTGTACATTCCTATCAGTGCCCGTCCTCAAGGAGCAAACAATCCAAGCTCCCCAACTCACAAACCATACAAGGATTTTTTTTTTTTTTTTTTTTTTAAAGCCCGGTGCAAAAAAATAAAATAAAAAAAAAAATAAAAAAAAAAGGAAGGAGCACACACCAATAAGCGAGACAAAAAGTGCACAGGGTGTACACATGGTCCTCCTCCAAAAGAAAAGAGGACCTTTGTCCTGATGCTCCAGACAGAGACTGGGGTGCATCACATGGTCCATCTGGCCAAAACCGGAGGGACCCCGTTCTCTGGGAGGTCTGCTGAAACAGACCACCCCAAGTACTAGGTGGGGCTCCCCTGAAGGGAGACCCCATGAGAAATGGGCAAACCAAGCCAGAAGGCCATGTCCACCCCCTCACAAGACGTTCAGGGCAGGCCAGAGAACCTACACCCTACTAATCAAAATGTGAAAATGAGTACAAAACCCAACAACCAAAAAAAAAAAAAGACAAAAAGGTGACAGACACGATAAAAACGTAAAAAAAGGGAAGTGGAAAAGGTACCAAGGTGCCACTATATGGTGCAGAGGCAGGTGTGAAAGAAGTGTGATGGTGTAGTGACCTAGGTGCCAACAAAACTCAAATTGAGTCCCCACTCACAGTGAGAATTACAGAACCCCTCCAAGGGCACATAAACCACGGGCTTCTTTCAGGACAATCATACATACACATACTAGGGCCAATTTAGACAGGACCCAATTAACCCAACAGCATGTCTTTGGAGTGGGGAGGAACCAGAGCATCCAGAGGAAACCCATACAGGGAACATGCACACTCCAGGGAAATAGTGCCAAGATTGGGATTTGAACCGACCACCCTAGTGCTGCCAGGCAGAAGTGCTAACCACTTAGCCACTGTGAAGTTGAGGACATTCATAGAAAGGTTTAAAGTTGAAGTTTAATCTGCATTTATTTTTGCCTATTCTGGTTCCTCCTTTCCCTCATCAACATGGTCATGGAATCTTCCCTTTTCATTACTTACCTTATTGTAGACCCAGTGATGTCATCATTGGGTCTCTGTGCTGCTCTATCGAAATGTTGGCTAGTGGGAGGGACAGACAAGTTATACATGTACCCTGCCTCTGTTTCGCCAGATTAGGCGACCCGTCAGAATTTGTAATAGGAGTGACGTTCCGTCGCCGCCATCTTGCTACACCCTGCTCTCGTCCACAGTAAGGATACAGTGAGAAGACGGCAAGTAGACATCTTGTTACACCCACCGAAGTCTTGCATTTCACACTTATTTTTAACAGTAAACTCAGCTTATATACGGTAGTGAAATACAGAATTTAAAAATCCAATCTGATTGTTTAGATGTTACATTTTAAAAGCAACGGCAAACCTGCTCATCTCACGTTTGATAATCTGACAGAACACCGCTGCTTTGAAAAATCATCAAAACAGTCAGAGGTATTTGAAAATCCTGCATTACACTATATAAGCTCCGTTTACTGTTAAAAATAAATAAAAATAAGGGAAATGCAAAACTGATGGGTGTAACAAAGTCCGCTTGCCGCCTTCTCACTGTATCCTTGATACCCCGCACTGATGAGTGCGGGGAGAAGCAAGATGGTGGAGACAAAACTTCACTTCTGTTACAAATTCTGATGGGTCACCTACTCTGACGAAACGCCTCCATACTACTCAAGAGTCCTGATGCAAGCAGTGGGTCATACAAATTTCAAAATGCCTTGATGGGGAAGTGGACATTCCTTGGCAGACTGCATTTCCATGTATACCACCCAGAGATGCTCCTCACAGGTGGTGCTGAGTGCCACTACGATTAAAGAACTGAAATCCAATGAATAAAAAACTAGGAGCAGTGAGGCTGGGGAGGAAAGGCAGGGGCAGGAAATACATTTTTTCCAAGGGGCCACAGAATGAGCTGGAAATGTTGGAGGGCCAAACTTAATTCTGCTCAATAGTAATTTTGGACCGCGAGTACGTAAACCTATGAAAAAACACACACCTTGTGCTAGGAGAAATAGGTACAACTTCCAATCTTTCAGACGGGTGGTTGGGGGCTGGTAAAAGAATATAAAAAAAAAAAAAAAAAACACAAAACAGGCAGCTGAGTGGTATTTTACGCCCCACCCGCAACTGTAAATTAACAGCCACATGGGGCCGTTCACATGCATTTTTAACTTGGGGTGCAGAGTGCAGTGGTGCCACTTGTCAAACTCGCCCATTGAGTTCAGCAAGGAAGCCAACAGGCTCAGGGAGGCATCGCAGGCTGGACAGGGACAACTGAAGGGCCAGATGTGGCCCTGGGGCCGCAATTAGCCCAGGTCTGGATTAGAGGATGCTGGACATCCTCCAGCTATAAAATGAGGCATGACGCTCTGACTGCAGCTTCTAATGCACACTGTGAGGAGCTTGCTTCTTAAGGCCCCCCTCCCCATGCACATAGAGTGTAATCCCGATGCAGGAGACTCTGGAATCTAGGTGTGGGCGGTAGGCACAAGTACACCAACCCAGCTCCACTGCTGGCAGGCTGTAAAACTAAGACGGACAGCTGCTGGAAAATTTACAGTGTAGTACTAACATTTACGGCAGTATGCGCCTTGTGGTTTGTTATGGTGGTTCATCATTTTATTTAGAACGACAATCCAGATTAAAAAGAACAGAGTAGGGGAAGATCCTATTGCATCATGGGAATATGGTTTTTCCAGGTTCAGAATTGCTCTACCAGGACATAGTAAAGGCTTGAACACAAATGTACTCATTTATAGCCATTTTTTCCCTCTGAATAGGTGCAAGAACTTCCCTGAGTGATCCCTTGATCCCCCCCTACCCACCTCTGAGCAACATTCCTTCCCTCCACCCCTACCCACCTCTGAGCAACATTCCTTCCCTCCACCCCTACCCACCTCTGAGCAACATTCCTTCCCTCCACCCCTACCCACCTCTGAGCAACATTCCTTCCCTCCACCCCTACCCACCTCCCAAAACCACCCTTTTGAAGAATACAGAACCAAAATATTTTGTATGCAACTGGTTAATGACAACAAGAAAAGCAGTGAAATAGATCTCTCCAACCCCCCCCCCCCCCCATGCAGCGAGCAACAACGAACCCCTTGTAACAAAATACCACCCCAGCAACAACAGATCTCACCAAAGCCAGCATCAATAGATCCTCCAGCAGCCAGCAACAATAGGCCACTCCTTAAGAATAGATACCTCTCAGTATCAATTGACCCCCCCAAGCATCAATGGATCTGCATGCAAAAATATATACCCTCCAGCAGCCAGCATCAATAGACTCCTTCAACACTGCATCCCTCCCACAATAGATCCCCCCCCAGCAACAAGATATCCCCCTCCCCCTCCCCCCCCCCCCCCATCAACAATAGACACCCCCCCCCTCTGGAGAAAAAAAAAAAAAAAAGACCCCCTCCAGTGAAAATAGATCTCCCAGCATCAATGGATCCTGCAGTACACCCCAGCACCCCCTACCAGTACAGCCATTCAGTGCTGCGTTCCCCCTGAAAAAAAACCCTCAATTTCTACTAGTTCACATGTGACCAATTCTTGGTCCCGTTCAACCTTATGCATGGCGATATCCTGGGATAGACTGCGTGCATTGCCGCATTTATGCAGTACTTCGATTGCCAACCCAACGAGATACCACAAGCTGTTCCGTTGTAGTGCGCTACATCACAAAAGAGGGACAAGTACTTTTTTTTTTGGTCATTGAGGTATGTTGGCGTAATCAGGATGGGGCTAGACACTTATTTTTTTCAGGAAATTCTGTATATATGTACTCCATAGCAGCTGCTCCACCATTGCAAAGAATGCAGGTACAATTGTTAAATCAATAATCTGGGCGATTTAGAGACCCTTAAAAAAAAAAAAAAAAACAAAAAAAAACAACACACATCCGGCTTTCCTGTTAGAGCGGAAGATTTCTTTTAAAGACACCAAAAGGTGTGTCATGTACATGTGTACTGAAGGGGTTAGCAGAACATGGCCCACAGCGGAGCTGTTAAAGGTAATCAATAGCACTGAGATAATACACCAGCCTCAGCCACAATATTGATTGCTGGGAAGATGATAAAACTGTTTATTAGGATAATTGCAGAGACCCTTTAAAAAAAAAATCCTTGGCTGCAGAGGCAGTTAGTGGCAGGGTTTTTATTTTGGGGTACCGGAGGGCCCACGGACGGGCGCACGCTGACGGAGCCTGCGGCTGCAATGAAAAGGCGAGAGCGCACCTGCAGGCCGAGGGAGGGGCGCCGCTGTTTTGACACGGTTTATTTTCCCTGGTAACACCTGTTTATATCATTGTCACTGTGATTAGGTTTAATTAGGACTTGGCGCAGGCTCCACTCGCTCAGCTGGGGCACATCACTGCCTGCTCACAATGAAGGAAACCGCCAGCGGCTGCAGCTCCAGCCCCGGCTCACCGCTCGCTCTCTGCGACTTCAAAGTAAATCATCAAGTTAAATGGAGATTCCTGAGTAGGAGAAGAAGAGGAGGTGGGGGAGAGAAGAGCACCCCAGGCAAACTACAGGCAGCACCCACAGCTGGGGGAGCTCCTGCCTGCTGCACGCTACCCTAACAGGAAGGCTCCACCTTGGGGAGTAGACGGTCCTTCAGCCGTGTGGTCAGGCCCAGGCCTTTTGAAGTTGGAGGCTGAGAGAGGCAGAAATTCAAGAATCAGGCAGTTCTGTGTCACCGATCACACAGGGAGACAATGTCATCGCTGATGGCGGCGTGTACGCGGCTAACAAATACAAAACTAATAAAGCTTTGACTTGTGCCAGGAAGGACAGAAGTCACGCTGTAGATTAAAAAAAAAAAAAAAAAAAGACGGGGTTTGCCGATAACCCATGAAAACCACCTCAGCAGGCTGCGAAGGATCAACACAACAACTGCTGATCACGTATGTTCTAATGTTCATTTCCCGTATTTATTATTAAGTGCTCCAATATATTAGAAGGGCCTGTAAAGCAGTGCGTAGGATCACGGTCATCGCTCCCTGTCCCCAGACGACCTCACAAATCAAATGTCAGGACTCTCAGTGTACACGCTCTCCAGCCAATCTGATCCGACGCCAACTGACCGGAAAGATTCCTATAAAAAACACTGCAGAACGGTAAAGAGACAGGAATGTATAAGGGAGATTTACTAAAACTGGAGCACTCAGAATCTGTGCAGCTGTGCATGGCAGCCAATCAGCTTCTAAACCTCAGCTTGTTCAATTGAGCTTTGACAATAAACCTTGAAGACTATTGGTTACTAGGCACAGCTGCACCAGTTTTAGTAAATCTCCCCTAATGCCCCGTACACACGATCCGAAAATCGTATGGAAAATACCGCTTTCGAAGCGATCGTACGATAATCGGATCGTTAGTACAGAGCTTTCGAGAGCCGATTAGGACAGTTCATCCGATATTATTCTATCGGGCATGCATGGAAATTTTTTTCGTACGTTGATAGATCGTACAATTTTCGTTTAATCAGTACAGCTATCGTTCGAAAATGCAATACAAATGCATTACAACACATGACATCACTTCCGAATTTTTTTTCTGTCGTGCGGGAATTTTCGCGACTTTAGTAAACTCATCAGATTCGATCTGAGATTAGCATGCAATAAAAAAAAAAATGGACAATCATTCGTCCGATAATCTCATCGTGTGTATGGGGCATTAGGAGTCTATGGTTAAAAAAAAACAGGTGCACTCAGCAGACACCTCTGAAAATAGCCAAGAAAAGTTGGGGATGTGGGATAAGGTCAGATCTAGTCAAATTAATTCTGTGTACAGTCACCTTAAAAGTAGGTCTATATGGTGGGAGAAAACCTACAAGTGGTCTCCAAATGTCAATTCTTTGCTTGCTTTTATCCAGTTCTTGGGCCACAAGAATATATCTCTCCCGCCGGCAGCAACGGCGGGGCACCAATTCTCCCGCCGGCAGCAACGACGGGACACCAATCCTCCCACCAATGCCAAAATGAGGCATTAAAACCTCCCACTGACATCACGACTGGGCACTATTCATCCCACCAATACCAGTGATTTGGCACTATTCCTCCCACTGACGCCAATACACTATTCCTCCCTCCAATACAAGTGATGGAGCACCGCTTACATTAGGGCATTTTCCACTCCAGCCCCATAAAGTATGAAGAGGCAGTAAACTGTTCAGAAAGATATTAGACCCTGGGTCTAGAACAAAAAAAAACACAAACACACCATAACCACCATAGAGATGGGTTCCCGATGGGATTCAAGACAAGACCTTCTAATAGGGACCAAAAGAGACCATTTCACAGACATGGCCCACTGTTGTCACTATCAGCAAGCCCACCCTGAGAAATGCCACGCAGACATCGCTGGAGTGTATGTAGACAGGAAGTGGCCGCAAGACACCAGCAGCGCTGAGATGCAACAAATACAGAAAATCTATATCTCTCTCCCTCCATCTATACACATACACATATATCTAGGCAGTCTTTTACGATACACCCTTCCTTTGCAAATCAAAGGTTACTTGGGGGGTTTATAAATTTACTTTAACTTGCCCTCCAGTTTCTTTATAATCCCAATATTGGAATTGTCAAAATTGGCATTAAAAAAAATACATACATCTACAATTATCCACAGCAACCAATCAAAAGGCCACCCTAGCCTAGGCCAACAATTCCTAACACTTCCTTATTGGTTATTTCTCTGATATGTACTTTTGAGTGAATTCTATTAAAAAATAAAAAAACAAACACACACAGACTTCTCCAAGTTGCAGCAAATTTAAATAAATAAAAACAAATTCACAATTCACAAAACAAAAATAAAAACCAAAAAAAAAAAAACAAAAAAAAAAATCCAAAAAACAAAACAAAAAAAAAAAAAAAATCACAATGAATGGCGGGTTTTGCGCTCAGATTTTCTTCTCTTTACCATCAACCAGTTTTTAGCCCAATTTATAACAAAAAGAAACTATTAAAAGATGTAACAAGTCCAATCTACTTTCTTCTCATCAATCCCCCGGGGAGAGAACTCCAACCCCCTTGCATTACCCATACTGAAAAATGCATGAAGTCCACATCTCCCAGGGAAAATCTAGGGAAAGACCAGAGCAGTTTCACTAAATCCCTCTTTGTCTGGACGGTAATTAATATTATAATCCGTAGGTAAGATGCTGTAAACCTCGGGGCACAGCACAGCTGGGAGACCCTCCCACTGACCCGCCACCAGGACCTGCCAAGCCTCTGCCCCCCCACCCCTCCCCCTCTCAATGCCTATAAAAGATCATATTACCCCCCCCCCCCCCCTCTTTTTCCCCGACTGTCCATCCCATCCACATGGCTGCGTCTTGTCCCTGCAAACCAGGACAGGAGCAAATCCCAGACAGGAGACCTCCGGATTACAGTACCTGAGGAGTCCATTGACAGGGGGAGAGAAGAGTCATTGTTACTCATGGCACTTATCTAGAGGAAAGAATAATGTTACATTGTCCTGGTTTACATTCCTTGATGAGAAACCCGAGCCCTCTCCCAAAACCAAACCGCCAATTCCAATTTGCGTCAAGCGTTTATGGATTCCATTGGCCAGAATATTAAAATTTACTTTGGCCATTGGACTGCATTAAACACTCAAAATGCATCCAGAGTTTAGACGCATTTAGATGTTTTTTTTTTCCTGCTCCTTTCCTGAATGCGTCTGGTGATGTTTTTGCCTGTAAATGCCTGTGTGTGCGCGTGCATGGACACGTAGGGGAGATTCAGGCTGGCCATACATTATACAATTTTCTTACTCAAATTTCCTTTAGATTTACCAAAACGATATAATATGGCGTCAAACCTAAACACTTGCAATGTGTATGCAGTCACGCAGGCCCTTGCACTACATAGTTGAAGGTAAAGAAAAGAAAATTGTATAGTGTATGGCCAAGCCTTACTAAAACCGGAGCACTCAGAATCTGGTGCAGCTGTGCATGGGAGCCAATCAGCTTCTAGCTCAATTAAAGTGGAAGTAAACTGCCTGGGGGGGGGTGTAAGGGATTCCCTTAAAGCGGTTGTAAACCCTTACAAACCACTTTGACCTACAGGTAAGCCTAGATTAAGGCTTACCTGTAGGTCCAAAAAACCGTGTAGGTTTAGGAGATATTTACCAAAAACCAGTCACAGCGGTGCGCAGGGGCAATATTGCCGTTAGCGGCATGCCACTGCTAACGGCGATATGCCGTTAGTGGTGGCTCCCGTGGGCATGGGGAGTGAGGTCATTGCTGCTCCGGCACTGCGAGTGGCCTGGAGCAGCGATACCCGGAAGAAGATGGACGCTCTAGACTACAGGGGACATCGGTGACTTTGCTGGCTCCTGTGTCAGGTAAGTGACACATAATGGGCTACTATGCGATGCATTAGTAGCCCATTATACTTTACCTTTGCAGGGAGACAAAGAGGAAGTAACACCCATCAGGGTTTACTGCCTCTTTAATTTGCAGGGATTTTTTCTCACTTCCTGTTTGGCTATGACACAGGAAGTGAAGATAAATCTCCCCAATGGGCGCAGATGGGCAAAAAATAAAAAATAAATACAAAACACAAACAACCTTGACAGCGATTATAACAATTTAGTTCTACTCTACTAACTCTTGTTAAAATACATCCTGATCCTGCCATGAAGGGCCTCAATCAGGTACTTCCTGCTATAGAGTTACAACTGTTCTCATGCATGGTCTGCCTTTCATATGGGCTTCCTGCGAGAATGACAAGTCCAGGTCCGCTCTGCAGAGCAGACACCAACACAGCCTGCTAGTCTCTGCAGAGCAGACACCAAACACAGCCCGCTAGTCTCTATAGGACGGAAACAAACTGCATGTCTGTTACCATTCGATTGTCATCCGATCCGCCGGACGGGGGAATGCATCCCCATCTGCCTGTTTTTTTTTTTGTGTATTTTTTAGCTGACCAGATCGGATGCCGGTGGGTGACATCAGACACATGACATCCGCCACCCCATAGAGAACAATGGGTGCTCCGATCGGGTACGCCTGAAAAAAATAAAAACAAAATAAAAAACGGACAGGAGGACCCAAAAATCGGTCTGCTGGTGTGAAAGGGGCCTATTGCCCATTAAAAAAAGGGAAAGAAGAGGCGTAGCCTAAAACAAGGGTCTCCAAACTTTCTAAAGGAAGGGCACTTTACTCCCACTTGCCACAGTCCGGCCCCCTAAAGTCTGATAGTCAGTAAACAATGCCCAATCTTTAGTATTGGGGGGGAAAATAGTGGGGGCCAGTGGAAGGAACAGTGCCCAACCCTCAGGGGCCAGTGGCAGGAATTATGTCCCATTGTTGGTGTCAGTGGCAGGAATTATGCCTCAAGGGCCGGATAAAGGCTAGCAAAGAGTCGCATCTGGCCCCTGGGCTTCAGTTGAGTCCACTGGCTTAAAAGATGCCAAAACCGGCAGAATATATTTTATAGTAACCCGACTGCAAGCGTTTACCCGCAAACGATATCATCTTGCACAGGTACCATCTGTCTCAAAAGCCACTGCAGATACAACAAAGCCTGCAAAAAAAAAAAAAACTAATAAAAAAAAAAACTTCACTGGCTGAACATTAGTGGCATGATGCCCGTGTAGTTGCCAGCCTCAGGCACTCTGCAAGCTTCCAAGTTTGCCTGTAATCCCAGCGATGTGAAACGCAGGCAGGGAGCCAAAAACACAGGTTGGCTGCGAAGAACGGGGCCTGCTAACGGTTCTGCGGCAAGCAAAAAAAAAAAGAAAGTTTTGCCCTTTCGACATGAACGACGGGCGTCGAAGGGCCACGGGCAGGTCAACGCTCTGCCAGTATTAAAAGGCCGCGTTCCAGACTGTGTGTGCTCCTCCGCTCACGCCCCTCCGCTACCTGCCCAAACCTGTTCTGTGAGCTACGCTTTTTTTACTCTTTACTGATTCACATCTGCCCGGAGAAGTCACTCCCCCTCCGAAAGGACACGAACTTGGCTGTCGAGTCATCATTGTGTCAGGAAGTGAGGCCTTTCTGGAGCGCTCCCAAGTCATTTCCTAGACAGATACCTCAGCCAGGCTGCATGAACAAAACAATCCGCAACAACCCACACACACACACAAAACACACTGCGAACGCGCAACACAAAACACGGCACAGGAAGCTGGGAGGATGACTGGACGCTGCAGATTGGCTGGAGCTAACCGCTCACAAGAACAGGCTGCAGGCTCTTTATTTCTGTATGTGTCATCCTGAGCTTTACAATGCAAGAGAGAGAGGAGAAACCCGACAGGTGAGAAAAGGGTTACTGGCTGCTCGCCCCATCTGATAAATAGAGCTGCATTAAGAAGGCTCTCTCACTTTGAGATATGATGTCACTAACCTTTATTGATCCACAATCAGGGAGCTCTGCTTATCTCTTCCTCTGATATACTAGCCTCCTCTACTCAAGTCTCCTTTAATACACTGCAGAGTCACAAGCATTCCTCGGCTATCCATCCTCGTGCCAAACGGCAAGGCTTCCAAGGCTGGGCAGGCGAAAGGAGAAAAGTTGCCCGTAGGAAGGTTGAGGGTGCAACGCTAGCATGAGAGAATATTTAATACATACATACATACCACACACACACCTCTATATAAAAAAATAAAAAAAATAAAAGCGTTTTTGGTCTAGACTCCATGTAGTTGTTGGTCACTCCGGTCACCCTGGATTGCCCAGAGAGCGTGTAAGGAAAAATTCCCAGACTGAATTTCCCCCAGACCTAACTCAGAGTGACCGGGCCAAAGATAAGAGTGACCAACTAGATGGAGTCTAGACCGAACAAAGAAACCCTAGATCAGTGGTCTCCAAACTGCGGCCCGGGGGCCAGATGCACACCCGGTGCTTGCCTTTATTAGGCCCTTGGGGCACATTTCCTCCCCTTGATACAAGATTCTATTCCTTCCATTGACACCAACAATGTGGTATAATTCTTGCTACTGACAGGGGGCATTATTCCTCCCAGGGACTTTTCACCGACACCAGCCAAGGGGCACTATTCCTTCCACCGACACCAGCCAAGGGGCACTATTCCTTCCACCGACACCAGCCAAGGGGCACTATTCCTTCCACCGACACCAGCCAAGGGGAACCATTCCTTTTAGCGCCACCAACGAATCAGGTACTTACCAGTGCCTGGAGTACAACGCTGTCTTCCGGCCAATGGTCCTGCAGCTTCCTGAACATGTGAAGTGTTCAAGGATGCTAAGGGAGGGGGGACATCAGCCTAGCCTAGATGAGGGTTAAGGAAGTGGGTGCCAATAAACATCAGTACCCACTCTCCCCCCCCCCCCCCCCCAAATACTGTAACCCAGCTAGACAGAGCGAGAGCGAGCCTTTACGCATTAAAAGTTTGTCATATGTTAACACACTGCGGAAAGTACTGATGATACACAAACATAATTCAGCTGTACAAAGCCCATAACCAGGTATACAATATGCCATAGTCCGTACAGTAAACTGATACCAGCTCACAAGCAAAGTGTCCTTGGAAATGAATCCGATACAAAGGTGAGTATGTACAAAGCTCTGATGTGGAGGCCTCCCGTAGGCACAGAAGTGGTTGCCTGCCGCACGGGAACTCTCGGAAAATGAAGTTCTAGAAGTGAATCGAACTGAAAGGGAGGCTGCAGGAACCTCTGAAGAAGAGGGCCCCTGCGTTCGTACCAGCAGGCTGCGGCCACGAGTGGGCATGGATCAGAAGGAGCGCATGAAAGACACTGTAGGAATTATACCCCCCCCTATGGATTCTCGCACTGGGGTATTAGTGAGAACACAGCATTTAGCAAGAGATTCCCCCCCCCCCCCCCCCCTATTGAAATCCGACTGATGACTTCCAATCGGCTCATCAGTCCATGAAAACTTGTAGATCCATCCTTCCGACCCCCGGCCACAAATCCCAGACAGTCAGCCGCACTTAGAAAACAAAAACTCTCCAACTGGGTGATGTATAGTTTCCCAAAAGCACGGTGTATCCGAGTGCCAATATACTGTATACACCACAAAAACACATACTGTACATACAAAAAAAAAAAAAAAACAAACACACACACACACACACACACACACACAATCTTTCCCCATAAAATACAATTTTGCCTTTTTCCAGTCTCTGCATTTCGGTGCTGCTGAAATACATACAAACACACACACACAGTTTTTCCCCATGAAATACCATTATTACTTGGTAACAGAAATTGCTAAATCAGCCAATCACATGGCAGCAACACAATGAATTTAGACATCTAGACGTGGTGAAGATGACTTGCTGAAGATCAAACCCAGCATCAGAATGGGGAAGAAAGGAGAATGAAGTGACTTTGAACGTGGCATGGTTGTTGGTGGCAGACGGGCTGGTCGGAGTATTTCTGGGGATTTTCACACACAACCATCTGTCAGGTTTACAGAGAATGGTCCGAAAAAGAGAAAATATCCAGTGAGCGGAAGTTGTGTGGACAAAAATGCCTTGTTAAGGTCAGAGGAGAATGGGTAGACTGGTTCCAAATGATAGAAAGGCAACAGTAACTCAAATAACTGCTTGTTACATCCAAGGAATGCAGAATACCATCTCTGAACGTACTACACAGCCAACCTCGAAGCAGATGGGCTACAGCAGCAGAAGACCACACCGGGTGAAACTCCTGTCAGCTAAGAACAGGAACCTGAGGCTACAGTTGGCACAGGCTCACCAAAATTGGACAATAGAAGAATGGAAAAACGTTGCCTGGTCTGATGAGTCTGGATTTCAGCTGCGACATTCAGATGGTAGGGTCAGAATTTGGCGCATGGATCCATCCTGCCTTGTATCAATGGTTCAGGCTGGTGGTGTAATGGTTTTGGGGGATATTTTCTTGGCACACTTAGTACCAATTGAGCATGGTTTAATCACCACGACCTACCTGAGTATTGATGGTGACCATGTCCATCCCTTTATGACTACAGTGTCCCCATCTTCTGATGGCTCCTTCCAGCAGGATAATGCACCATGTCACAAAGCTCCAATCATCTCACCACTGGACAATGAGGTCCCTGTCCTCCAATGGCCTCCACACTCACCAGATCGCAATCCAATAGAGAACCTTTGGGATGTGGAGGAACGGGAGGAGATTGGCATCATGGTTTGTGCAGCCACTGCATGATGCCATCATGTCACTATGGACCAAAATCTGGGGAATGTTTCCAACACCTTCCTAAATCTATGTACGAAGAACGAAGGCAAAAGGGGGCCCAACCCGGGACTAGCCAGGTGTACCCAATAAAGTGGCTGGTGAGAGTGTATATACACGTCCCCCCCCCCTCCCCTGAAAAAATAATATTTACCCTTTTCCAGTCTCTTTTGTATCTCAGTGCTGCTGATCTCCTGCAGCCTCTCTCAGCCAGTTCCTGTCTACATGCACTGGCTGTCTATCATTGCCCGGGACCGGCTTCCTGACAAAACGGTGGACCATTCCTGCGCAATTTGCATCATGATGGATGCTGGTAGCCTCCCCAAAAGGACACCTATAATGGGGGGGTGACAATGCAGGAGCCCAACGGGGAGATGGTTGCCACCGCATACACGAGAGGCTAAACAAGGAGACCCTCACAGAAGGATATAAAAAAAAAAAAAAAAAAAAAAAAAAAAAAAAGCTATAAAACCGATATAAAAAGGCAGCAAAAAATAAAAATAAAATAAATAACTTGGCATCATCTGCCCATATGAGATCTTATTGGACTGGGGTTATAGCTTCTTTTTAAAATAAAAATGAACAGAGATGGGATAAGTGTTGTAAGGGTCGGGAGTGTGAAAAAAAAAAAAAAAATCCTAAATCGTATCCAGTGTCAGTCATCTGCGTCCCGCGGCGTTCTCTACCCCTGGGCTGGCGGGAGCTGCGAGCCTGTAATTGGTGAGGGAAGAGATTAGAATTATCGGCAGCTCCTAAGTAAGACTTTAATTTACTGCCGGATCAATAACTCTAGGGTTCTATTGGCAAACTGTCTACATCTCTATTGACTCACACAATTCCTCTTATCAATTTATCAGAAATCATCAGATATGGCTCAAATTTAATAAATAAAACGAGGAACGAGCGGCGCGGTGAGGAACGGTCTGTGCCGAGGACAGAGGCCAAATCGGTGAGAACACTTTCCACATTTCAACTGGATTCCATTTCAGACTTTCAGCGAGAAAGAAAAAAAAAAGAAAAAATATGTGGGAAGAGGCCATTGTGACGGCGCAGCGTTTGATGATAACTGGAAACTGGAGAGGTAAAAAGGGGGAAAAATAAAATAAAAATAATAAAATATGTATATTACAGGACGGCACAATGTGAAACACTCAGATCATTGACGGCAACAGAACGGTCTTTATGGGGGAGCAGACAGCTCTCTGCCACCCTGGCATCTGAATGCCTACATCTTACCTACAGGTCTCTGTTTAATTGCTGTTTTGCATTTCATTGAGACAAGTATCCAGTACTTGCACAGTGCTAGACAAAAACAATACCGCTCTAATGAGGAGGTACGTGCTAATTAGTCCCCACATCGCTCTCACCACAATATCTGATGCTGGTGGGCTGTCCTCCCTACACAGCTTGACAGAGGAACAATTGGAGCCCATAGACCACTTCTCATTTGGACACTGGGTGGGTGTGGGGAGGATCAATATGCAAAGAAAAAAAAAAAAATAATAAAAATTGGACATTCACTGCATTAGGTATTTAAAGCCAGGCATTTAAAGAAAGAAAGAAAAAAAAAAAAAAAAAAAAAACACACCACCGATCACCCCCCCCTTTTAAAATTGGCAAAACCCAAGATCACACCCCCCCCTTCTAAATGGGCAAAACCCAAGATCACCCCCCCCTCTCTAAAAATGGGCAAAACCCAAGATCACCCCCCGCCCCCCTTCTAAAATGGGCAAAACCCAAGATCACCCCCCGCCCCCCTTCTAAAATGGGCAAAACCCAAGATCACCCCCCCTTCTAAATGGGCAAAACCCAAGATCACCCGCGTTCTAAAAATAAAAAAATAAAAAAGAAGAACAAAGAACAAACACCATGATCATCACTCTTCTAAATAACCAAAAATAATGGTCATCGCCCTAACACCCTAATGCCAAATAATGCTCATCACCCTTTGAAATAACCAAAATGAATGACCATCTTCTAAATAACCAAAACAATGATCATCGCCTTTATAAAATAGCCAAAACAATGATCAACAACCCTAATCAAAACAAGGCTCACCATCCTCAAAACAACCAAAACTAAAAAAAAAAAAAAAAAAAAAAAAAAACATCATCGCCCTCATAACCAACCATAACAACAATCGCCCTCATAAATAACCAAACATAATGATCATCAGTCGTATGCTTTTGAATTAATAAATACTGCCAACATAAGTGGTTGAGATCTATTTTTTTCAATGGCGAGCATTGCAGTTTTCTGTAGGCAGCCTGCAGTGGGTGGAGCCTCCTGGGGCCATCCCACAGCTTTGCTCAGCACAGTGATGTCACCACCTTTACAAGGTAATATCTTGGGTTGCAAAGATATTTAATCTACCATTTCAATCTACTATTCAATGGCCCAATCATTGTACCAGAATTTCAACATTTTTCACGATCGTTTTGTTTTACATTAAAATATTTTTTTTCCAGTTGATTACCACCACCCTACTGCTCATGTGCATTTCCCCCTATGATGGATCTACAAATGATTATAAAATCACTTGATTTCGGGGGGGGGGGTATAATGATTGAAAATACTGTTTGGGGTTTGTTTTTGTACCTCTGCAATTGTGTTTCTTACGTTAAAATTAAACAGAATTGCAAAATAATTAAAAATGAAAATCACTTGATTGAAAAATAAAATCTCCAACGCGCTCCTCAGTCGCAGCAAACACACCGGCGATACGAAGAAACAGAACGATTGGTCTACCAGTGCGATTTTTCATTCGATTTTCCATCCATGTAGGGCCAGCTTTACAGTAAAACTTCCGGAATCCTTCTTGAAATGCTTCCCCAGTTCACAGCAGACAGACGGCCGGGACTTCTCCGGAGTCATGTGACCAGGGAAGAGGGACACAGCCGAGGTCTCCAGGTCCCACAATCCCACCAGCTGGATCCATAGAGATCACACCACCAGATGCATCATCTACCTGTGAGCTGATAAAGGGCAAATTCCCCTGAAAGCCGCACTGTACTCTCTGGAGGGGGGGGGGGGGGAGCACCATTCCACGGGTGTGAGGTCACTAATCCTCCCCCAGGCAGCTTACAGACCTCCTTGTTAATGTTGTAGAGGAAACGTGGATAAACATTAACCCCACAGGGAACCTGCAATCCCCTTTCACATTCAAACAGATTAATTGATGGAGTTTGATGGCACGGGGAGGGAATGGAGGCTGTTTACATTTATTTAACACTTGTAAACAAATCAAAGCAATCCCCCCCCACCCCCCTCCCCTCTGATTAGCACTGAGGGCTCAAGGGAAGGGCAATGGAGAGGCGAGAAAAGGTAGCCCGAAGCCAGGAGCCGGGTCTCAGGGGCCACAGGATGCCCAGGAAAACAAACAAGGCCAAGTGCAAAACTTGGCTTCAGGGATTCGGGAGTCATCGGCGGAGCGTGCAGAGCAAGTTCACCGCGCCGCAGACTGATACCGAGAGGAAATTATTAACTTTTCAAAAGTTTGGCTGCTGTTGCCGGGTAATGACGCCGCAGACGTATTTACATGCCGTGTGTCCAAGGTCTCTACTCTTTGCCTAAATATATCTTAGTTTTTGGTTTTAACATGCAGGGGAAAAATATTAAATTAAAAATTTGAAACTATATAAATCATGTATAATAAATAATCCTGTATACCAATAATCATCCTGTATAATATTAATATAATAATAATCCTGTATAACAATAGTAGTGATAGGGAAACCCCCAGACCTCAATAGGCTTGTATAAATATATATTTCCTTGGATTCGGCTTCAGCAGTCAAGGTTACTTAAACCCATGAGTTCTGGGGTTTCCCGAACAAAAAAAACAAATAATAATATTTTATTATTATTATTAATATTTGTTATTATTAAAAGAGGAGTATGGATTTTTTTGTAGAATCATACTTACCTAGGTGGATGCAGCATCAGTCACCCACTGGCCCGGACACGGAGAACCGAACGATCAAACACCACCAATCGCTCGGTTCTCACAGCTCACCGAGCAGAGAGCTGCCGACGGTCGGGGGGGGGGGGGGGGGGAGCAGCCGACCCTTTAGGGGGCTGAGCCAGGGGCCGGTCCAGCCACATTGGGCAGATCCCGACTTCACTGTCGCAATCTTTCCCGAGCCTGGACCGGCTCGGACGTCAGTGGAGCACAGTGGCTTAGTAGGCAACACGTCTGCCTTACAGCACCAGAGTCCTTGGTTCCCATCCTGGTCAAGACACCATCATAACAGAATCTCCATGTTCTTCCTGTTCCTGTGCAAGTTTCTTCCAGGTACTCCGGTTTCCTCTTACATATCATGGGCACACTGCTAGGTTTAAAAATATATAGATATTCAATTCAAGTATGTATTCTTAAAGCGGAACTTCACCCAGAAGGGGAAGTTCCACTTGTCTGCCTAACACTCTTTAATTTTCAAGGGATCACCGTTGCCATAAGTGGATGTTTGCAGCCCCCCCCTCCCCATTCGCACCATTCGCAAAAACACAGCGTGGCTCACGCATGCGCAGTGAGAATAAAGGGAAAAAAAAAAAAGTTGACTTTAGTTCTACTCGAAGGCCCAATTCACACTTCACGTAGCGGGCACCCGTGTTCTCACTCACAGCCGGTTGCCCAAATTAAACATGCCGGCATCTAGACCCGAAGAGGGGATAGAACTTTATGAAATATCCGCATGGAATGTTAATAAAAATAAAGAAAGAAGAAGAACAGTGCGCAGCAACGCAGTGGCTGGTGTGAGTGGACCATTAAAAAGGGTAACTCCACTTTCACGAGAAAAAAATAAATAAAATAGAAAAAAGAAAAAATGAATATAGCACATATAATTGCGACACTAATCATTGTAATTGAATGTTATTAAAAATGACCTTTCCTTTTCAATCTTCAGCCGCTGTAATTTTCTGAGAATGCATCGCAATATGGCTACCTGGAGTTGTTCTGTAAACAGAGTATGTACTGGCCACTCCCCAGAAACATTTCCTGCTTGTGTGATTGGCTCACCAATTTTCCCAGAAGTCTGCACTAAGATACAAGTCAGTTTTTAAGGCAGCCCCCTGCAATAAAAATGTCATTTTTGGAGAGATACTTCCAATGGGAGCATGTCTAAAAAAGGGATGCAGGCCCAGCAGCTTTCATTGGTGCCCTGCAGCTGCACACCTGATAGATCATTATGAAACCACTCCCATTAGACCCACTCTGTACAGAGGCACAGACAAACACACATGGAATTTCTTCTGACTAACAAAAAATTAGGAATCTATGACAAAAGGTTGGTATAATCTCTGCAATGTACAGAGATCACCCAGAGGGGAACGTTTTTTTCTCAACAAAAATGGAGTTACTTTTTAAGCTTCAGCCAGTTTAGACGGGACCAACTGAATTTCGATCCATGTATGGGAAGGGAGGTTGTACAGAAGTCAATCTACTGATCAACTTCTGCACAATTGCCCTGTCGGATAAAAGCAGCTTGATCAGTGCTGCAGGCTATAGCAGTGTATTCTGATGGAGGGGGGAAGTACCCCACTGTCAGAATACAACAGCTCAGTGGGGAGGATCCCCCCCCAATCCACCTTAAATGTCTGAATGGGGGAATTATCTATGAGCTGCCTAAATGTCACTCTAACTGGCTTCCACCTTCGTCCCCAGGCAAGAAGAGTACCTGGACAGGGAGCACAACAATGTCCACTTATATTCAACAAGTGGAATATACACAGACACCACTGGGGTTGGAAAAGAATAGTAGTGGTGGGGGGGGGGGGGGGGATTTGGTTGACCACATTTCCCTCAAATCGTATCCATCAATTCCAGCTGGACAAGATGCTTTCCATCACTATGGATACATACCGACTCCTACACTGCAGGATTTCCTAAATGGTCTGCCAGGAAGCACCAAGGGATAAGAGGTAGGTTCTACCAAAATTTTCAGGCCACCTAAAAGAACCCGTCCATGATCCAAGATGCCTGGGTAAGAAGCCCCAAACAGAAGACAAGTTTCTTGGATCTCGCAGCAGAAGCATTAGATGATCTGTGAAACTATCACAGCCTTGGAACGTACACATGACCTAATAGGGTGGATTTACGAAAACTGGAGTGCAAAATCTGGTACAGCTGTGCATGGCAGCAATGAGCTGCCAACTTCAGCTTGTTCAATGAAGCCAATTGGTTTTTGATGCAGAGCTGCGCCAGATTTTGCACTCCACACACAGTTTTCGAAAAAGGCAACTCCATTGACCGAGGAGCTCGATTGTCCTCTTGTTCCCCGATGGCTTGGGAATACATTTTGGAGAAAAGTAGCAAGACTTCACACCACAAGAGATGCAGAACCATTTTCTGCCCAAGTGGAAGTAAACCCACCAATCGTTTTCAGCCAAGGAAGCCACCATGTTGTCATCCGTTTAATCTTCAACTTCAAAATAAAAAAGGGGGCAGAGAGGTGAAATCACACTCTGCAGAGCTCAGTGAGGAAAGCAGATTGGAGGGATTTCTAAAAAACATCAGAAGAAAAAGTAACATAAGTGGTTGTAATCGTCCCTGGTTCTTTCTTCATAGCTTGATAGGAGGGAAGGGACACACCCCCTTCACACAGGAGCCAAGCTGAACCTTTCAGTCACAGGCTGTGTGCTGGAGCTCCCTCTCCTGTCACCGTTTTTCTCTTGGTGTCAGGAAAACTTATCAGAAGTGACTCATACTGATAGAGGAAGGAGGCAGCAGACAGAAGTGACACTTAGTGCTCTGGAGTAAGACAAATACACAGTAAAGAAGGATATTCTTTGTTCATATTTCAGGTCTGAGGTTTACAACCACTTGAATCCTAAGCCAAACCAAAAACCCCTTTTTTTAGCATTGGATATAGAGAAGGATTTATTTGCTGCCTCCTGGGTTAGGGAGAGTTCCCCCTCACTTCCTGTCCTACAGAAACAGGACATGAGTGTAAAAGAATCCAGTCACAAAGACCACCTGACCAAATAGAATGAAACGCCGCAGAGGGAACATAAACAACAAATAATCTATATATTATAGGCATTTGCTATACACTTAAAATAAGAAAATTACTTGCAAAAACGCCAAGATTCTGTCACATTTGGATATCATGAAAAAGGATTCTAAAAAGGGATAAAGAAACAAAGATGCACGCAACCTGCAGCCAGACAACGCAAGCTTAAAACCGCATCTGAAGAGGACTTTTCACCATTTACCAACCACTTATTTTTAATTTTTTTTTTTTTTTTGGCATGAATTATCATTAAGCATTGCAGGGAGAAACAGCTGCGGGGAGATGGTCCCGGATTAAAATTGCATTCTTGCTTTTGTGGGATTAACTCAGAAGCCAGGGCCGACTTATTGAAGCTCCTCGTCACAAAATTCTTACTGTAAAAAAATAAAATAAAAAATAAAATAAAATAAAAAGGGCAGTTTAATTGATGCGCCCAATGAGGAAGAAGGGGGTGGGGAGGAAGATGGTGTTGCATTTGCGAGTGGAGGAGGAAGTTCTGTGAGAAATTAGGGAATTTTTATGAGTTTGGAAAGCGTCTGATGTCATTCAAAGTCAGTGTGCATTCACAATGCCCCACTCCCCTTGGCCTCTCTGATTGCCCATAATCCTCCAGCCATAAGCAGAGGGGGGGGGGGGGGGGGGGGGGAAATAAAAAAAAAAAAAAAAGGGAAGAAGATTTTATGTTAATAAAATGGGAGAAATTAGAAAAGAATGCAGGTAGACAGGTCTGTGCAGCCTACATGCTATGACGAGCAATGCCCATCTGTAGATGGAGGCTCATCTAATAAGGTAGGGCAATCCACCACTACTCAAGGCCGGAGAACACAATAGGTAGAAAATATGATGCCACCGACACCAGTGATGGGGCACCACTCCTCCCGGCGACACCGACGGGGCACCACTCCTCCCGGCGACACCGACAACGTAAATTTATTGTAGGCTTCACGTACATTACAGCCCCTGAACTGAGTTTAGGAGATTTTTTTATTTTTTTTTGCCAAAGCTCCTAAACTCAACTCCGTGTACAGGTAAAGCTTTTAGGATAGTTTAGGAGCTGCTGCAGTTAGGGTGTTCAACCTCCCTCTCCTGGAAGAATCACGTTAGGGATAGGAACATTTTGACTGCTTGCCACAGTACATGACAGCCAAGTGTACACGAAGCATTACTCCCACTGACCACCAAGCGTACAGCATTGTTTACTCCCACCGATGCCGGGGGGGACATTTTCTACTCCCACTGGCCACAGACCGGCCCCCCTAAAGGTTTGAAGTGGAGTAAACCAGCTCTTTGATTTCGAAAGGCAATACATAAAACCTGGCCTGTTAGTGGGCCCTGAGGACTGGGTTGATGACAACTGGCCTAAAGGGTAGCTAACAATTCAATTCTCCTGTTCAGGTTTCTGAGGCATGTTGGGACAATCTGACCTCATGCGCAGCAAAGGTAGCCTGGAGCAGTAGGTCAAAGACCTTACAATAGAACGTGCATTACTGGGCATAATGGCCAACATGGGCAAGGACTCTGATAAAGCCAAAGTTCCCATCTTCTCTTCATATGAGCAGTTCTTGTGCCACATCGATATGGTGAGCGGAGCTTCAAGGCAATGGGAAAAAAAAAAAAAAAAAGAAGGAAGATGCTTTATAAAAAATGCAACAGCGGCAGACTGGAAAAGGGATGACTGCACAAGGCTGGGTGCCAAGGACCTGGATGCCTTACTCCAGCAATGACAAGGTTAAGACAACTTGAGCCCGTTCCATTTCTTCCTTTGTTAGAAAGGTGAATGGGAAAGGAGAAAGTGGTGGGTGGACTACAACAACAAAACACAATTAAGTTCACAAACTCCGCAAACCGATATACAAACTTTCCGCAGAGCTTACATATCTGGCTTTGCCACTTTAACAAGTCGGTGGGAACCTTCTCAGCCAATTTAAAAAACGAATTCTGTTCAGCTGGGTCTTGTGACCCAGGCAACGCTGCCAGACTGAACATTATGGTATTTGCTTGTTGACAACCCCACCCCAAACCTACTGACTGGACAATGAAGGAGCACAGCCACGGAGGGCCTTCTGCCCTCTCCTAGTGGCAGCAGATGTGCATGCAGTAATGCAGGGGCGTCAAGCTTGATTTCCTTGTGGCTGCATCAGCATCATGGTGCCCTCAAAGGGTCGGTTGTTACTAAGACTAGATTGTCCACAGCACCCCAACCACCAGAAGTCAAGAGCCCTCCCCAACCACCAGAAGTCAAGAGCCCCCCTCCCTGCATCACAGTGCACCCCCTTTACCTTGTGCAGTTACCGGGGAAGAAGCTGGGGGTGGAGCTGAGAAGCAAAGTGCAGGGTCTGGAGGACATGAGGAGGGCTGGAGTCCGCTGAAGCCCAGACCAGGGGAGGTGGAGACACAAGCCTCCATGTGGCTGCACAGAGAAGCGCAGGATCTGGAGGAGTCGTCGTCCTGTCCTCTCTGCCGCCAACTGCTGAGACAAGGTGGGCAGGAGAAACACAAAGGCCAGATGAAATGACCTGGGGGACAGATTTGGCCCGTGGGCCTTGCGTTTGAACCATGTGCAGTAATGTAGGCCTGGCTGCCAGTTGATGCTGTACAGGGGTACAAGCGCTGATTTAAGGATGAATTTTAATTAGGTTTATTAGATAGATTATTGCATAAATTGGCTTTTTTTTCTGCATACACACCCAGGGCTCATTTTTTTAAGGAACAGCTGCGATATGTATAAAAAGTTTGCTATTAAAAAAAGGACCTCCTGTTGAAATCATTAAAATTATGAACCAATTAAAAAGTAAAAAATGCTAAAAATGGATTCTGCAACTTTAATTACTGCACTGTGCATTCCGCAATTTAATAGTAATAAAAAAAAAAAACCCTTTCATTTTAATTTGTAACCAGACTTTCTAAATTTGAGAAAAAATAAATATATTCAAGGCAGCGCTTACCATTCAGCACGGCAACACTGTTTCCATACACACTGCCCCAAGAAATCTAATTTTCCACCAACACGATTGGCCGACTGCATTTCCCAGAAACCTGCTGGGCAGGAGCAAAAATCTCTGCCCCGGCCAATCAAAACGGGGGGGGGGGGGGGGGGGATTGGTCTGCAGAAAACACATAATGCAAGGCGATGACAGAGCATGGAAATGACATTATTTTAGTAAATATAACCTGCTAAATACCTTTTCTCATCAGCAGTATATAGCAGTTCTTGTGACTTCTATCAGTGTCTGGTTAAAGCTTGTAGGAGGAGTTTTCATAGGACCGTCAGAGTGGAATGAAAACTCCTCCTACAAGCTTTAACCAGACACTGATAGAGGTCACAAGACTGCAATATACTGCTGATGAGAAAAGGTATTTAGCAGGTTATATTTACTAAAAACTGCATTTCCATGCTCTCTGTATACTGTGGGAGACCAGATATAGTGACTGCAGGGTGCTGGGTTTAGTAACTTTAATCATTTTCCAATCTTTTTTTTTTTTTAATGCTTCCCGAGTGTTTAGCTGTGGAAAAGTCAACAGTTGACACCCTCTACCAAACCAGCCTAAAAAAGATCTGTACCGCATAAAGGCATAATAATATGTAGCTGAATGAGCCCTGACTGTACATAAACAGCACACATCATCAGTCATATAAGCATATAAGCCCCGCCTCCACCCTGAACACCGGATCAAAATTCAACAATCAGAGGAGCGATTCAAGGCAACAAAGCAAAACCAAATCTAGCGAGCAAACACTGCAACTGTGCTAAAATCAGAACGTTCTCTTAGTTTACATTGTAGCGGAAGTTCAGTATATACCGAACACCACTGCTTTACCTGTGCAGCCAGTCCTGTGATTTTCACATGGCCAGCCAGGTGATGCACTCGTTTCCCAGCTCCCCAATGTCACCTCTCTGCCTCCAGCCGGCTCGCTGGGTAATGAACGAATGTTACAAACAAATGCCCCCCCCCCCCCCCCCCCCCACAACTATAACTGTCCTTCACAGCAAGGAGTACATGGAAGGACGACACATGTCAAACAAAAAACAAAGAAAATTCCCAGCTCAATTCACCAGCCAGCCTGCAACCAACTTCTCCTTATGCTGCGTACAAACGACCAGAATTTGACGGACTAGGCCCGACGGAATGAATCCTTTGGATATTACGATTTTTTTTTCCCCAAAAGTCCGACAGACCTAGAAATAAAACATGTTTCAAATCTTTCCGATGGACTCGAGTCCGGTCGAAAAATCAGTTTGTCTGTATGCTAGTCCGATGGATGAAACAGACGCTAGAGCAGCCATTGGCTTTGAACTTCCTTATTGTAGTCCGACAGATTCAGACGTGATGACGTACGACCGGACTTTGGTGTGCTTGTGTGTGTGCGCCCAAGTCCGTTCGTTAAGTCAATCGGAACTCTGCCGAAAAGTCCGGTTCGTGTGTACGCGGCATAACAGTTTGCACACATTTGCCAATACATGCGCCACAGAGCCACTTCACAACACCCCAGTATTATGTGCAGTCCTAACTCTTGCAAAATTTATGAGAGCCTCCACAGTAGAAGCACATACATTATAATGGATAGATAGAGGGCAGGTGAGCCTGGAGGGAGCCCACCCCTCCTTAAAAAAAAGGCGCACTGGACACCCAGCACATAAGCACCACAGCAACAAAGGTGTCCAACGTGTCTCTCACTAATATTACATCAGTAACAACTGGCCACTGCCCTGCTCTAACTGGCCTTCACAGCAAGCAGCACATGGAAGGGCAACGCATGCAAAACACAACCAAAGAAAATTCCCAGCTCAACTCACCAGCCAGCCTGCAACCAACCGAATTCTCCTGTCTAACAATTTGTAATGAACGAACATCACCTCCAATCAATTGGCAGGAAAAAGTGACTCTGGAAGGAGTAAGACTGAAGAGAGATACACACACACACACACACACACACACACACACACACGATGCAATGGGGTGTGTTCATGAGCACAATGCATGGCAACCCAAAAAAATAATAGCTCCCTAGAAATGCAGTTCATACCAGCACCTTGTGTTGCGTTTTGCATTTGCCCCGTGCTAATTAAAACAAAAAACACACAAACACAGCTTGCACTACTTTTTTTTTTCAGTGCAACACAACTTGTTCAAGTGTGCAGAAACGCGTAAATCAAGGGAAATAAAATCCTACCATGCAAGCCAACCGCATTACAAAAAAAGTGAGTGCACCACAGTACAATGCACACGCCATGTGGTGTGAATGAGCTCATAAATCAGCAGGTAGGATAGAGTCCCGGTTCATCATTCGAAGCTCTGGACCCAAAATGGGAGATTTCATGAAACGCGGGTTTCAGTTAAGCTAGGAATCCCTAAAAGGCCCCTGGGAAGAGCGAGGACACCACAGGGTGCAGGTCAAGTAAACAAACGTATTCAGCTTGGTGAAAAGTCAGAAGACAATGCCAACGTGTTTCGAGGGGCTCAAGGCATGATCAGGGCTTGAAAGCTGACTGTAATAGAGGCTTATGATGAACACATAACTAAGACTACACAAGAAAGAGGACTTCAACCTCCATCTGACTAGGTGATCACACTGCAGGCCTTGTTACTTGCGTTGCTTTACAGTTGTGTATCCAGCATAAGCCTCTATTACAGTCAGCTTCCAAACCCTGATGAAGGGGGGGAGTCTTGATCCCTCGAAAAACGTGTTGGTTAAGTCTTCTGACTCATCAATATTCATAAACTTTTACTGGACTGGCACTAACCTGTGGCGCCATCTTCCTTTTACATATTGGCTCTTTGTAAAAAAATAATTAAAAATAAAACACAAGTCACATGGCAGGTAAAAAAAAGGCAACACATATTTCAGCTTTGTATATAGTGGCCTACATGGAGGGGGGGGGGGGCAAATACAAATGGCCCTTGCAGTGGGGGTCCTCCAACATTGCAAGGGTTAAATGCTTGTTGAAGGAGAAGGAGAAGACTTATTCCTCGCTCTGACAGGCTTCCTCCATAGGTGACCCTAACCACAACACTGGATGACCCCCCCCCCCCCCCAAACACTGCACAGGTTAAATGCTCGTTACATCTAGGGGTACAGGAACAAGAAGATGTAAAACTCTATTCCTCACTCCAACAGGCTTCCTCCATATTTGGGGACCCTGATTCCGGGTGACCTCCACTCCTCCCAAACACTGCAAGGGTTAAACACTCGTTCCTGTACCCCTAGACACAAGACGTAATACTTTATCTCATTCCCCGCTCCGACAGGCTTCCTTCACACTAGGCAACCCTGACCCCCGGATGACCACCCCCAGACTCTACTCTTCCATGCTATGGACGGTGTACTGACTTAAAGTACAACGCATGACCAAATTCCTGCAACATGGTGCAGAAGAGGAGAGCACCAGAAGCCTCCTGGGAGCAAGAAACAAGGAAAGTCTTATGGTCTATGCTTCATCCCCAAAACCTAACAAGCATTTAATCCTTGTGGTGGGGAGCAGGGAGGGGGCTTATTGCCAATGTAGTGTTTTAGCGTTAAGCCTATGGGGGTAGGGGGAAAACGGTGGGAACATTTGTCTTATCCCTCGCTTTCCCTGTCCATGGCGCTCTCATCTTCAACGCTTTGGGTTGTAGACAAGCCCTCACCATCCTCATATACAATGCTGGACTATTGACCTTGTATGTGATGACATCGGTGCAACCGCCAGCCACAGCGGTCCTAATCGGCGGTCCTTTGCTTGCCTTTATCCGGCCCTTGGGGCACTTCTCCTCCCACCAATACAAGACTATTCTACCAACCGTCAACAATGGGGGCGCCATTTCTCCCACTGGCATGAACAACGGAGTACTATTCCTTCACCCAATACCCAAGGTGGCAAGGTTTTACTCCACCGATGCCAGGAAATATTCCAATCCTGTTGGCCAGAACTCTGAAGGCCAATAAACTGGCCCTTCATTTAGAAAGTTTGGAGAACCGTGCCATAGAAGAAAAGTTGCGATCACACATGGCGGAGGAAGTCGGCATGAGCGAGGAATAAGGGAATTACAGCTTGCTCCCCTACTCCTAGACTCAACAAGCATTTAACCCTTGCAGTATGGGGAGGTCCCACTGCCAAAAAGGCAATTTGTTTCTGGTGCCAGAAGTTTAGACTTTAATCCAAGTTCTGTAATCCTTTACATTTAGACTTCAAGACTACACCTCACAAGGTCACTGGGAGTGTACTTCCCTAAAACCTCTCAGCTTTTTGTAACACCAATCACAATCAAAATTCTAAAAGTAGCCTCGAATTCCCATTGGTGGCTTTGTTGAACCTTATCCTAACCAGAGTACTTTATTTAGATTTGGGTTTTCTAAATATGAGAATACCAGGGAGCCTGAAGTGGGCGTGTCTGGAAATAGTCATCGTAGACCACAAGCGGGAGTTCTCGCATCACCAAAATTACCAACAAACAAAAAAGAGGCTAGGGTGGGCTGGTGTACCAAAGCAATAAATGGAGAACAAAAAAAACAAAAAACACACACAGTAATCTTCTGGGCAGGTAGGTCATGAGCCTCCTAAAGCCTCCCTTTTGACTGGAGCATGCATTTATAAGAACACCAACCACAACCGTGAACCGCTGCATGCCCTTTTCTTGGCACAAGATTCTCTTTAATGTGGAACTACACAGCATCTGAGCACCACAAACAGCATTCAATTCATTTTAAATATTAAAAGCAAACTCCCTCATCTATCTATGCTTTATTTTGCTGAGAAATCACCCCCCCCCCTCCCCCTAGCATTTATGGCAGCGGCCATCTTGAGTAAGGGCAGATGATTCATGTAGCATTTACATTCCTGGAATCCATCTGCCCTTAAGGTATGAAAGCCAGAGGAGGGTGTGCTTAGCTAAAAAAAGCCCCCCTCCCCTCCTGGAGATGCCTGGGATGTATGACATTTACCTAGGCCAGAAACCAAAAAAATATAAAGAGAATAAGAAATATAAAAATAATTAGAGATATATATACACACACACTTAGGCCTGATCCACACTATGCTTTTTAGTGCTTTTGCAGATTTGTACTACAGTTCATTTAAACATGGTTCCCTATGGAACACGTTCTGCAGTGAAAATCTGCAAAATGCATTGGTGTGAATCAGCCTTCATCCCTAAAAATCTCATAAACATTAATATCTTAATGTAATTTCAAAAGCTGTGTTTTTTTTTTAAAGCTTCATCTATTAAAAGAATACCTGGTGATCCTGTCATAAAGGGTGCTCGATTAGGCACCTCCTGGCACAGGGTTACAACGCTCCGCCCCCGCTCTTTATATTCTGTCCCAGCCTCGTCACCCTGTCCCACAGGCTTACAACGAAGACTACAAGTGTCCGATTTCTAAACACACTGCACATGGTCTATGGCTGTCACATCAGGAAACCTCTCCATGCGTACTGCCATGCAGCCATTGCTGAAATGCATTTCTACAGGAAATGGCTACAAAAGAAGCTTCTAAAGATCAGCAGCACACAGACAGGCAACTAAGGATGAAAATAAATAAAATAAAAAAAGATGAAGTTTTTTTTTTTAAATGCTGATGTTTTATTATACATAGTGCTTTAGCAATTAGTCCTTGTTTAGACTTACAAAAAATAAAAATAAATAAATAATAATAAAAAAAGTAAATAAAATAAAAGCGTAAAAAAAAAAAAAAAAATATCCAACAATGCATTTTAGTTGGTTCGGCTGGTTCTAATAGAAACTCCAAGCTTGCAGGACTCCTGAAGGTGTGTGTACATCATCACGTGCTCTACGCTTACTTCCGTGTCCCCAATCACGGAGATTCCCAACTGTAAAGATCCTATCCCATCACGCTTACACCCTCTGTGCAGCCAGCCGGTAGTCAGACAGATTCCCCATAGACATCTAGGAGGCCGACAACCAAAATTCCCGGCCAGCTGACGGTGGAAGAGTGCCAGGCCTGAACATCTCAGGATCGGCACAGAGAGAGGACCAGTGTAAAAAAGCACATCATTACACTCGCCTTAATTCAACCCCAGGGATCTTGTGACCCTGGTGGTCTTCGGGGAGGGGGCGTCAAAAAAAAAAAAAAAAAAAAAAAAAAAGGAAAAGAAAGAAGGGGGCTAGTACCTTGCCAGGGTTTTATATAAAAAAAAAAAAATTAAAAAAAAAAAAAAAAAAAAAAAAAAATGAATTATATATATATATAATAAAAACAATTTTGTAAACAAAAACCATTTATGAAAATTGACAAGGTGCTTCCTCCACCCCCCCCCCCCTTTCTAAAGGTCTTTCCTTTTTCAGAATCCTTTGATAATCTAAAACCTAAAATTTCAAACGCCAGCATCGCCATTTTGGATAATTACCCATGCGCAGGGCACTGCCCGGAGATTAAATTCAACCGATTTTCTCCTGATCAATCCCCCTAAAAAGCAGCACGGGTGGAAAAAATAAAATAAAAAGTAAAAAGCCAATGCTGACATTGTTCCCTAAAAACCTGCAACATTGTATCACTCACAAGAGACAGAAAACATGGATTGGACTAACCAGCTCCTGAATGCTATATCAATGTGTCCATCGCTGCCCCTTCCTGCAGGTAACATAGAAAACTGTTTAGCATTCTCAAAGCAGGGGAAAAAATAAAATTAATAAAAATCCTTCCAACAATGCACATATGATGACAGGCCGCTCCCCTATACCACAAGCTGTTGTGTCTCCGCGAGACTATAATCCCAGCAGTAGTTCTCTCTCTCCGAAGCTCCTGGCAGATCAGTAAGCAAATGACAGTCAGAAGTGGAGCATGGATAGAAGCATCCTACTCCTGGTTACTGCCCAATTACCAGCATTACTGTTCAGGCCAATTATGATTATTTTTTTTTTATTTTTTTTCCCCATTCTTCAATTCTGCTAGGAAGCTGAGGAACGCCACCTAATTCTGGCTTTATACCAATCGGGGTACCTGCAGCCCTAAAGGGAGGAGGAGGGGGGGGGGGGGGATGGGGGAGAATCACCTTTTATCTGCTGAGTCAGGCCCCCAATGTGTGATCGAGGAATGCAAAGTCCTAGTAACCTATATACAAAAATCGGACAGACAGGAGCATTAAACGACCGACGGGGGGGGGGGGGGGAGGGTGGAGGGGGAGAGAGAGAGTGAGGAGTGCAGACCAATTCATAGATGTTCTGGCTGAGCTTTGCGGATCGGCGCAGTCGCTAAATGGCGCAGGGCAAGCGTCAGATGACAAATAAAAGGTGGCAGCATTAAAAAAAAAAAAAAAAAAAAAAAAAAAAAAAAAAAAAAAAAAGGGGGGGGTTAAACCAGGTCTAATGATGCAATGGAAGAATCCAAAAAAGAAAAAGGCCAATAAGACAAGTAAATATTGGGAGCAGTAAAAAAAATTTAAATAAAATAAAGATTAAATATTAAAGAAAAAAATAAATAATAATGCTAATATTAAAAAAAAAAAAAAAATTATATATATAATTTTTTATTTTATTTATTTTTTTATTGTTTTTTTTTTGGGGGGGGGGGGGGATTAAGTAGCAGGGTAAACCAAGAGGCCTTTTTCTCAAAAGACAAGAGGCCTTTGAGTAGTAGGATTGCATGCATGGGGTGACTAAGACCTATATCTCGTAAAAATATATATTTATAAATATTATAATTTTTTTTTTTAAATAAAGCCAAAAAACAAACACACACACACACACACACACTTCTATTCATATGCATTACATAGTAGCACACAAACCACAAAGCTTGCAGCAAAAATCAACCCCCCGGCCCCAATTTAATTTAGGCCTTAGGCCTAAGTGGACCTTCCAAATAAGCAAGTAGGTGAAAATATCCCTTCTGCTACTGAACTAGATAAAAAGATATTCGATATCCAGTGCACCAGTTCTTAATCGCCATATCTTTATATTAAAATGACAGCGCGCACAAAGTAGCCTGCACAGGTATAATTTGATCCTGCGAGCCGCCCTAACGAAATGAGCAGGCCGGGAAAGTCTAAGTTTACCTGCGGGTTTTGTGCGCGGCTTGCACAAGGTTTGAGGAAACGATGTACATATTCCAGCCGCTGAAGCGTAACTGATACAAAAAAAAAAAAGATTTTTTTTTCTCCTTATTAAAACCGGGGCGAAACGCATGGCTGAGGCTACACAGGTATATGGGGGGGAATGGAACTGCACACCAGCAATGCTGTATAGGAGGTGGTCATACGTATCAAGCTTTCCCCCTCGACGCAACAATGCACGAGTAAATTAATATATATCTATATATCTTGATGAATGTCATTCAGGTCCTGTTGCTGTGGAGACCAACGCTCGGCTCTTCTAACTGGATGCCGAGAGCAGACGAAGGCGGGATCGAGGGGTTGGAAGGGCGTCGTTTTAGAAGACTGGCTGAAGGGTTTGTAACCTGGTTGTAAAAAAATAAATAAAAAAAGGGTACACCCAAAATGCCAGCGCCCCTCCCCCCCCCCCACAAAACCAAACCCCTAAAGTCTCCCTTGGGCCCTATATAGTTGACATGCGGGGAAAAAAAATAAAATAAAATGTTGCAAAACGCGATAAAAAAAAATAAAAAAAGTGACGCCAGCTTCCGAAAAACCCAAATTTGCGTCTAAAAAGACGATCAAATCTACGTACGCCCTGACTGCTAATATGGGGGGGGGGGGGGGTATAAAAAATTTAGGGTGACGTTGGTTAGCATGGGGGGGGGGGGGTGTACGTAGAGGATGAAAATGAGGGGGGTGGGGGGCAGAAAAAATAAAAAAGAAGACGGTAAAGCAAGGATCAGAGGGAGCTGGTGGAATATGGTGTACTTCGGGAAATAGACTTTGTTCGTAAAAAACCCAGCTGGAGACCTTATAAGTGAGATGATAGAAAATAGAACTACGAAATATTCTGACCAATACCATGTTTTCATGTCCAAGATGTGATGTACAAAAAGGGGCAAAACCGCAACTCCCTTGGGAAGGCAAGAGGATAAAAAAAAAAAATATTATTATTATTAATAATAATATTCCCTACTGGAGCATGACGTGCAATGGCAATAAATCCAGTTCTAGGCTTTTGGAATTTTTTTTTTTTTTTAACGTAGCTATTTTTTCAATTTTAGTCCAATTTTAAAATGGGAGGAGGGGTTGTTCACATCAAAGCAAAAACAGCATTTATCAAGATTATACCTGCTCACTTCTAACATTACTTCAGAACTAAAGAGGCTGGAAAAAAATAAAAAAATAAAAAATGCCAACATACAGTGGAGTTTAGAAAACAGGGTTTTCCAGTGGGACCATTTGTTTAAACGTAAAATAAGGAGAGATATGTAGACAGCAGAGAAGGGAGGCTGGTAGGAGCTCAGATTCACAACATGCGTGAGGCTCAGGTCCACTTCTACGCCTTGCTGCCTACAAAGATCTAGGGTTTTTTTTTTGTTTTGTTTTTTTAAACCCACACACAATAAACTCAGATGGATTTCTAAAAATCAGGGAGCACACATGCGTCTTAGTCCCCTGCAGTCACACTGAAAAGCACCTTAGCTCAATTCTGGTTGAACAATAGGCCAGCAGCCGAGGGGCACGGAGAGGTTACCCTTGGGTTTCACGGCAAGCCAAAATGTCAACACACAGAAGCACTTTTCAGCCATAGATGGCTATTGCCATCAGGGACCACAAGGGAGGAGGGAAGGAAAAAAAAAAAAAAAAAAAGACAAAGATGCTCTGGACCTTTGGCTCCTCGATATTTTATCGGTTTGCTGAAACTGTCCTGTGTGCATAGGCCTAACAGATATAAAGAAAAAAAAAAAAAATAGGAAATAAAAACTGCATTAAAAAAAATATATAAAATAAAAAGGAGTGATCATGCTAATAAAAAAAAAAAAAAAAAAAATAAGGCGAGTGGTCCAGTTCTGGTCCTCTCAGCATGAGGCTATCATAGTCGGAATTTGCAAATGAATTGAACCATCATGGCACAATGATTTTCTCTCTCTCCATCTCCCCTAAATTAATAGGAGAATTGAGGGAAAGTGAAGAGATAAGTAGCTTCAAAATGACCAAGAAAACACACAAAAAATAAATAAATAAGTGTTGTTCTGCTTCCTTCCCAGTGGAACAAAACAGCCAGATGTGTCACTCAAACTATCAGGGCCATAAACAGCTAAAATAAAAATAAAAATGTATACAAAAATCAGAGTTAGGACGTGCAGAGGAAAAACACAAAAATAAAAACACAATCACTTATAACCCATTAATAAAAAAAAAAAATAATAATAATAATAATAATAAATAAAAAAAATTTAAAACTCAATATTGTAGAAGATTTAGTTCATATCCAGCGCTGGAGGACAAAATAAAAAATAAAAAAATAAATAAAAGGGGAACAGGGGAAAAGCCATAATGGCTCGGCCAGCAGTGCAGATTTCCCTGTCCAGATACTTAATATTTATTGGTGTTTAAAATCTAAAAGCCTCTTGTATTGTGTTTGACTTAATACTGGGCCAGACAGAGCTTCTAATGAGGCAGCATTACAATCAGCCTGTAATATGAATTTTTAATGCAGCTTTTGGATTCTGTTACATAATAATTTGAAAATAAATAAAAAAACAAAACAAAAAAACACACAACAGGGCGAAGAAGGTCAAAGAGGGCCAGCGTGTCGGGGCCCATCCACATCTGAAAATATTTATAACCAGCGCCAAACGTGTGGCAAAATCCACATTTTATACGATTTGAAGGTTGAAGGGGGGGGGGGGGGGTGGGGGTGTTCATGTATGGTAATACCAGCATTGCAATGTTGTCCTCAGGATTCCTCAGCTCAGCTGGCTAGTATTGTAATCCAAGGTCCAATATGTCGGAGACGTAAAAAAAAGAAAAATGGCGTTGCGACCAAAACAGAAAGGCCTCAACTTTTATCGCAATCCCAGGTAAAAGGATGAAACGTTTAAGGGGGGGGGGGGATTACAAATCAGTGTCATGCCCAAGTGTGCCAATCCAGCTCTTAGGTGGGTCAATAGCAGAGCCTTGGCAATGACATGCATACACATTAACCTCACGTCCCATGCAAAAAAAAAAACCCCCACGATTGTGTCGCTGCAACCACAGCCATGATGTAGTGATTGCTAACATGATAACATATTGTGTAACAGCTAAACCACAGGATCACAGCCAACTTCCTCCCAACATACACAAAAAAAAAAAAAAAAAAAAAAAAAAAAAAAAAAAAGACAGTGTCGAAAAATATGAGGCTGGCAAGATATTTAAAAAATGAATAAAAATATAAATAAAAAAAAAGGGGGGGGGCACATCATGTAGATTTTTTTTTTTTTCCACACAAATAGAAAAATCTCTCTGCTGAGATGTTAGACAAGAAACGATACATAGAAAGAGAAGAAAAGGGGTTGGGCTGGGGCTGAATTATCACGCAGAAAAAGAGCTTAAAATACTTTCCATCTCTTGTACTAACAAATTACGATTTAAATGCCTTTTTTTTCTCTCTCTCTCTTCCTCCTCCAAGTTGCAGCAACAGGAATAACTGGTCTGGTGCGATGGGCAGCATATTCAAACTGCTTTGTAATATGATCCGCAGACCTAACCTTATTTGCCTGAATTCAATAGGGTTTTTGCTGGTTTTGTTTTTAGCTAAGCTTTAGAGCAAATACTTTACAGGCAGGTCGCAATCTGTAACACAAGAGACAGGGACACAGTGAAAAATGAAGAGGGGAGAAAGGAGAAGGAAGAAGAAGAAGGGAGGGGGGGGGGGGGGTGTAAAGGACCGGAGGGGAGGAAAAGGGTAAGAAAGATTAAAAAAAAAAAAAAAGAGAAGAAGGAAAAAGCCAAAAGCAGCTGGTATTCCATTCTCTCTTTTTGTTAATGTCGCCTCTTAGCATACAAGCTGACCCCATTTTGTCGGGGCAGCCTCCCTCTCCTTCCAGGGTCCATGCACCTTCCTTCACAGTTTCGAACTTGACGTGACCCTAGGGGAGCCAACTATGGAACCCGGGGGGGGGTAGAAGAAATGTTTCCATATTAAACAAGGGGGGGGGGGGGCAAAATCGGTAAAATAAAAGAACACGGCCAACAAAATCGGAAACAGGCCTGTGCTCAGACAAATCCCTCAACTCATTTGTACAGCTATAACTAAAAATATAAACATTAAATAAAAACAAACAAAAAATAAATAAAGTCACCTTTCCAAAATAAAAAAAGGCCTAAATATGTAAGAGTTATTCAAGCAATAGCCAGCAACACAGAAACAAAAAACAAAATGATTAATTTTAGCAAGAAAGAAGGAAAAAAAATAAAATAAAAAAAATATATAATTACGATCTATTAAGACGTGACAAAGGAAGGCCGACGGGTGTAGTTCAAAAAAAAAAAAAAAAAAATTGAAAGCACCGTGCAATTTTGTATTGAGAGATTAAAGCTGGATGGTCATGGACGTAGGAGAAGAAAAGAAGAGGGGGCGGGGGGGGGCGGGGGGGCGGGGGGGGGGGGT